>NW_005871117.1:1787536-1865836 GCF_000147115.1 Myotis lucifugus | reverse complement strand
GAGGAAGAGTTCATTGGGAAAGAGGAGTAGTCAGAAAATCATTGCGTCAGAGGGGACATTAAGTAAAGATTCTTTGACTAGACAGAGCTTGGTGATTGCGAGGTACTGAGACGAGGCCGGCTGTCAGGGAGAGAATGACAGGGACAGAGCTGAGCCTGGGGAGGTGGTAGGATCAGTCCATGAGGAGGCCTTACAGGCAGTGGTAAGGTGTTTTACTTTTTCAAACATTCAATAATTTTAAAGACTACATTCAAGCTAAGCCAAACCCAAACTTCCAAATTTCCTCTTCTCACAGTATTATAATCCCAGTTCCTTTTCACTTTAACTCTGAGGACCTGTGTTGAAACTTGCAGCTTTTTGTGTGTGTGTGTGTATGGCGGGTGGGGGGGGGGTTGTGTGAGATTCCTTCTTCAAAGGTGATTGGCATATAACTGAGAAGAGCAGCTATAGAGCGCCTAAAAAGTTGCCATGGGCATGTCAAGATGGGGTGTCTTTGAGGCAGAAACTGCTGCCAGCTTGTCACATGTACAGAGAGATGTGTGACTTTTCTATGTATTGTGTACACAGGAGGCACTTAATAAAGGCTCACCGATGGATCAAAGGTGACACCCAGCTCTCAGGAATGCAAACCCCAGTGTTACCTTTTCCAGCCATCTGAACATGGTTCATAAAGAGGGCCTTGGGAGAGGGATGGGCATGGCTGCATCTGCCTCCCTGTCCCGAGTGTGTGCTTGGGTACCTGATGCCAGGTCCACGACGGCACATTTGTCTTGTTAAGTGTAAGCCAACTTCTCTCTCTCTTCTGGGGCCCCCTGACGATGGCTGTGGAGGACGGGACAAGCCGTGAAAGCCCAGTTAATATGGTCTGTAAAGGGAGGCGGTGGCTGCTGGGGAACGCTCAAATGAAGACAAATGCATTGTTAAGCTTTTATGGACCAAGGCTGCTCTTTCATTATGCATAATTTACATAACGTAACTAATGCTCAAGGCCAAACAGTCCTTGTTGCCCAATGACAGCCCCTGACAAGCCATGGATGCCAGGCCTGGTGTGGATTCCCCAGGTCAGGAGGCGTCCACCCGCCTTCCCCTTGCTGGCTCAGCGGGCTGGTTGCCCCGAGCTCTCTCTGACCTCGCAAGCCACATGCTGATGGCATCAAAGCTTCACATTCTCCTTCACAGCGAATCTCCAGGCAGAGATCGGTTGCCAGGTTCCTTCTTCTCTCTCCCTTAGGGGTTGGCTTCCTGGTGCGAAGCCTCTCTAAACCCTAGCTGGGAACTTTCTGGGGTGCAAGTTGGCCCTGCGTTAAGATGTTGGAAGTGTGAAGAGTAGGCGCTAATTAGAGCTGCCCAACTAGTCAGCAGCACGCCTCGGAGGTGAGGATGTCTCTGGTGTCCCTGGGGTGCTCAGCAGTGGCCTTTGTCTGCACCCATCTTCCTTACATGTTAGTACCAGCACAGGCACTTTGAGGGCGGCTTCCCCACCTCGCACAGCGAAGCCACGATCATTTCCTCTCCCTGCGGGGGTGAATGGTCAGTATCACATGATGGATTTTTGCTAGTAATCAGAACTTTCTGCCCATTGGTCTTCAGGACATAATTTTGTCGTGACATTTACAAGGTATGTGTCAGGCTGAGCCGGGGTACGGAGTGAGAGAACGAGAGGATGAGAGGGGAGAGAGGACCGTTATGTTCAATTTAATGATGACAATTTTCCTACATTTACAACTTCCAGAAGTATGAGACAATAGATATGTGTCTTCTGCTTGCGTGCACACTGAAGGAGATGACACGAGGAGATTCTGTTAGCGGGAATGGTGATATATTACCTTAATGATTTCATTGCTTGCCAAATAAAAGAAAAATTCTCACTGTGCCACAGAGCCGTGTCCTCATCAAGCTATTCATTGTGAGGCATTTGTTGTTAAATTGGAGGCATAGGGAGGGATTCTGAACTTCCATAAGCTGCTTTCAGCTTTTTATTTTTTTTCTTGGCTACCTTGAGAGTCTGGTTCTTCTCGGTTTATAGGACATGCATAAGCATCTGTGTATTTAATACTGAAGCTCATTAATGGATATATAGAGCTCTTAGATTTGGGCAGGTAGGTGTTGAATTAATGGAAAATTTCAGAGTTCACTGGAAGCTCTCTCCATTATTGTAACTGGAAGGGCAGGTGACTGTTGTGTGTGGGTTTGTCTGTGTGTGTATGTGTGTTATTGTATGAATTATGGATAGTTTGAACAAATCCCCAGTACTATGCATGGGAGGTTTAAGCTTGAGGTGGGATCCTGTGATCTAGGTAGGATCCAATATGTAAATATAAAAACAATAGCAAAATATGTGTTTATTTATGAAGTTCTATAACAATATTTGCTGAGTACAAGGGTATGACTATTCCTTAGAGTTCAGTGCCAAAATGAGAATAAAACTTCACATAAAAGTATGTATTAATAGAAAATAATGATGCATTAGAATATATTGATTCAAGCCCAATTTCAGAAATGTATTTATCAGAGAAAATGAATGAGATCTTCGTAACTGTGAATCTTAGTAGGGGGTAGTGCTGGAGGCCAGGGCAGAAGAATTCATCTCCCCCCAACTGTCACCCCCAGCAGGTTCCAGTGAGGTCTAACTCAGGTGTTGGCAAACTGTGACCCATAGGCCAAATCCTGCAGCTGCCTGTTTTTGTAAATAAAATTTTATTTGTCCATTCATTTACTATCATCTATGATTCATGCTATGACTTCAGCTTTGAGTTGTCTGGACATATGATTTATGGTCTGCAAAGTGTAAAACATTTACTACCTGGTTCTTTACAGGAGAAGTTTGCAAGCCTCTGTTCTAGATGCATATCTGTTTTATGACACTGATTCTACTACCGTCAGGCAAGGGGGGTCTTCAGTTGGAATCTACTAAGTTACGCTAAGGAAGGAAGGACATGGATTTTAATCATCTTGTTCAGAAGTCTGTTTTAAAATCCAGTCACCAGCTGCTCATTTGTCGTGTCCATATGACCTCCTGGTGATCCTGGGAGAATGAAATTAACCACTCTGGAATAAACATTCAATCTTTTTATTTTTTTTCACTTTCTTGGGAGAGTAATAAATATAGTCAATGACTCTGGATTCTATTACTATGTAAGAGCTCTTTAAAAACATCTAACCATCTGCTTAATGGCCGGTAATATGTGTGTAATGGTCACTCTCGCTAAGACACTTTTAGTTCACTGCTGTATAATAGTCATCCTGCAGCCAAAAGGCTCCTGAAGTAAGATGATCCAAGGCCAGTCCCACCCTCTGTGGTGGCAGAAACCTGGGGACAGTTCTGTAGAGAAAAACAGCCTTTCTAAGAGTTACATGTGAAACAGTCTCCTGTTTGAGGAAGCCCCGGGCATCCAGTGAGTGCCCAGCCTCCAGGCAGCTTAGACCAATACAGACTTAGGACTTAGCCTCTTTGGCATTCACATCTTCAGCTCCAGGTGCATGTGGAGGTTAGCTCCATTCATATCTGTCCCTCCCTTTCAGATGACATACACTGGACTGTTGTCACTAACAATACTGCATCCCTGGTCTGGGCCCAGCAGCTGGGGATGGCTTGGCAAATCATGAGTTTCCTAGCTTAAAAAAGACTAAATTGCAGACAAAACAAGCCATTAGCTGAGTAAATACTGTATTTCTGCTTGGCTTCTGTTAGAATAAGGAGATTAGCACGAGTGTTTACTGTTCATAATTATTAGTAGGAGGCAAATAGTAGGCTCAGGCTGACTGGAGATTGTTTCATTAAATCCAATTAACACCCACTTGTTTATTCTTAATTACTTCTGCTTGATGACAAAGGAGTGTAGATGTCATACTTCAAATGTACAAATAACAGCTGGGTCATCAATATACATACACTTGTAATGTCCTATCCAGTTAATTTGGGGCTGGCTGTTTAATATGGTCTCAGTAGAAGGAGGGAAGTGAGATGTCTGCTTGTCAAGATTTTGGTAAATAATAAGGGGAACGAAGACAAGATTTAGAAAAATAGATATTAGGATAAAATGGTGTGTGTTTTTCTGTAGCAATCTGGCTTGGAGATGTGTTCTTTGAAGTTGCCTCACTACCCATTTGTTTGAGAATTTCTTTTCATCTATCCATTTTTACCGTTCCACAGAAAGTTAGGCTGTAGCATGAAGATCAATTATGAATTGTAGTGTCTGAATGCAAACTTTCTAAAAAAGAGGCCAGGCGTGTGTGTGTGTGTGTGTGTGTGTGTGTGTGTGTGAGAAATGGCGTGAAATGGAAATCCCCACTGAAGGGGTTTTGTGGAGGTTTGAGAAGCTGAGGCAAAACCAGCGTCTATCTGAGAAACTTAATGACCAGCCTGGTAAAGAATATAAAATTGTAGCAAGTGATATAATGTCAGAGGAACATACAAGGGATAAATACAATGAGCCAGATTTTCTTAGGTTCAAAGCAGAAATTAAGACCACTATTAAGAACACTAGACGCCACCTTTTCTTTCTCAAGCTTTTAGGGAAAAAAGGAATAGACCTTCAGTTATTTTCTTGGGCCTGGAGGAGTTTCCATTATGGCTGAATGGGAGGAGTTCTTTGCTTTTCTGTGTAGAGGTCTCACCTCTTGAGTTGCTCCTCCTCATTTGCTTGCGGAGTTGGGGATCTTTCACTGGAAAAATTTGGATTGTATTATTTTTCCTGGATCAAATTTAGGTATTAAATCATACTTAGGTAAAGAGGGAAGGAACTTGGCAGCAAGGAAGCATGGCGAGGATTGATGGTGGTGCCAGAACACTCATAGAACTGGCACGTTGCTTGAAGATCAGACCTGGACTTGCAGTGACGGCATGTTGGTACCAAGGAAATCCAGTCAGTTCTCAGATCAATCCGCGGTCAGTTACTGAGCACTTGCTTATGCACAGTATCTATCCAGGCACCTGAGGGGGTATGGAATGGACCACGCCCTCCTCAGCTGGGGAGACAGGACTTTCTATTACATGGTCAGGTTTACTTAATGCCTAAATTGCATGGTTCCAAATAAGGGCTGTAGAGGTTCAGCAAAGAGGACTGGGCTGGGCAGGTGAGGGCAGACCAGAATTTCAAGACAGCAACCTGAAGCATATGTAGACGTTAGCTACTTGGAAGATGTCCTAGTTTTGGTGGTTCAGAGGCTGGTGGGAGCAAAGCCTCTCCCAGGTAAGCAGAAACACGGCCCCCTTGTCCTTTGTGCAGCCCACCCCAGGTCCGTGCTGGGGCCCAAGACCAGCAACCTTAGTATGGCTCACGTTGAGCAAACCCAGGGCTGAATCTTAGATGGAAGGTCATCTTTAAAGGAGAGGGCCCTAAGGAGATAGAATTAATGAGGATTCCCTGGGATCTATTTCCATTATGAGGGAAGAGACATTAAACAATCTGTTACAGTAAAAAATTTATAAGTGTATTTAAAGATTTAAGGCTAAAATGGAATATCTTAGACAGTCATTTGAAGTCTCTCTATATATGTGGTGGCTGATATTTAAAAGGCACACAAAACATTTAAGAAACGACCTCAGAATAGTGTACCCACCTCTGAATAATAAGCAGGTAATAACGGGGAATGGAGTGGTGTCAGGGCATAATTGATTCCAGCTTGACTGATGATGGTCGGGCATCTCTGCTGTTGAGGTGAGAATCCGATGAGGTGGACAGAAGGGGTTGCTGGGAAGGTTGTGTGAGAGTCATGAAGAAGTTTAGATCTTGATAGTTCTGTTTTTCTGTGTGTGTTTGTGTGTCTCTGTGTGTTGGTAATGATGGAGAAGGGAGTTTGCATAATGCTTCACAAAATGCTTCAAGATTGACGTGGCTCACACAGGCTGAAGGTTAGGAGTGCCAGCAGGTTGTAGTACCGAGTTTTTATGGTATAGCATAGAAGTTGGCCCCCCTGAAGCCAGGATGCTGTTGAAATGCTCTTAGCCTTCCCCAGTTAAGTTAAGGCTACTAGGTCTATTAGGTCCTTGCTACTAAAAGTGTGGTCCATAGACCATCAGCATCTCCCGGGAACCTGCCAGAAATGCAGATCCTCGGGCCCCACCTTGGATCTGCTGAATCAGAATCAGCATTTTAACAGGATCCCTATTTGATTCATAGGCCCATCAAAGTTGGGGAGCACGGATTCAGCCTTCACTGGTCATTCACTGGTCATTTATGGAACATGCTGTCTGGGAATGGATAATCAGGGGACTGTAAGTTAGTCCATTTCTCAGACTCTCGGTTTCTTTTTTTCTGATGGGGATAGTATCAGCATGTCCTATTTCTGCATTTTACTGGCATGTTAGACTTGTCACCCTAAGTCCCATGCATGTTTGTTCATGTCTCTGTGCAGACTGAGCACTGTGAACACAGAGAGGGCAAGGCCCGCCCTTTGCTTTCCAGCTGGGGAGCCAGCATCTCACCTGAGCAGAGAGGATGTGCATAAGGCCAGGACACGGGGTGAGGAACAGGAGGCCCGAGCTAGATGTTAGCACCTTCTTATCGGTCTTACCCGTCAACTATCTGGAGACATGGTCACATTCCAGTGTTCAGAGGGGAGAATTGAAAGGATTTGCTGATTAGAAATGCCATGTGAGAGACAGAAGATGTTGTTTTTTGGCATAGATGAGCAGGTTTGGGGCCAACCTCAAGTTAGTTTCAGGAATTATTCAGTTTGAGATGCCTATTAGCCATCCAAGTGGAGATGTCAAGAAGGTAACTGAATTGGGGAAACTTCCATGGGGAGGTTTCCATGGGGAGGCGTAGGCCTGGGGACAGAAATTTGGGACTTTCTATTTATCTGAAGGTGATATTTAAAGTCATGAGATGGACGAGATCACTTTAATTCTGCACCAGATACAGGGAAGAAATTAGTGTGATGGTAATGATCAATGGACTTTGATGACTGTGATGGCATTACTGGAACTTAATTAGCTTTATTGCCCTCTACAGGTAGTGCACTTGCTCATTCTATTCTCTGTCTACTCCAATTTTGAATGCATTTTAATGTCCATCAGTTGTAACAAAGGGAAGACAATATGTTATCAGTCGAACTCTTTGGCTTCTATCTGTCTACACCAACTCCCGTGCACACGAGGGGAACCCTTACTCCCCACTGGCCTGGACGGGCTTGTCACCTTGAGCGGGCTCGGCCCAGAGAGCTGTGGGTTGTGGGGGGAGTGGTAATCGGGGCCTACTCCTTAGGACTGCAGCACAAACCAGGATGGATGAGACATTCCAACCCATTACTTACAGGTGTTCTTTAAGGGAGTGCTTAGGAAGTTTTACTCAATTTAACTTAAGACATAAGTAATGCCATTCCCAATTCAGAGCAATGGCTTAGAACCTGACTCAATGTCCTTTTTACTAAGTAATTATCCAGATTTCCTTACTAAATGTTATTTTATGTATTATGTTTAATAGCCTCTTTCTTTCAGCTATGGTAGGATGGTAATAGCAGCTGATAATGGATCACATACTCATCTTAAAGTTCTGCCTCCGGCACCTGTGGTCAGCATGGAGGGAGGCTTCTGGCCAGGCCTCTGATCGATCCCTTAGCCCTCCTCCCTGGCCCTGGGCTGGCTTGCTTCTCAGGGGCCTAGGGGATCACAAATAACTTCTTAATCTTCAAGGCATTGATTGTTTTTAAAGATCCAGGGGAGCCTAAGAAGCTCATCCACCAGACTGCTCTTTTGCCTCAGTTCCGAGCCCCCTTTGGATAACTGCAGGTGATGGGAGGTGAAGGCCTTGGGGGAGCAGCCATGCAGTGTAGTGCAGTGCGGACCTGGCTTGTGGTTAAACATCAGAGATGCCTGATAAAAAGTAAGAACTACATTGTACCTCCAGGTGGCCAGTTCCTTTCAGTACCTGATCACTGGCTCTCAGTAAAGGTCCACTGGGTTAAACTCCTGTGGTAGGAATGATGTTCTTCATGTTGTTTGTAGAGTGTGTATGTTCAACCCATGTGTGATGGCTTCTTAGTAATGACTTAGTAGCTACTGAGCACCTATTATTTCCAGTTGAGCTCTCTTATTGAGAGCTTAGTGGGTACAGAGCACTGAAACAGACAAAATACGTGTCATTCTTCTCCACCTGCCGTGAAGTGTGTTCTCTAGAGAGTCACAACTAAAACCCACATCAAAGTTCGCATGATTACCAAGGAGGGGTGTGCGGCATCGGCCCCAGCATTTGTAAACAGGCCCTGCCCTGAGAGAGTTTCCAGTCCTTCTGGGCGGCAGTGCACACCTGCACGAAACGTCAAGTAACAGAATAACGCTTAGTTCTCATTTGAAAGCAGACGTGCCAGTGCTTCCAGGCAGCAGGAGGAAGTGTACCCCTTTGGGCTTCAAATGAAAAAAGGATGCCTGGGCCCCAGCCCAGACCTGACCCATTAGGCATCTATGTGTTTTAAAAGCTCCCCAGGTGTTTCTGATGCATAATGAGGTATAAAAACCACAGCTTTGGACAGATAGGTAGGATTTGGGTGAAGGGAGGTAGGAATTATGGTTTGGCATGAGAAAGATGTGGGCCGAACCACAGATGAGTACAGCAAGACTCCTGGGTACAGTGACGGCTGCTCCCAGGCCTGGGGGTGGGGCTTGTTTGGAGAAAGAGTGGAAATCCAATGGAAAGGGGCAGCTTTCAAAATAATTTGAAGATCTGAAGAGGAGACTGAACTTTATCCTGGAAGCTAAGGGAAATCCTAGGGTCACCACCATTTTCATGTGACTTCATTTTCAATTGTATTTGGACTTTATACACTATGATGGGAAGCTTTTGAGGCAATGAGCAATGGAGAAAAGTGGCTTTTTAAACGGAATCTGACTGCCAGGTGCTGGGTGTATTCAAGGAGAGGGTATCTGGAAGCAGAAATTAGTTAAAACTAAAACTATTTACAAAAACAGCACCATCAGAAAAAATAAATATTAATTGAGCCCTCACTGTGTTTCCGATGCTGTCTTAAGTCCTTTACATTTATCATTTTTTTAAATCTTCACAAAAACCCTATGAAGTAGCCCTAACCATTTTGGCTCAGTGGATAGAGAGTCGGCCTGTGAACTGAAGGGTCCCAGGTTCGATTCCGGTCAAGGGCATGTACCTTGGTTGCGGGCACATTCCCAGTAGGGGGTGTGCAGGAGGCAGCTGATCGATGCTTCTCTCTCATCAATGTTTCTAACTCTCTATTCCTCTTTCTTCCTCTCTGTAAAAAATCAATAAAATAGAATAATAAAAAAACCCTATGAAGTAGGTACTCATACATAGCATGGCCATTTTACAGATGTGGAGCCTGAGGTACAGAGAAGCAACTTGTCCAATGTCACACTACTAGAGAGCATCAGAGTTGTGATTAAAGTCAGATTGCTTGACAAAAGTGCCCCTCTCATCGGAATATTGAGAAGACTGAGCTAATGGCTATACATATATAAAGTATGTGACATAATGAAGATTCCATCAATACTAGCCATTACTACTATTATGATTCTCATTCTTACAATAATTCATGGGCATTGAAATGTATTAATGACAGCACTGTTTTGGAGAGAATACTTTGGCATTAATGGGTACAACATAAATGAGGGAAATGCTAGGGTTCTGATTCTGGCTGCATCACTTGCTAGTTGTATGATTTGGGGTAATTTACTTAACCCTTTCTCATTTTCTACACCTGATATATATAAAGCACTTAGAATAGCACCATACTTGTTTATTGATGTTCTAAAATGAATTATTGTTTTCTTTTGTTATTTTCCCCTCTCCACTGCCTGTTGCCTCTGAAACCCTTAAGCCTTCTGTTATCACCTGGGATAGAAGAAGTACCTGTGTGCTTAGGTATCCTTCTGGTTGAATCCAATTTAAGTGTTGAGCCTGGATAACTAGCCCCTGCTGCCCCAAATATAGATTTACTGAGCAAAGTGACCATGACTGCTTAGATGTGATATGTGGGTGGTGATTTCACACAAAGGGATGAGTCTATCCATTGCAGGATTCAGGCTGTCTGAGATCAATCTCCTCACTGATCATTTATCCACCCCTCTGCTCCCCTGCTGGGCCCATGCTGAGGCTCAGACCCTGATCAACCAGGAGCCTGGAGATCATGGTGCTAAGTCTGAGAGCACGCATTTGTGTGCATGCCTTGTGTGCATGCCTGTGTGTGTGTGTGTGTGTGTGTGTGTGTGTATTTGTAGCCTAAAGGTAGTTCTTATGGTGCTTTGCTTTGTTTCTTTTTTTTTTTTTTTGGTTGTAAAGTTGAATAAAAGGCACTTAGTCCAGAACTTTAAAAAATTGCTACTGGGCAAAGTAATTTTGTGTCAGGCTTCTGTTCAGGGCAGATTTACACTGGTTATAAATCTCTGAAATTAAGGTCTTACCATAGAAAAGCTGAAATGTATTCAACATTAGCAGACACCCAGCCCTGCTCCTTACCAGTGGCCATTCTACCCCCATGTAGCATAAGAATATTTAGCTATGTGTTTGGGGTAATAATATGTTTAAATGTGCCTCTTAGAACGGGTAATGGCTCTCTGAAGAGTAGCAGAATTTCCTATCAACAATTCTTTCCCTAGAACCAAAGGTTAAGTTGAAGAGTTTGATTTAATGACAAAGTTAATTAGGCCTTTAACATTACAGGGTTCTTGCCTTTCGTTTTCTAATCAAGATCATGGTCTAGGGTCAAGAACCTTGCAGAAGTAGGGATATAATGCTAACACTTGTTCTTCTGATGTTTGGGGAGGATAGGGGTGCATTAGGGGTGCTTAGAAATTTCTGGAATTGACAAAGGATGTGTAGAATATCCCCTAGTCCTAGAGTATTTTTTTCTCATCATCATCAAACCTTAAATTTGTAATATACCAAAGCTGTTAGGAACTTCAGGAATCATCTGATCAGTCCTTTCACGTTATAGCTAGGGAAACTGAGGCTCAAGTGACTAAGAAATTTATCAGCAGTTACCTAGGTCATATGGGGCAGAAAAATGGATCTTCTAAGTTCAGACCAGCTACTTCTTATGAAAATGGTCTATCTGCAAGCACTCATACTTAGTGGACTGCAAACCTCTTTTTGTTCATGGGGCCAGTTTATGCTGCTTATGGACTAGTTTTGCTAGAGCACTTCTTCCTACTACTTTGCAAGGCAAATCTACCCGATTCGATCTCGGTCCATGGGTGTACCAGTAAAGAACTCTTGGTTATAAACAGTTTGCTTCTTTCTCCCTTAATCAACAAAACAAAGCAAAACAAACAAAAACAAAACAAATAAAAATAAACCAAAGACTCCATTAGAAGGTTCTCAGAATGGGCTATGGGTAGGGAACCTGGAGGGAAGTTCCAGAAACAGGGCACCAGACAACTTTTTGGAGGCACGGACCTCTGCCTCCCGTGCTTGACAATGCTTCGTCTGAAATGAATGGTCAACGCCCTCTGCCTTTGTTTCACTTGTTCTAGATTCTAGGCTCAGGTAGGAGAATTCCAGGCACTGAGCTGATGGACTTTCCAATGCTTTGGCTTCTGGGAGGAAGGGGCTGGGGGTGGAGGGACCCAGCCTCTACTGAGACTTGGGAGCCAGCATTACCCACTCCAAGACCTCACATAGTGAGAAATCGCCCCCCCCAAACAACAGCAACAACAACAACAAAACAAAACAACAACAAGAAAAAAAAGTGTTTAGGTTTTGCATAGTCTGAAACTTAAGAAATGTCCAAGATAAAAGGTTTCATGGGTCACTAAGAAGCCTGATTATGTTCTAAAAATCTGCTTTTGTGGGAAAATATCTTCCAAGTTACAGAATAATTCATAGATAACTTCAGGGTGCAATTTACTTCTTGGCTTGGCCTGCTCACATTTATATCTTAAATAAAGGCCTGCTGGTCCAGGGTTTTAACCCTGAGGCACACCTCTTATGGCAGGATTTTGGGATAATACAGGGGTCCAGAATTGAACATACCTTTAGAAACATTGACACTTCAGAAATGCTAAAGCCACCCATCCCTGCATCTTTCAACCTGGGGCATGTTTCTGAGCACATGCTATATGCCTGCCATTGCTGGGTGCTGGTGACACAGAGGTGGGCACAATGGTTATGAAGTTTCCTCCTACAGCTTGGGCTTTCGTCTGGTTCAGATGCAGGTGCTTTGACTTCTCACTTGTAGTAAAATGTTCAGATGCAGAGAAGAATATTGAGGGAAGTCAGATTTTTGGTTTTAGGCCAATAATTCAAGAGCTCCAACCCTCTCAAACAAATTGGTGCTTGCTTTTCTAGGAGAGATACTTCTAGCAAACTTGGCTCAGAATTTTCAGCAAACATTTTTTACCAGACATGGTGCCAGGGTAGGTCTAGCCTTGCAGACATTTATAATCCAGTGGAGGAGGCAGACATTGTTGCTAATCTTGTCCCTGCAATGTGTTGAGTTCTGAGACAGAGGTATGCCTCGCATTGTAAAGACAAAGACAGAAATTGTTTAGATGTGCCAGTGTTAGGAAGGTTTTACTGTATAACTTGTCTTAATTCTAGAGCTGCAATGTAAACCCATCCTTTCTGTTTACCTGTGCGGCCCATTCTGCAGGTAGTTAATGGACGACTCTTACATGCAAGGCCAGAACCAGAGCCTCTGAAACTAGCAGCTAAGGACATCCGTTCAGTCAGAGGTGTCTTCTTATCTTCATTTTCTTTCTATCAGTGGCCCCACTACTGCAACCTCTTGGCTTTGGGGATGGAATAGGTAAGATATGGACGGAACCCATGGCTTTGGTGCCCGAGTCAGCTCAGGCTTGCGACATTCCTGAGGTACTGGCTCTGCAGGGACAAGGTCAGAGTCCAAGAGTACTGCCTTTGGTTTTGTAGTCCCCTTCAGTGGTATGTAGTTGACTCAGTTCCCCCGTAGGCATGTTCTTAGGGGAGCGCTATGTAAATCCACATCAGGCCCAGAAGATAAATGTTTCTTGACTGACCGCGCTCTATTAATTTGCATAAACATTTGTGTGTGAGTTCATGTAGGTTGGTGAAGGAGAACAGTAGTTCTTGGGCTTTGATGTGCGTGAGCCTTGGAGATTAGAGCCAGGGCCCTTCCTTTGGGAAAACAAATACTTTTGTGTTGATTTCAATGAGATATAAATCATACCCAGGAAGTTTACAGTTGAGTAAGAATGGTATAATTACTGATTGTATACCAGAAGAGGACATATTTATGAAACGACTTGAAAAAGCTTGTAATCCCTGCCCATATTTTGAATAACTAATTGCTATGTCATTGTGGCATATTTGCACCACAAGAGTTAAGTCTGTCAGACGTTTCCCTCCGAAAACCTTGTTTTAAGGGATTTCTAACTTGGTCGTAAAAATGTGCTCCAAGTTGGGGCTGACTTGATGGGAGTCTGTGCTTGGAACCCCTGATTTGAATGGTGCCAGTCAGAGTTAAATTACAGGCTGGGAAAAAGGAAACAAATTTTTTAAAAAGAAGGTGTTTATGGTTCCCAGCTCCCCTAAGTACTTCTTGAGGATCAAAATAGCCTCTTTAAAATAAATTGCAGACCATTAGTATGTGATGGAGGAAACCCCTCTGAGCGAGGGCTGGGGGAGGGTTAGGCAAGGAGAGACTGATTTGGGCTATTTCAGCTCTGTGGACACAGTGTTTGCTCCTAATGCATTAGACCCGGGAGTGGTCCGTGCACACAGATGGCGCTTCCTGAACCCACGGATGTTTCTGTCAGGCCAAGTGGACGTCACTGCGGCTCCACTCCATCTCTGCATGTTAATGGACACTTGGGTTTCTTGGAACATGTTATCCCCCAGCCCCCATGTTTTCTTTTTAAATAAATAGAACACTGTTGCCTGCCTATCACATGCCATAGAGATCATAAAGGCCTACTACAAAGACCTCAAGTGTGTGCTGCCGCTGAACAAGGAAGTACCCACCTGATAAGCATGTTTGTCCAGAGATTACCCCCTTATCTGGTGCTTGACATTCAAGCCAAAAAGGTAGTCCATGGCTAGGAATATTTATTTGATTCCTTATATAGAGCCTAGGTGTCTTTTCATTGGTCAACAGCAGAAAATTCAAGAAAATGAGAAAAAGAGAGAAAGAGAAATAAGGAAACAAGGAAAGAGGTAGAAAAGGGGGAAGGAGGAGAGAGGGAGAGGGGGAGGGAGTGGGGAGAAGGAGGAGGAGGGGGGAAAGGAGAGAGAGAGAGAGAGAGAGAGAGAGAGAGAGAGAGAGAGAGAGAGAGAGAGATTGAGATTGTTCCTACCTCTTTGTGAGTCACCTTGAACCCCAGTGGTCTGGGCACAGCCTCTGTTCTGGAGCATCTGCAGGCATTGGAAAACTGAGACAGATTTACAATCAGGCTTATTCAACCTCCATTCAAATTTCCTTGTCTTTTTTAGATTTCACTCATGCTTTAATGACACTTTTTTTTTTAAGAAAGCTAATTGCATTGGTTTCTCCAAGAGGCATCACTTTAAACAATCCATCCAGACTGTGAAAACAAATACATGCTTGACTTATTTCATTTATTTCCCCCAATCCTAAATTAGGATAAAGCCATTTTGATAAGAAGACATGTGTGTGTCTTTGTCACATCTTTTATCATCACGACTGCTTTTCCAAATAATACAACTTGTGACAAATGTGAACATTAATTACAGTTAACAAAGAAATGTCATGTGAAGTGTTCATGGGGTGGGAGAAGAAAAAACACACAGCATCAGACAATCAATGAGATTACATCTTGCACCAAGTTTCAAGTCAAAGTGCAAAAGTCAGAAATCAAATACCATCAGTTATCAAATTATGTTAATGACGCTAATGAAAGCTTCTGGTATTTTGTTCACGAGTGTGTGGCTGTAATGGTAACTAATAGAACAAGAGAGGCTGATTGCCATGAATTAATGGGAACTGACTGCCTTTTTATTTATTTATTTAAATATTGGCAGTCTGTTTAGAAGCCGAGGTTTTGCATGTGGTCCTTTTCTCCCCTCCTCACCAGCCAGTCCCAGAGTGAGAGGTAATTGTGTTTTCTCGGACCACAGGCAGCCCTCTCTAACCCCAGGGTTTTGGTCACTTTGTCAACAACCAAATTAAACTAAAGTGGAGGATGGACATGGGTATTCACAGTCAGGCCCACCCCTAACGTTCGTGGGGCTCAGGGAGAGAGTGCACATGAAGCCCTTGCCGTTGCTCCCTTTCCTTCTCCTTCTACCCCTGACTCCATTCTCATCCACTAAAGGCCTCTGTGTACTAGTATATATAACTAGCATACACACACACACACACACACACACACACACAATGAGTGGCCAGATTATTATGACCACCTGATGTTTGTAGGCAAATTAGCTATAATTTTGTGCTGAAGTTGCTAGAGGGCCAGACCATTATAAATAGGGAAGCAGGTTGTTTACCATGACAGTAGAAGTAATTTTTTTCTGAAGATATGGGTAAACAATGTGATTTAACAGCCTTTGAAGATGGGATATATATTATTATGAGTGGCCAGATTATTATGACCACCCCATCAGTACTTCTTTGGGCTACCTTTTGCCTTCAATACTGCGGCGATTCTTCTTGGCATTGACTCCACGAGATGTGGAAAGGTGATGCGAGGAATCTGACACCATGCCTGATGAATAGCACTGTCCAGTTCTGTGAGATTTGATGGTTGTGGAACCAGCTGCCTGATGGCTCTTTTAACTTCATCCCACAAATGCTCGATTGGATTGAGATCTGGTGATTGTGGGGGCCACCTAAGCAAGGTAAAGTCTACCTCATGTTCTTGAAACCACTCCTGCACAATATGAGCACCGTGGCATGGTGCATTGTCTTGTTGGAAGAAGCCATCTCCATTGGGATATGCCATCAACATGATAGGATGAACTTGATCAGCAACGATATTTAGGTATGTTGTGTTATTCAGACATAGTTCCACACGAATTAAAGGGCTCAAATCATGCCAGGAAAACATGCCCCAAACCATAGCACTGCCCCCACCAGCTTGAAGGGTTGTACTCATGCATGTGGGGTGCATGCTTTCATGCTGTTTCTGCCAAATTCTCACTCTGCCATCTGCATGATGCCACTGGAAACGTGATTCATCGGACCACATGACTTTTTTCCAATCCTCGACTGTCCAATCCTTGTGTTCCTGTGCGAATTGGAGACGTTTTATCTTGGTAACTGCAGACAGCAAAGGTGTTCAAACAGGCCTTCGGCTTCCATATTCCATATGATGCAGTGTATGGCTAATTTGCTGCAAACATCAGGTGGTCATAATAATCTGGCCACTCACATTCAAATATATCCCACGTTCAAAGGCTGTTAAATCGCGTTCTTTACCCATATCTTCAGAAAAAAATCACTTCTACTGTCATGGTAAACAACCTGCTTCCCTATTTATAATGGTCTGGCCCTCTAGCAACTTCAGCGGGAAATTATAGCTAATTTGCTTACAAACGTCAGGTGGTCATAATAATCTGGCCACTCAGTGTATATGGGGATGCCCAGCTTTCCCACTTAAGTTCCACTCACCAACAGCTATTGTTTGGCTCCCCCTTGTACTTAGAAGCATGGGCCTTGGTGGTACCATCCACTGCTGGGAGGTAGGACCCTGAGAAGAGGTGCTGGCATAGAAGAAGCTTGGGCTGTTTGGAAAGGGAATGTGGGGATCCTGGATATTTATAACATGGCCTCCTAACTGCAGAATGGGCACCGGGTTAGGAAGGCCCATGCCGGTGGACTCCTTATCTCAGAGGGGCGGAGGGAAGATGGAGAAGGGTCAGAGTGGGTCATCCTGGGCCTAGGATGGGGACGCTGGTTACTCGGATGGAAAAGTGGTTTCATATATACAGTATCTTTGTTTTGGGGTACCTGAGTGTACATCTGGAACTCTTTCTTGCTGAAGCTGCTTTATTCTATGTTGCTGCTTATTCCTTCATTATTCTATATTTATTCAGTATCTATGGGGCATGCATTTGCCGAGAACTGGAAGCACACAAAAAATAAGTTAAGGATTCCACCTTCAAGGGTCTCACAGGCTTTTCAAGTTTGTAACTCAGTCATAAGTACTAGTCGGAGATCTGTGCAAAGTTCTTGGCCTTCTAGGTCCCACATGTGTCCTCTTCTGTGAGTGCTTCCCCTGGTAAGGAGAAGGAAGGAGCGAACACCACAGGCTTAGAAGAGGGGAGCTCCCCCAGCCTCCCCCAGTGGCTCCTGGGCATGCTGTACTCATGGCCTCCTTTTTTGCTCCCCTGGGGTCCTAGGTCCCACAATCTAGGCAGAGAAATGCCTCCACCAAATCCAGATCAGAGACTGATAATGGGGAATCTGGGAGAGAGCTTTCTGCATCTCTGCTGAAATGGCTGGACCAAAGAGATTCTGCTCTGGCTGGGGATCCAGGCAGCCCAGTTGACCCACGGGCCTCTTTTGTGGCCATTCTGCCTAGAAAATGAGTTTTGTTGAAATGAATACATCTTGCTCCCATGTTAAAATCCCTCTCTTGCCCTAACCAGTTTGGCTCAGTGGATAGAGCGTCGGCCTGCGGACTCAAGGGTCCGAGGTTCGATTCTGGTCAAGGGAAGGGCATGTACCTTGGTTTCGGGTACATCCTCAGTAGGGAATGTGCAGGAGGCAGCTGGTCGATGTTTCTCTCTCATCGATGTTTCTAACTCTCTATCCCTCTCCCTTCCTCTCTGTAAAAAAATCAATAAAATATATTTTACAAAAAATCCCTCTTTCTATTTCAGTCAGTGAGGGCATTTTCTAAATCTTTCACCATGGAGTGAAGGTGTTGGCCATGACCAAACTTATATGGACAGGGCCACACCTTAGAAAACTAACCATGACATTGGGTAACTGAGCACAGGTCAGCATCGAAGCCCCGGGTGTTGGGAAGCACATCAGACCATGCTGAGTTCCCTTCGCTGGCTAAATTGGTACATTAGGGTAAAAGCGATTTCCACATTTGCATAGTTGATTTCATTACTATCGCCATTATTGATGCCCAGCTCCTCTGAACGAAAGGAGCCATAAAAGCAAATAAAATCACTTTGCGATTCCATTATTGGATAAATTACCACATTACTGCCTGCGTTTTAGGGCTAAAGGCATTCCCTATATTTGCATAGCTTATTTCATTATCATTATTAATAACAACAACAATAATGATGATGATGACTAGGATCCTTGAATGAAAGGAACTAGAAAAATGCCAGAGCCTCGAGCGATCTTTATGGACTCACTGCCATCCCTGGGAGTCCCTTCATCTGCTGCTGAAACACAGTCACTGCGGGGAGCGGAACCAGAAGCTTCTCACAGAACCCAGGTTAAACCAGTTGAGAACTGGTGGGGCCGATGGCTAGTGTGAGAGGGACTAGCTCAGTGATGGCGAACCTTTTGAGCTCGGCGTGTCAGCATTTTGAAAATCCCTAACTTAACTCTGGTGCCCTGTCACATATAGAAATTTTTTAATATTTGCAACCATAGTAAAACAAAGACTTCTATTTTTGATATTTATGTTATATATTTAAATGCCATTTAACAAAAATCAACCAAAAAAATGAGTTTGCGTGTCTCCTCTGACACGCGTGTCATAGGTTCGCCATCACTGGAGCTAGTTACTCAAGTGGCCACTAAAGCTTTTGGGTGGAAGACTGCTCAGCCACTGACCTAGCTGTGTCTCTTCAGGAAGGGTGCTTGAACTGGCTGAGCCTCAGCTTCTTTGTCAGTGAATGGGGATTAGGCACTCGCTTTGCAGTGTAATAAAGAGCAAAGGGAATGGCGAATGTACACAGGTTCTGTGGACCATAAAGCTATCCGTAGATTTCAGAGATTCACATCACTGGGTGTTGATGTGCCTGCCATGGCGGGCAGGGGCTGTACCTGTTTCTTAGGCTGGGAGAATTCTCCCAAAGCGTCCTTAGATTTCTAAGCCATTGCCCTCTAAGTAGGGAGAGAATATTCATAGTTACCAACCTTTGATATTTACAAACAGCTTACTTTGATAACAAACATCCCTGGACTGGTCTAGTGGCAGTGATATCGCTCTTTCTTATTCTGTGACTTCTGATTATGCCTATCTTTTCTCCTTGGCCATGGAGCACAGAGTCTTTTTGTCCATTAATTCTGCAGTCCTGTAGTGAAAGGAAGGTCCACTGGTGGCTGTCTGTGGTTTGCTGGAGAATTTTCCCTCTGGTTTTGTTTTTATTATTTTATTTCTGCTGCACCAGGGGCTCCAAAAAAATGAATGTGTCAGTAAAGGATTTGACAGTATGTTACGACAGTCATCAATCCACCAAGCCCTGTAGCCATAAATAAGCTTCATACGCTGCCACACTAAAGAGGACAGTTTTTCTTCTCCAGGACATTGAAAATGTCACAGCCAGGGAATTGTTTGTCCCTGTCTCCACGGCAACGCCACCAGCACTTATCATTAACTTTCACACCAAGATTTTAATCAGCGCTCTTTGCGGCCTGAGACCAAGTCAACATCAGCCCAAATTTTCAAAGCCGTTATTCTAATTATGACGAGAAAGCTATAGATTGATGAGCCGAGTTTTCTGCAAGGACTGGTGGCAGTTAATTCTCGTGACCTGCATGGCTCAGGGAGTCTCTCTTAGAGATGGAGTCTTGAAAGTTCGATTATTAGTGACAGCTTGTAAGTGAGAGGAGCCTTATCTCTCCAGAGAGTGTTGATAACTTGAGACAAGGTTTAACTAGGAAGTAGTGAGACAGTGGAAGGAGGGGAGAGAGGGGGAGTGGGAGAAAGAAAGTGCACACTCCATCTGCAGCCAGCATCCAGCATAATGAGAAAATACGGACAGGCACAATTTCACAAGTTGTAAATTCTGGTAGCCTTCAGTTGTAAATTCTGGTGGAGGCTGTTTCACTCGGCTATCTGATAATGTGTGAAAATATTTGTCCCTTTGCTTCATAGGCGTGGGCAAGCACCATGTTCCAGAAAATGCATTAAACCTCCCCGCTCTCTGCTGCCTCTCATTTCTTTTCTGTTTCCTTTCATCAGGGGACCTCTAGAAACAGAATTTGCAATTGAAATGAAGTAGTAATTAATTTTTTTAAAAAGACCCTTCTTTTCCCTTAGCTGACCCTCACCCCCAGCCTCTTTTGAATCCATCTAATTTCTAGAGCCTTTGGGTTTGCAGTGAGAGGGGGTAGCTAGGTAGAGTGGCCCTTACAATTCGTTTTTCTCCTAGTTCTGTTAGTCTTTCATGTTCTCTGCCCTCACTCAGCTGGCTGATCCATGTCCTTCTTCTCTTGGCCGTGCAATAGACAGGATCTGTTGGCTTTATGCCTCCTTCAGGTTTGCTCTTGGGTAGCGGTTTCTATTTCCTCTCCAGATTTAAGAGATTCAGCTGAGCCATCAGTCTGATCGGGAGAGGAGTGGGGTGATGATCACTGTGCTTGTCTCTCAGGTCCACTAGCCAAAGGTTTTGTTGATCTCAAATTATAAGGGAGAGTGCAGGAAGGGAGCACGGTGAGGCCAGAGAGCCCCATTCGAGATGCTGAGTCCAGGCTCTCCGCCCAGCGCTGCACCTGCCTCGGGAGTGATCCTCTCCGTGGCTCTGTTCTCTGATTTTTCAAGCGGTGATAACAATCTCTTTCTGGGCTCCTTCATATACCAAGTGAGAAAATAGGAATTAAATTGCTAATATTTAATGTGATCACGGCATTACAAAAATGATGCATGCGTGAGCATCGTCGCCTGTTGTCTGCTCTCTGTTAGTTTTCTCTATTGCTAGAAAATGATGATGCTATTATGTTTTATAGTGTTTTCTTTTTCAAATTACTTTTACATGTTTAAAGCAATCACAGTTATCTCCATTATCTTTGTTTTGCCCCTGAGAACACTGAGGCACAGAGAGGTGAAGCATCTTGCTTGTGGTCACACAGCCAATTAGAGGCCTCACCAGGTATAGAACTGTGATCTGTGGCTCTCAGCATGCTGCTCCCTAGACCACACCGCTTACCTTATTAATAGGCTGAGATTAACGAAAAAAGCAAACCCAATTAGTTTCTGCTGCGGCCCTTTTACAATCCTGTCTTGTTTCCCTGTGTGTTTATATGTATATTTTAATAGCACTCCCTGCCTTTTATGCTGAGGTTGCTCGAGGTGTGTTTATAATGGCGGTGTAATTATAATAATAAAATACAAATCCATCCACAGAGCGAGCTCATTACCGGTTGGCCAGGTAAAACAAATAGGCTTGGCGTTGATTCTGGGACAAGGCAGTTTATTTCGAAGGTGGTGCCTCTTTGAAACACAGGATGTGTTGCTTTTCCAGCAAAGGAGGCCTATGTTCTGAACGTCCTGGAGTTTGGCGGGGCAAGGCTGAGCTGCTCATTGCGGTGGCCAGGTTGCTTTAACACGGTCTCACCCTTTTCATCTCTTTTCCCAGGGAACAGATGAGATAAAAAGGAAAAGCATCCCCCTCCTTCTCTGTAGCTGTAAGCTCTTTCCTCAAATTCAGAAGTAGGTGCTTTGGCATTGAAACTCGTGGGCATAGAGTTGCTAATGTATACAAAAGAGAAATTTACTGTTACGAACAGAGCCAAAGGGGGGAGAGAGTGTGTTTTTTTTTAAATGCCTGTCTGTCCTTGTTAATTAGAAGTGCACATATTGGGAAATTAACTATGAAATACTAAAAATGATAAATTATTCCTTATTTGAAAGTATAAATTAAAGGTTTAGTGTATATAAAATTTGTCATGTTTAATTGCAAGTTCAATTAAAATTCAGGGTAATGATGATTTATACAGGTTTCTGTGTAATTTGATATTCATTAGCTTAGCCAGACACATGCTGATATTAGCTCGTTAATTATGTTTCCTTTTGTTGAAGGCAGCCTTGTGAAAGCAATCTGCTCAAAGTTTTCCAAACTCATTCTGCTAAATGAATATTTGGCAGCTGTTCATGTTATTGAGATGGTCACTGTGGCTTCATTTCACTCCTAGGCCGCATCAATCATACCTTCTCTGTGACAAACAAGGGTTTCTCATTACAAACCCATTTATGAAGGTTATGGCTGATGTTAAAGAGTGATTGCGTGGTACTCTGCTGTTACTTTACAGCAACGTTGGAGCAGAGCTGCGGTGAATATGTGCACCTCCCACACGGTCAGACTGTTTAAAGCACATGGAGAGGGAGGGTGGGATCTCCAGTGGCCAGAGTTCTAGTTCTAACACTATTGGCTCAAACTTGGGAATCAGAACTTGGGTCTTGGAAGAAGGACTCTTAAGGGAACAGTGGACCAGAATCCTTACTTCGGCCTCCAAACAGTTGCCCTACCCAGTGAATCGGTGTGGTCAGATCCAGAGAGGTTAAGGGATCCTCTCACGGTAACGTGTTGACTTTGAGCAGTGAAGTTGAGCATGGTTCTTGGGGAGGTGAAAGTGGAAACACGGGGCTCACTGATGAGCACGTTTCCAGAAGCCTATTAGCTGTCATGAGGATGAGTTGGAGCAGCGGTTCTCAACCTGTGGGTCACGACCCCTTTGGCGGTCGAACGACCCTTTCACAGGGGTCGCCTAAGACCATCCTGCATATCAGATATTCACATTACGATTTATAACAGTAGCAACATTACAGTTATGAAGTAACAACGAAAATAATTTTATGGTTGGGTCACAACATGAGGAACTGTATTTAAAGGGCCAGAAGGTTGAGAACCACTGAGTTGGAGGAATCCATTATGTAAGAGTCCCATGCCCTGTGTTGTGTGGATGATTTAAACTATTTTATAGATTTTTCATAGCTCTTATTACATGGTCTTCATACTTAAAATATTTTGGAAAAGCAGGTGTTGTTTTTCCCTTTTGACAAGTGAGGGAAGCTGAGGCACAGGAAAGTTGGTTGATTTGTCCAAGTTCACTTATGTGGGTACCAGGAGGGCCAGACTTGGGGCTCTGGGCTTTTCTGCATGCCACAGTGTTGCAATGAGGGCTCTCCAAACCAGACATTTCCTGTTTTGTTTTCTCACCACTAACACCCTCTTGTAGACACTTCGTACATGGCAGGAATGCTGACTTTAGGCCTATCTGTATTTTAGTTTCTAACCATTTGTGTACCAATAGGTAGCAAGCCTGGTTTGTGATGGTAAAAGGCAATGAAAATTTCTTATGAGAAATTATAATTTTGTATCTGTATAGCTGTATTTATATACTTGTGCATTTTTAGGCAAAAAATGGTTAGGAATTCATTTTTCTTTTCCTTTGAGTGTCATCTCTTATGTATTGTGTTTTGCTTTCAGGATGATGTTTCTCTTAAAATCATTGTGGAACAAATGGCTGGCAGCTGTCCCCCAAACTTACCATCTTCTTCTATAGTGAAGAATAGTAGTTGGAACTATACCTCCCAGCACCCCTGTTGTTGCCAGTGGGACCAAGTGATTGCTCTGACCCTAGGCTCCAAATGCTTTCTTTCCCCATCTGTCAGTTACAAAAAACTGAAGTGTAAGGGTTTGCAGAGTCACAATGTAGAAGGAGCCTGGGTCACAGTGTAGAAGGTCACCTACTGGACATCTGATTGCACTTTTCATAAGCGAGAAATAAACATCTATTCTATTATGTCTCCAAAGTTGCATAGTTTACTTGTGAACAGCAGTTAACTTTACCTTAACTATCCCTTTATTTATTCAAATACTTCTTGAAATTTTTACTATGAACCAAGTCTCAAGCTAAGGATTGGGAACATACCATAAAGATAAAAATGATCCTATTTCTGGTTTCAGGGAGTTCAACTGTATAGAAAGGGAGTTACACAAGAAGACATATTTCACTCTAGTAATAAATGCTATAAAATGTATAAAGAGATCCCAAAGAAGGAATTTTTTTTCTGAAATGTCTAGTGAAATAGCAGACTTAAACTTTAATATTAGTAGAATCTTATATTCCAAATGAAATTGTATGTGAACCTCCAATTCATGAAACAGAAAAAAAATCCGATGATACTTTGGTAGAAATGGTGGCCTGTAGGCTTACAGGGCCTCCCTCCTAACCCTTTAGGTAATCCCAACAGAGAGCCTGTAGAGAGAGTCAAACCCAAAGGTAGACTGTTCTTTCACTGTTTTTTTGTTTTTGTTTTTGTTTTTGTTTTGTTTTGTTTTCATTCTCTAGGTTATGGTAGCTGGTACCCTTTTTATAGAATGCTTACCTGTAGTCAGTGAACGTTTGGCTGTTGCTAGGGTGATAGTTTATTTTTGAGTTTGTTTTTAATAATTGCCAATTGCTTGATCTTGGGCAAATCCCTTAACTCCCTTTTGCCTCAGTGTTTATCCTGTGTAAAACAGGAATAATAGCGGGGTCTATCTCCTAGTACTGCTATAAGAATTGAACATGTTAAGCTACAGAAAGGACTGCTACAGGCCTGTCATGTGTGAATGTTCCGGTGTCAGCTCTGCCCAATTCATGTGTTCAAAGCACATCATATTTGTGAGCACTTCTAAACTTTGACCAAGTAAACAGAAGGAGACAAGGACCTGGTTCAACCTTTGGGGAATGATATCTTGGTAAAAAGACTCTGAAACCTCTGAAAGCAAATTTGCAGGTTTTTTTTGGTTCTCTGCACCAAATTCTTTTGATGGATTTTTGGAATTTAGGAGCGATTGGAATTTTTCCTCATCATGGTTATAAAGAAGTTCATCATAATTAGGAGAAACTCAAGTTTTCTTTTGTTTTTCCTTCGGCCACGGGCCTGTATAGACCTAGACAATGTAACATGGAACTTTTGATTTTTTAAAAATTTATCTGTATTGTTGAAAGTATTACAGCTGCCCCCCCTTTTTTCCCCAAATTAATCCCCTCCTCCCTGGACCTGGAAAGTATTATACTAAGTGAAATAAGCCAGTCAGGGAACTTTTGATATTTAATCTTATCACCTTATGTCTTATTAATGTACTTTCTCAATGTGGATAGCCCTCTGGTGGTCAAAGTAATTCCTATGTGGTTCTTATAGGATAGATGGTGGAATAAAATCAAATTTACATTAAAGAGCTGTGTCCAAATTCTGTTTCACTCCTTTGCTGATTTCTTTTTCTTAATTAAACCATAAATCAATTTTCCACTGGAACTTTTTAGTTCTTTAGATTGTATATGGGATTGTTAGTTCTTTAGAACTAAAATGTTCGGGGTGGGGGTGGGGGGGATAGTACTAGGACAGTTCCCTGTATCCAGATGAAAAGATATTAGTGGTGGTCTTTACATTTAGGAGGATTTACATGTTGGTGCCCAATCATTATCACTTCAGGGATGAGAATGAACATACATTATAGCATAAGAATTCTTAGAAGTTCATACAGAGTTAAAGCTGCATGGGGTGTCTTGGGGGTTATTCTCTCATTATCTAGAAAGTGTTATTGAGGCCCAGAGAGAAGAGGCGATTTGCTCGTGATGTTGTCAACAGAACCACTTGTAGAAGCCATGTCTCCTATGTGCTGGTTCTATATTGCTTGAGGGGTATCATGGCTGGATCAAGCCAGTGAACCCATGGTCTTCAGACGGGTCCAAACTCAGCCAGGCAAATCTTAACTCACATACTGCCCATGGGTTATTCTGTCCCTCACTTGGAACCAAACAGCGGGCAGGATTTTCTTTTCCTAGTTTAGTGTTGGAAACTGGTTGGTTTTTTGCCTGGAATGACCTGGCATGGACAGTCACCCTCAGCATATCCTTGCCATTAAACAGCATTTCTTGGAAAGGATGTGCATCAATCTTGACTGTGTGCTGGCCACTACAACTCATCATAAAGATGAATGACTGACGGGTGACCTGTGTCTGGTGTCCTACGAGGGCTGGTACTTTGGAGGTGCAGAAACATCTGTTCTGCTCTGAAATTGGCAAGACAAGCTGGCTTGTTCCTCCCTTGCCTGATGCTCTTGCATGAGCTTACATTATTTTTTCTTTGTTTGAGTCATTCGACTGTGTCTGTATAGACTGGGCCCCAAGGCCACTTCTTGGTGTACCCAGTGTGACATGGTATGATTACAAGGAACCTGGAGGGATGGGATGGGGGTCACTGAACACCTCTAATATATTCTCCATCCCAGTTCCTGGGTATAGGCAGTACCACCTGGAAGGCTGCGGTGCCAGAGGCTGCATGAAAATGGCAATTCAGGGAATTGTCTGGAATCTTGGCAGTGTTGGGTTGTTCCTCTAGATACAGGTACATTTTCTCAAGAGACTGTATAACTCCTTACATTTTCATTGCTAAACCTCACAGGGCAGGGTTGGTCTGTAACACTTGCATGAATTAGGTAACATTTATGAGATAGAGAATGGCGAATAAGATGGGAATTCAGTTTCTTTGGCATGGTCTCGTTTGGGAGGTAGGGCAGTGAGTTGAATAACTCACTGATGTTCAGCTGGTCTGCTTGACTTGAGTCCTCATTTTGAGGCTGATAGAAAATAAAGTGTGGCCCTGCTTTCAAAGAGCGCAAACATGATTTCTTTTTTTTAAAAAAAAATATGTTTTATTGATTTTTTACAGAGTAAGGGAGAGGGACAGAGAGTTAGAAACATCGATCAGCTGCCTTCTGCACACCCCCTACTGGCGATGTGCCTGCAACCAAGGTACATGCCCTTGACCGGAATTGAACCTGGGACCCTTCAGTCTGCAGGCTGATGCTCTATCCACTGAGCCAGTTAGGGCTATGATTTCCTTTTGTGAGCATTTCCTGAGTGCCTGCTGCAGCCCAGGGTCCTGCTGGGGGCTTCCGGCGGCAGAAGTCCATGCTGTCTGCAGCAGACCTGATGGTCTCCATGTCTCCAGTCTCTACAATTTCCACATATACCACCCAGGCACCAGACATGAGCACCTGCAGCTGTTTCCCTGAGAGCTTTCCCCGGCTGCTGAGCACCCTTGCCTGTGGCAGGGTAGGTTGGAAATGCCGGAGCATCCATGACCCTTGGGAGCAGCCTCCCTTACACTGGTGACTGACAGGGGTAGGTGGATAGCACCCCATCTGCCCTGATTGGCATCACTCTGAGGCACATTCCTTTCTGTCTTCCATCGCTCCCCAGCTGTGGTGAGGTCTAGTTGTCCACACTAGACAACTGAGAGGTCTTTCATGGTCTACAAATTCCTTTGTAGAAGTCAGGTTCTGATGAATGCTGCAGAAGAGTAGCAAAGTGCTGAGGGGAAGGAGGAGAGGGAAGGTGATAGCCTTCATAGAAGGATCTGGACTGTTTCTTGGAAGAGGTTATACCTGAATGAGCCTTTTAAGGATTGAGGTGTAGAGCTTTTATTAGGAAACTATGAGAAAATAGGGCATCCCGGGCTGAGAGAAAAGCTTCTATAAAGGCCTGGAGGTGGGAGATCTGAGGCATTCTTGGAAAACAGTGAGCATCTGGGAATCTGGGATAGCTGTGGTTCAGGGTACATTGGGGGGGGAGGGATGTGAGGAGAGGCTGCTAGGGATCTAATTATCAAGGGTGTGAGTGTGAGCTGAGCCATATAGACTGTTTTTGTAGGCAGAGGTGAGCCTTCCATTTAGCTTAGCCATGACGGGTAGTTCTTATCTTTTAGGATGAAGGAATAATATACAGAAGATATACAAACTTGCAAGTGTGAGGGTATTGCATGGTTTCTAACTGCTGGAGAATTTCAAACGTCGGTGAGAAAAGTGTTAGTAATCAGAGTAATCAGAGAAGAGGTGGGAGTTGAGTCTGTTTCAGCACTGAATTAAGGGAAGGTTGAAGCAACGCATCAAAGTACATGCAAAGGCCCGGGGGCAGGAATGATCTGGAGTTAGGGACGCATCTTGACTTCCATGAGCCCTAGGCACTGGACTTTGTGGGCCACTTCCTGCATAAAAAGTACTAAAAATATTGGTGTCAAGACAAATCTATTAATATCATGTATTAAACCATTTCTTCAGCCCAAAGTTAATTTTTTCCTTTGCTACTAAAGGAAATTTAAACATTTTTGTGGGCCCTGAAGTCTCATGGGCCCTAGGCAATGTGCTCCCTGCGCCTGATGGGGAAGTCTGCCCAAGCCTGGTGGAAGGGGAAGCTAAGCTGTTCTCGCAGCTCTGCTCACACAGCTGTAGAATGTTTGCATGAGGAGCAAGGCGACCTTGGAGTTCATCCTGCAGGCCCTGTGACAGGCACAGGCACAGGTTCCTCCATGGCTCATGTCTGGAAGCCCCCCGGGGATAGTGAGGGTCCAGAAAACTGCCACGGGCCCAAGGAGTTGAGTCTGGCTTGGCTGGCGGGGTCGAGGTGAGTGGCCTCCTGTTTGTCTTCCCTCCTGAATTCCTCATGAACTAATCCTTCAACAAGCTCATTCCTCCTCCCCAGAAAGTGAGTGTTTCTCTGCCTTTGGCTACATGGCCCCTCCTTGTGCACCACTGACTATGAGTGTTCCTGGAAAAGCACCCGCCTGTCTTTCCAGGTTTCTTAAAAGATGATGACAATGAAGAGGTTTAGTAAATGAAGCGATATCATTTGAAACAAGGCCTGCAAAAAGCAACCGTGGTCTGAAGCCTGCCCAAGCTTTTGTTTTCCTTTTGTCCCCCTTCTTTTCCAAAAGAGTCCAAACACATGCAACACACACTTGCAAAAGGATCAAAAAAGGAGAGAAAATTGCAGCTGGAAGTTGTTTTCCCCGCTGTTATTGGGTTGCTCCTTAGCTCCCAGCTGTTGAAATGGCTGGTTTATTGTAAGGGCTGCTTCACCTCTCCTGTTAGTGTGCTGTGTTTTGCTCTAAGTTTAAAAATGAACTTGTGACTTCATTAATCCCATGTGCTGGGAAAGCAGAAACTCGGCTTTTTGCTGTCCATCAGCTTTGCGTCAGAATGCACTTCCACTGCGATATAAGTACATCACGGTATGATTTTGGTGAGCAGGGGATAGTTTAACATGCATTTTTTCAGTTGTTTATCGATCTAAGCATATTTTGATCAGTGAAAGCTCTCTCCCAATGTCAGAGCCGCATCTTCTGGCAAGATAGGAGATCCATTAGTTCCCTTTTATGGATCCAGAACTGTGATTGGCATGTCTGAGTCCAGACATCACCTGGAGTACAGATCTCACAGGTGGCTAACCTCTCCTGTGTCCTTTTCACTGATCTTTCTGTGTAAACAGTGTTTATTTGGCACCTTAATTACAGACAACTTTCTCGCTGGCTGAGAAGTCTGCTAATTAATTATGTTAAATGTCATTCAGATAGATCAGCAGACGGGTGTTCTATTGGGAACATGGGGCAACATAACCTCCGTGGCCCTGGCTCCATGCAGAGGTCAGAGTCAATGTTGGGTGACCCAGTGGCCAAAGAAGGCAGATCCTCAAACTACACGCCCCCCTCCCCAAACCTCATACTGGCCCACTTAACAAAACAAGCTGTCATCTGGCTGGTTTGAGTTAGAATGTCACTCTTGGCTACAAATACCAAAGCTTTGTATTATAAAGCCAGGGAAGTCTAAAGCTGACAGGGACCTTAGCGACTCTCATGTCCAATCTTTTTTACTTAATGGTTGAGAGAACCGAGGTTCGGAGAAGCTAAGTGACTTGCCCAAGATCACAGCTCGCAGGGCATCCGTGCTTGGCTCCATGTCTCATTTCCATGCCTGGCGTTGTCTAGACTGAACTCTGCTGCCTCGCCCAGTTCAGGTGGCAGGACAGAGGGGCATTACAGATGTGAGTAGAGATGGTCTATTCAAGAGCCTGTTTAGTTCTGCAGGGAGGTAAGATAGGAATCCAAGTAGCTAGAAAAGCAGGCCAGCTGGTAGGTGTCATAGAAGTGGCCACACCTGCTATGGACTTAAAGAGGGGGGCGATCCCACCTCCTGGTGGGGAACAGAAAAGGTTTCTCGGAGGACACAGCATTTGGAGTGGGTCTGGAACGAGAGGCCCTGGAATGGCCTATTGGACCCATTGGTGTAAATCCTACGAGCACAGAGATCTGTAGGGGAGTTGGAAGGACCTGATGGTTTTCATAGTCCTGTCTTTTCTTCACCTTGACTTTCAGCGCTGGGAGGGCCATTAATGGGCATGGTGTATGCGCCCATGCATGTGCGCCTGCACGTGTGTGTGTGCGTGCACTGACTCCCACATCCTGTGAGCTGCTCCTGCAGGACACTTGCTCTGCAAGTACCAGGCACCAAGGCGTTTGGGCAGTGAGTGCAGGCAGGAAGTTCAGTGCTTGGTAACAGAGATGGCCCGGCCCTGCACGTGTGACCCTCGCTGGCAGGGCTCCCCTGGAGCTCTGGGCTGGGGGTGGGGGGGTGGGGGCTGAGGCAGCAGAGGTGGAGACAGCTGCTTCCTGGATAGACGGCTGCTTCTCAGAACCTCATCCAGCAAGGTCACCTCATCTCCAAAGGTGCCTCCTGGCCTGTGGATGGAATCGGAGCTGCCCTCAGGAGAGCCACAGGTGACTTCACCAAACCCGCCCCACCCTCCAGGGCGGCCTGGAACAGGCCCTCTAGTCTGCCCTGCTTTTCTGAATCTGTAAAATAAGTTTTTGTTAATTTTAGCAAACAGCGAAGGGAAGTAACTCGTGGCTTATAAATAATGGCAACAGCTTTATGGAAACACCTAAAAACCACCGGGGGCATATAATAGGAAAGTTCTCCATCTCCAGGTGCGAAAACACGCCGGTGATTACTTGTTGAGCAAGACCCTGTCAGCTTTTTTATTACAATACATTATTGGGTAATAGTTTTAAAATTATTTATAGAAAGAAATTGAGCCGTGCGGAAAATTCCATCATTTAATATGTTGTCTGTGAATCTCATTAGCCTATGTAGCCTAGGGGTTAGGAAGGAAAACAGAGTTGGCTGTGTTTTGAAGATGGAGCACCGCATACACTTTTTGTCCGGGGGCTTGCTGACCTTACGTTAAGTTGTTTCTTTGCATGTCTTCCTGTGTTAGGCCCCTGGTTTCCATGGTATTTGCATAAACCTAGAAACAGTTTGCTGGGTGGAAGTGGTGGCGGGCTGCGACCTCCTCTGCCCGGGAGCTGGAGAAGGATGGGGTGCCTGCTCTGTCGGCCATGGAACGGGAGCAGCGCTTCCGAGTACTAGTAAGTTACAGAGAGTGTGTGTGTGTTTGGGGGGCATGTCAGCACCGCCTGGGATGCTGTAGCCTCTCCCTGTGTCCAGGTGACAGGCAGCTCTAGTGTTCTGCGTTCTTGAACCCCTCCTGTGAAATCACCCATCTAGCAGCGCGCCAAGTGGCATGGGAGCCAGTGGCATTGGGTGCAGGCTCCCTCGTTGCACTAACTGTGTTCTCAGAGTCTTGGCAGCTCCCAGCCTGTGGGTTGCTCTAGAGAACACAGGTCTCCGCTATTCATTGTCTTTGCTATCCACTGACCCCACATTGACTAGAAAGAGGCCCTGGGCTCAGTTCTGGGAAGGACCCAGCCCAAACACCCCTTCTACATGGAGTGCTGACTCCTTGTATCTGTATACTTCTTGTATAGTGTGGTCAGACCAAGGCTGAGTGGAATCTGGGGAGGGAGCAAATATAAATTAATAGATCATTATCCTGTGATCTCTCCAGCCAGCCCTGTGCCAGGTGCTAAGAATAAGCACAGCCTTGGGGGTGGTTAAACTGTGGTCAGAAACTTGCCCCCAAATGGTACATTGAGTCCTTCTTACTTCACAACAAGGGACATTGAAAAAAGGCATCAATTAAAAGGGAGTCATTGGTGGTAAACACCACAGAAGGAGGAAAGAGTTGACTGTGAGCACAGAGACCTGGGGCAATCAAACCTCCATAAGCCTCAGTTTCTTTGCCTGCAAAGTGGTAATAAGAGTATGTACCCCCTAGGTTTCCGCAAGGGTTTAATGAGACCTTGGCAGTAAAATGTTCAGAGTAGTACGTGCCACCTGGGTGCAGTTAGCTATACGTTAGGTCACACTAGGGTAGGTGGAAGAGCTAGGATTTGAACACAGGCAGTCCAGTTGTAGAGCTGTTGCCTTAACTACTATACTGTCTCTGCCTCCCAATACCTTGGGGAGCAGATGCCTTGAAATGACCGTGACATTGTGTGGAACCATGCCAGGCAGAGAGGAGGGCTTTGACCTTGGGGAATAGCCGCATAGGCAGGTGAGTATGAGTGTGGGGCCTTCATGGAGACCTGCCCCACTCCTGTCTTTATTCACTCATTCAGTTTACAGACACTGATCAGATGCATCTGTTATATTTCAACCCGGGACTGTACATGAAGGAAGCAGACATGGATGGGACAGTTCTTTCTCATAGAGTTGGGAATTGGGAAAGGACAGTGAAGAGAAAGGCGTAATTGATATGGAGGGTTTGTCCTGCAGAATAAAAAGAGAAACTAACATTTTTTGAGGGCTTACTAAGCATTAGGCATGGATCCACCTGTTGTACATAGCTTAACGTTTAATCCTCACAGCGATCCTAGGAAACAGGTGGCATCATCATGGCCAGTTTTAAGAAGTTTAGTCATTTGACTGAGGTCATAGAGCAAACAAGAGTCAGAGCCAGGAAGCCTTGCTGAATGGCTTGGCCCGATTCCTGCTGCCGGCCCTTTTCTGCATGGCCTTGCCTAACGTTCCTCATGGACAGCCTGGAGAAAGTCCGGAGGTAGCCCCGTGGATCTGGAGAAATGCTCCACTTTGCTCTGGGTCCTCTGGATGCTTCCCGGCCATATCTGAGTAGATAGAATTTTTAAAATTTAATTTTCAAAAATGCACTGTCCCTGAGTTACTATCTCTTCTTCTATTATTCTCTCCCCACCCTCTCTCTGAAAGTCCACATCACTTTGACCAAATCCCTTGAGTGGACCTTAACCTGGTTTGGTAGTTTCCTTCCGTTTGCAGCTGGATTCTCAATGATTCTCCTCATGGGTTGGGTTTGGGGCACTTATCTCTCCTGCTGTTTATCCCCACATCCCAGCCCCGGGGCAGCAAGCACATCCTGTGGAAACCCTCCCCCCATGCAGTGCTAATTCCTCAGGGACCTTCGTCTATCTTCAGTCAGAAAGTGCTACCCTAAGCAAAACTGGAATGTACACCACACTCAGGGCGTCTAGATTTGAGAGGAGTCACATGGACTTGTTTTGTTTATGACACATTTGACTTACAATACAACCATTTGTAACTTTCCTATGAATATCCTCTGGGGATGTCCATGATTTAGAAATGATTGGAGCAGCTTCATGTGCAGAGAGCCAGATGTGTCACAAGAGAACAAAGGGTAGAGGTCACCCAGCCAGTAATGTCCGTAATCTCGGTCTAATAGAATTGACAGGAACCTGACTTTGACTGACACCAGTTAGTTCTACATCCATCCGATCTCACCTCCTACGTGCATTTACAGATGGGGAGCCCGTCTGGAGAGGAAAATTCCTAAGGATAGTCACACAGCTGCTCATGGCAGTGCTGGGCCACGGTCTGAGTCTTCTATCCTTAGCATAATATCACAGCCTAGACCCTCCTTCCTTTCTGGCACTAGGATTTTCTAGCACATTCTCAAATAGCCAAGAGAAAGAGAATAGAAAATGAAACACAGCCGGGCCTGGTTGTACAATACCAGCCATAGGACGTGCTCAATAAACACTCGTGACTTGCAGAGAAGAGCTGCCTCCTCCCCACTCGGGCAGCTCTGCACAGTTGCAGGCATGATCTCACCCTCTAGAGACGGCGTGAGGGTGGGTGGGTGGGCCATCTTGTTTCACTAGAGTAATTGCCTAGAGAGGAGGGAGCTCGTTTTGTGTGTGGTCTGTCTAATGCCTCTCACATCCAATAAGTTTAAAACCAATCAAATTAATAATGTAGAAAGAAACAAATGGAGTCACTCTTTAGATATTTAAACAGGAATATTTCTGCCACTGACATGTAAATCTTTAATAGGATATGAGATTTGGCAATACACAAAAAAACAATAAATAAATAAAAATACCAAGTTGCTAGAGACCCAGTTCTTATGCACTGTTTTAGGTTCAATCATTACTGCTTGATGTTATCTTCCTCAAATAGATGCATTTGTCTAGGTCCTTTTTCATATTAGGTGGTGAGTTTTCAAGACTGGGTCATAAAGTAGTGGAGTGGTCTTTGCTTATCAAAGGACATCTGCTTTGGTGATAGGGCATATACATGTAGAAAGATGAATCCAAATACAGATCAGGGTGTGCCAATGTGAGCCTGGTGCTACAGGCGATCTCTGCTCCAGGCATCCAGGGGGCAGTGGGTGATGTGTAGGGCATTGCCTTTGAAATAGGGAAGCTCATGCTATGAAATCTCTTCACCGGACAGAGTGTGCGGAGCTGGATCTCCATGCCATTTGGAGACAATCTGGAGAATTTTAGAGTAATTATTGAAGATCTCCAGTGGAGGGAGAAAAAAAGCCATGCATGTATGTGTATTTGGCATGTCCATTGAGATGCTTCTATCTTGTAGACCCTGGAGTAAGGGACGTTGCAGGGTGGAGCATGGATATAGATGCACTAAGAGCAGGAGGAGGTGTGGAACTTGGTGGAAGCCCTGTTGTCTGTTTGCTTGGTTCTAATTGGCTGGTTCAGAAGTAGCCTCTGCCACCCAGTTTTCAGTTGTGTGATTAAACGTGGACTCCTCACCCAGGTTCTTATCCTTACTTTCTGTTTACCCACTGATGCAGGGTCCTGTTTTATACCACCCTGGGCCTCTCACTGCGGCATAAGTCACCACCCTGGGCCTCTCACCATGGCATAATCACCACCCTGTGCCTCTCACCATGGCATAAGTCACCACCCTGGGACTCTCACCATGGCATAAGTCACCTCCCTGAACCTCTCACCATGGCATAAGTCACCACCCTGGGCCTGTCACCATGGCATAAGTCACCACCCTGGGCCTCTCACCATGGCATAAGTCACCACCCTGGGCCTGTCACCATGGCATAAGTCACCACCCTGGGCCTCTCACCACAGCATAAGTCACCACCCTGAGCCTGTCATCGTGGCATAAGTCACCATGCGTGAATTTTTTTCCAGAAAGTGGATGAGGCCTCAGAATCTTTCTCAACAGCATCCTGAAAGCAGCCACCAAACCACCAGAATCATTGTTGAGACCTGAAACCTATTGCTGTCCCCACATCTAGCCCAAATACTCATTTTTATCACCAGCCTAGACCTGCTGATAGACTTTTCCCTCTCTTTCCATTTTATTTTCTGTGCTCTGTTCTTCATCTGTTGCTGGTAGAGGTGGTGATGATTACGATGATACCCCGTGTTTATCAAACTCTCACAGTGTGCCAGAATATACAGGGAACTGTTCATGGATGATCACATTCAGTCTCTTAATAACTATAAGGAATGCTTGTCCTCATTTTACACATTAGAAAGGAGGGCCCAGAGAGGTTAAGTGACTTTCCTAAGGCCACACAGTAAATCATCGTCTGAGCAGAACCCACAGCACACTATGCTTTTCTCCCTGCCTCAGCACTCACTTCCTTAGCACCTCCTTACATCTTCCATAGTCACTGAATTTTATTCTTTATCATTGTGGCTTACCTACATACTGACAGTATTGGAAAAAGTAAAATTATGGTGTCTTTAATAAAATAACTTTGAAGGGGGTATAGATGTCTGCATTGGGAATACTTTTTGTGTGTGAAACAAAAATTCAACTTGTTATAGTCAATGAAGTCAATGGTTCAGTTAATAATGCCCCTAATGGCATAATTCTGCTCACATTGGTGATGGATACCTTTAAAATCAGAGACTAGATTTAATGACGAGACATGGAGAAATCAGTGCTGTCATAAATACAGCTGGGAGAGTCACTCCATGGGAGACAAACCCCTAGAAACCACTGCTGTTATTGGTTCCAGTGTCATAAATCTATCTCCAGTTCTCCTTGTAACTCCCCCATCCACTCCAGCAGCACCCTAAGCACCCGCTTTGCAATGTATGCGCGTTGCCCATGAGATTCGCCTGCACGCCAGTGGAGCTACCTGCGTGCTGCTGGTGCAGGGAGGAGCCTGTCCTTTGTGCTTGTTGCAAACAGGAAGAAAATCTCTTTAAAGGCCTTTTTTTAAGGCTGTCTTAAGACTCCCCCAAGTATAATGCCCTTCAGACAAATGACCTTCTATTTTACAAATTCTCTTTCGGACTTCTCCCTCCCCCCTTGTATTGCAATAAGTCTCCCGAGACACACTGTGGCCTGGGACCAAGATGTAGGCCAAATGGAAACACACCAAAGTGATTTAATAGAAAAGGTAATTCCTATTCAAACGGGATGGTCCCTTATTCATTTCCTCGGATTATCATCAAATTTATGTCACCGGCAAAGGAGCTTTATTGAGTTTCACAGAGATATTCCTTTTGCTCTCATTGTCGTTAGTTGGCACGCTGACATTTTCATATGTGTCTCAGCTAATGCCTCAAAATTACTCCATCTACAAATGTAACAATTGAACAGATAATTTTAATAAGATTCAGCTTGACTTCAGACTGCACTCCTTCCTTTCTTTATAGAATGCAAATTGTAACCTGTTTTTAAAGCCGTGCAATGCAGTGAACTTTAATGGGATTTGACAACATCATATTAAGCACAACAACTACGCATAATGTACCGAAAAATTGGACGTGAAATTGGAAACATAGCTGAGAACAAAGTAAATTTACATGGTTTGGTAGTTTGAATGTCTGATATCATATTCTCTCATGCAAGCCCCATAAAAAAGCAGAGGATTTAACAATGGATATCAGCAGAAAGTGCTTTTAAAGTTAAACCTGATGGATGGCTTGTCAAAAAAAATAATTGCATTGGTTGGGAAGTCGGGATGCGTGCTGAGGGGGAGAGACGGGATCCGGAGGATGATGGGAAGTGACAGTGGTCTGTCAGGAAGGACTGGCTGCCCAGAGGAGTGTGAAGCAGAGCTATACGGTGCAGAGTAGAACAGGCTGTCAGAGCGGGAAAGTGGCTTTAATACCCTGCAAACCAAAGGAATCCGCCTGTCAGCTTTGCTCAGCCGTGCTGAAAGGGGAAGAGAACATGGCATAAAGTTAGAGACATTAAATAAGGGGGTGGGCAGGGAGCTGCGCTGGAGGACAGGCAGGGGGAAGGGGACGCGGAGGCATCTTCAGGGGGTTTCTGAAGCTTTCCTTTTCTATTATATTTCCCCTTTTCTCAAGGGCCAGTGAATTACAGTGGAGGACTGGGGCTTCTCCCTGCTTTTTGAAGAGAAGGGTGACTTAAGAGAAGGCACATGCGCATCCCAGTAGCCGCCTGCCACTCGGGCGGAGTAGGCGGCTTTCTTACACGCACACCTGGGGATGCCTGGGCGTAGTGGCTTTTCAGATCCACAGCCTCATCTGCTGACCTTTTCTTCCCTTCAGGTTATGCTGTCCGTTCTCCCAGGGATGACACTGACATGAAGTCACTCTGGGGCTGGCTTATCTCCTGCCAAAGAGCTAAAAGGACTTCACACTTCAGCCATCCAATGGGGCCATGATGAAAATGCAATAATCTGATGATTTTTCCATAAATATTTTTCTGCGCTATCAGCATTAGGTTTTGAATAATTTATTCTTCTTCCTTAATATACTCCTGGCAGCGAGGTTAATTTGGTCATCTTGCTGGGGCTTGGCTGGTAATGATCATTTTTACATCAGGCCTTGGAGTACTCCCTTCGTAACACACATCACATCTTTACGATTTAATTGCCCCAGTTGCTTGAGCGCATTAGTGTCTAGGAGGGGGTGGAATATGGTAGTTGATCATATTAAAAACACAGAGTGGGGTCCTGACCAGGTGGCTCAGTTGGATGGAGCATCGTCCCATACACCAAAAGGTTGTGGGTTCAATTACCCGTCAAGGCACATATCTAGGTTGTGGGTTCGATTCCTGATTGGGGTGCGTAGCGATCGATGTTTCTCTCTCACATCAATGTTTTTCTTTCTCTCTAAAAACAAACAAACAAAAATTTAAAAATACCATAAAAACATCCTCAGGTGAGGATTTAAGAAACATTTTTTTAAAAATATAGGGTGGGGCAAAAGTAGATTTATAGTTGTGAGTATGCGAAACAACAGAGTTTATTTTTGTTTTATTATTAATTATTGTATGTCCATACCAACAACTGTAAGCCTACTTTTGCCCAGCCCTGTACTTTATGTATCTGATACTTTTGTGTGTCTTAAATAACATGTTCTGAAAACCATCTGAATTCTTGAACTATATATAGCCACACTACAATTTTAGATTTGCTGTAGCAACTTGCATTGGGGACAATTTCCAATGAAATAACTGCCAGTTGTGGAGGAAGAAGATGGTAGTAGTAGTAGTAATAGTAGTAGTAGTAGTGAGCAGCAGCGAACACTCATATTAGTACTTATTTTGTGCCAGGCAGTATTCTAAATGCTTGTACATATTAATTAACCTACTTAACTCCTGTGACAACCTTCTGAGATAGATTCTATTAATATTGCCATTTTTCAAATAAGGAACCTGAGATCCAGAGAGGTTAAATAACTTGCACAAGATCACACAGCTAAGAAGTGGTAGAATGAGGATTCAAACTCTGGTAGTCTGGCACCAGAGTCCATACTTGTAATCAGTGTGCTCTGTATATGTGGCTTTGTGGGTACCCACTTCGGTGCCAGGTTGATTCCTGTTTTATCTCTGCTATTTTTGTGTGTCTAGCGCATCCTAGGAAGGATGTTATTAGAATTAGGCATCGATATCAGTCAAAGGGCTGCCTTGGCAGGAGCAAGGCCCCAGAGATCTCTGTGCTGTTTCCAGTGTTAAAAGAGGGGCAGGAGAGCCCTAGCTGGTTGCTCAGTGGTTAGAGCATTGGCCTGTGGACTGAGAGGTCTTGGATTCGATTCCGGTCAAGGGCACCATACCTCCATTGCAGGCTCAGTCCCGGGCCTGGTCGGGGCGTGTGCGAGAGGCAACCTGTCGATGTGTCTCTCTCACAGCAATGTTTCTTTCTCTTTCTGTCTCCTTCCCTCACTTCCATTATCGCTAAAAAAATCAATGAAAAAAATATCCTTGGGTAAGGATTAACAAATAATAATAATAATAATAATAATAATAATAATAATAAACAGGGAGAGGAGAGAGAGAGAGAAAATAAAGGATGGCTGGAAGAGGTGTCCTGGTCACAAAGGTAAACCATCTTCTGAGCCAGATAAAAACATATCTGAGGTTTTTAGTCTAGTGCTCTGAAAATAAACACATACTTACACACAGCATTCAGGTCTAGGTTGTAATAAACCAGTTTCCAGAAGATGGAGGCCCCTGCTCTGTCTCCCTAGGGCCTGGCTGGACATGTGAGATGGTACACTCCCCCCCGCCCTTTAAAAAAATCAAATTCACAAAATACAGTATGAAATTGCTCGTTAAGTGGATTAATCAGTGAGGACTTCCCCTGGGGATTTATGGGCATAAATGACCATGTGGGACTATACCAGGGGTGGGCAAACTTTTTGACTCGAGGGCCACAATGGGTTCTTAAACTGGACCGGAGGGCCGGAACAAAAGCATGGATGGAGTGTTTGTGTGAGCTAATATAAATTCAAAGTAAACATCATTACATAAAAGGGTACGGTCTTTTTTTTCAATAGTTTTATTCATTTCAAACGAGCCGGATCCGGCCCGCGGGCCGTAGTTTGCCCACGGCTGGACTATACCCACATCCTCCAGTTCTGCCAGGCTGTGCCTCGAGGGTTACAGTGGGTTACACGTCAGCACGTCGCCATGTTGCCAGTCTCCTTCTTTGTTGGACCCGTCACTTTGCTGGAAACAGCAGCCTTGGTTCTCCTATGCAGTGAGCTGTTCTCCTGCCCAGCAGGAGACTGTTGTTTTTCTCCTGGGAACCTCTGGCCTTTCCTTATCCTGTCTGATACCAGGGGGCACCTCCCAGAGTTCCACTCGGTAGAACTGTCACTGTCTGCACCTGGTGAGAAGGGTGGCTGCAGGGCTCCTCGCTGCACCTGGCCACCGTCTCAAAGAAGGACAGCAGCACTGCTAGTCTCAAGTCGCATCTTCAGGGACATGATTGGGATTTCGACTCTTGAATCAAAGAGTGTCAGGGTTGGGATGAATGGGGCTTAACCATCGTTTCAGTGTCTCCTGTCGGGGGTCTTCAGCGAGAGGGAACTCACTGTCTCCAGGGGCCTGCAAACCAACTTACCTGAGACAAGTAGGAAGTGTGTTGTTGAAATGAGTCAAATGTGTTTCCCTGGCATTTCCACCCCCTGGTTCTTGTTCTGACCCTTGGGACTACACTGATTCCAAGTGTAAAATGTGTACATTGCATCGCACAATCCACTGTAAACCATGTCAGTCTTCGGCCAGCACAGATGTGCCTTCTTCTTCCGCAGCTGCTGGTTCCATTGCGTTTCATAGTCAGAGCTAGAGAGACCTTCTTGCAAAACCCTTCTCTCCCCTTCCCCATCCACCCTTCATTTTCCAAGCTTACTTCTTGCAGTTTGCATGGCTTACCTATTCTTGCTGCACCAGAACTCAGTTCCTTTTATTGATTTGGGGTAGCCCTGAGCCCAGATTAACTATTAAGGGAAAGGACCTTCTGATTTGAGGCAAGGGAACACGGCATTCCTCACAACGAAACCACAAGGGAGTGGTGCTGTTTCTAAATTTACAGTGAAGAACGTGAAGCTCAGAAAGGTTAAGCTACTTACCCAAGGACACACAGCTAGTGAACAGGATAGCAGATTTAGACTCAGGCCTGCTGACACCAAAGCCTTGGCTATTTCCAAGGCAGGTCCAGTGTACCTGTTATCAGGGTAGGCTTCAAATCTCAGCAGGCCCGGGTTCAAATTCTGGCTCTAGCACACAGCAACTGGTGACTGTTAATGAGCTGTTTAGCCTCTCTATCTATGCCTGAGTGTCCTCATCTGTGGAATGGTGACAATAGTAGTACCTGCCTCATAGGTTTATTGTGAAAGTTAAATGAGATAATTCATCTGAAGAATGTGGCAGAGCACCTGTTTGTGATATAAAGGTTTATTTAATATCGTCATCATTATCATCATTTGGGGGGGGGGGGGCAGTAACAATAGGAAATTCCAGAGCCTTGCACAGTTGGCTGCAGAGCCTGAAGTGTAGCCTCCTCGCTCTTATAGGGGGAGAGGCTCAGCACATTCACGGGGTGGCTGCAAACAGCCCATCTTGCTGATGCTTTACAGCGGAGGCTGGGCAGGGCCGGGGGAGGCTGGCAGTGGCTATTTTTTTGGTGGTGGTTTTGTTTTTTTACACGTTGAGAAGATTGCTGCAGTTATCTGGAAATCTATTGCTCGGGCAAAAGCAGGATTGCGTGATACAATTTAAAAGGCCGGCAGCTGCATTTCATCCTTTTCACAAGAAAATAACCCCTTACTCCAGTGAAGCTAAAAATAAAAATGGCAGTACATTTGGCAACCCCGCTTCTTCCTTTATTACCTCAGCAGTATCTGAATAAAATGTCTTATTAAGCAAGATATAAGGGCAATGAAAGGGAGAGTAAGTCAAATTAGTTGACATCTAAAGCTTGGTGCATCATGTACAGCGAGGGTAGTTACTGTTTAGTAAAATGGATTTAATGCTTAATATAAATGCTGATATTTAGATGGCTATATTTTGGAAACTCGGGGCAAGAGTGGTGGCTTTTGAGCCAGTGGATCTCGGTTTAGGACCTACCCTGCCACACACCACTGTGCGGCACCGGCTGATCCACGCTCTCACCTTGGCCCCGCTTTCTCCATGTGCTAAGTGAAGGTGTTTCCTGGAACTCGGTGTCTCTGTGGCAGGATCTCAGGGCACCTGGGGAGGGCGACCATAAACAGGGGCCTGGATACCCACAGCATTCAGACGGGTGCAGCGGTGCCCTGCTGGCTTCACATGCTGGCGTCATGGGTCAGATTCCTTTCGAAGAAAGGCTTGCAACCCTAGAAAATCGGTTTCAGAACCACCAGGTTGGATTATTTCTAAGAGGCCTTGCAATTCCCACTTGTCAAAGTTCTGTGATGCCTAAGAAGGAGTTGGCTGTGGGAGCACATGGGCCCTTTTTCAGCTCTACTTTCGTCCATGGTTTGAAAGACCTCAGTGCCCAGGGGGCCTGACAGTGACCAAGAACCCAGCATAAGGTAGGTGTGACCAGGGAGAAAAGTGTGGCGAGCCTTTCACAAGAGTGGATGGCTGCAGACCTGTGTCTGTGCACGGGCATGAGCCCATATCTGAGCATTTTTGATGCACGATGTGTTTGTGTGAATAAATGAATATAAGTTGGTGCATGAGCTGGTAGAACCCATGTATAAAATCTGTATCTCACACACCTATAGAGAGAAGACACATGCATAGCCATACTGTGAGGCCCGTGCTCCAGGTACTATCCTTGGGCACCATGCCTGCTGCCACCATGGTGGATTAGCTTTTATCATCATATTTGATGTGAGGAAACTGAGTCTTGGAGAAGGTGAATGATGTCCCCAGGGTCACACAGCTATAATTAGCAGAGTAGAGGGATCATATTGGGTCTTTGTTTAACATATGGCTGCAGTGGTATGCCTTTAGCAGATAGATGGACACTCTTTCCTGCATTGACCTTCAGAAGGCCTTCCTATCTGAGAGTGGGTTGCCAGTTTAGTACAGCCGTGGGCAAACTACGGCCCACGGGCCGGATCCGGCCTGTTTGAAATGAATAAAACTAAAAAAAAAAAAGGCCGTACCCTTTTATGTAATGATGTTTACTTTGAATTTATATTAGCTCACACAAACACTCCATCCATGCTTTTGTTCCGGCCCTCCGGTCCAGTTTAAGAACCCATTGTGGCCCTCGAATCAAAAAGTTTGCCCACCCCTGGTTTAGTAGCTTCCTGTGTTCAAAGAAAAGAGGATGGTTCATTCTCCCGAGTTGGGATCTTAGCACCAGAGAAAGGGAAATTAACCCTCACCTCAAAGGGCCGCTCATCTACACAGCCCTCTAGTTTCTGTGAGAGGAGGGGTGTCTCCAAAGTGCCGAGACTGCTTAGTTAGTCTTTCGGGGTTCTTGGTTTGATCTGAGTCCCTGCTTTATTACCTTTGGGATCCTGTAGATGAGGTTTATGTCATAGGACGAATAGGATTTATCCCAACTACATTGTCCCTCCCTTTTTGCCAAAAAATACTAACGCATGGTTGTGGGCTTTGCTTAGGCCTGCCTTCTTTGAGGGCTCCCTTCCCAAACTTCTGTTGTGACAGTTGGGAACCTGTTTAAAAATAAGAACGATCAGCAACAAGTACATGACAAATCATTCTCAGGTGCTATTGGAAAGTAACTGCCTACAATCTCCACCTTGAGACCTTAGCAAATCTTGTTACCTTTTATTCATACTGTGAAGTGCATTGCAGACTTTATCAGTCATTCTACTTCCTTGGAATCATATGCTGAGAGGCTTTTATTCTAAAGAAAATATCATGAGAGCCTGAGTAGATAGATGCTCTGCTTCTGATGGCTCATGAAGCCTAAACATATCTAATAATAGTTCTTTCACCTGCTTTACTTAAGACTAAGATCTTTTATAAACATTCTCACAGAACCATCAATCACTGTTTGGAAATTTAAATTTTCCTTGGCAAAATGAGAATGGATTAAGGGCAGGCTTTTTGCAGTGTGGAGCTTAGGCTTTTCACAGATACAGCACTTTGAGGAATTTCTTGATGCCTTATTTGATGATGAGGGGAAACTGGAACCCTGGCACACTGCTGGTGGGGGTATAGACTGATGCAGCCATTTGGAGAAATCAGGAAATATTGACCAAATCAAATATATGGACTGCATGACCTAATAGTCTTATGCTTGGATTTGTAACTCAGAAAAGTTCTATGATAAGTAGACATTAGATGATGGTGATGATGATGCTGTTGTTGGTTTTAATGATCATAACTGTTAGATGGAAGGTAATTTAGACTGCAGTTTATTGATAATTGGTCAAGACCCTTTTGGGTTATACCCTTAGTAAGCCATTTGTCAAAGGCTGAGATAGTTTTTGTTTTAGCTCCTAGCTTTTGTACCCGCTATGTATTCTTTCAGAATGAAATATTCATTTAGTTCAGGTTGCTGCAGTCTGTACAGCAGATCCTTGAATGACATCATTTTTTCAACATTATTTTGTTACACTGTTGATGAGATACCATAGGAACTTAACTTTTGCTTATATCAATTAACCTATGGTAAATTGCTTTTGTTATATGTCATTTCACTTAAAGTCACAGGACCTATTGACAGTGTTAAGTGATACTGTATTGTGAAGGTAAATGGTAATTTCTTAGAAGGGAAGTAATCTTGGACGATAGAAAAATAGAATCCCAAATCTGAGATTTGAGGTTATTTAATCTGTGCTCGCTTCAGCAGCACATATACTAAAAATAAGGTTATTTAATCCAAATCATAAGCCTAATAAAAAATTCCATCTAAAATCTTCTTTATAGGTACTCTGCTTGGATTCTCCCAGAATGAGGGTGTTTGCCACGTTTAGAGTTACTAAAGCATCTCTCAAGGACAAGCAATCAGACTCCAAAGTATTGGCACCATTACGCCAAGTTGCAGGGTTTTTCCAAATTCCTAAGACAATTCCTAGGGAACAGGCCAGGGGAAGATGACGCCATTCTATTCCATCTAGTTCTAGTCACTGCAGTGATTTGCTTGAGAGCCAACACTATCTTTTACTCCAAGTTCAAAACAAGTTTAAGAACCCAAGTGCCTCTGCAGGGTGGCATCACCTGTGTGTAGGAAGGTAAGACTTTCTGGAGATGTCGCCGTGGATAGGCACAGCAGAGCCCACTTTCAAAGTCAGAGGTCAGTCATCTCACAGGTGTCCTTGAGGAACAAAAAGGCAGGAAGGGCACTGCCAAATTTGATCTCACCCAAACTTATACACACCTGTTTGTGTGTCTAAATTATTATCACTAATTGAGTGGCATTTTATATTAAGGTTAGCCTTCAGTTCACAGAATTTCCATTGATGTAAAAATGTCTATAGCCTTGTTGAAGAGGCCCAGATTCTTAGGATATCAGCTGGAGTACCACCTACTAGTAAAATGACCATAATAATAGATTTCCCTATCTCCTAGGTGGGGATAGAATTTCCAAAATGCTTTTGGGAATCAGTATTGTTCTTATAAGGCAAGGATCTGAATAGAAGGGATACACGTGAAACCGAAGTGTGTATTGTTTCATTCCTCTGAATTTCTTAAGGAAATTCACCAATAATAGTTACACCTAAATGAGACTCTTTAATAGGGAGAACCTTGAGGTTCTCTGGGGCTCTTAACATCCTCCCTCATCAGCATTATTGAGTCATCTGATTTTCCTACTAGGGAAATCCTGTCCATGGAGCTGGCTTTGCCAGCTGTGTAACCATATTCAGGGTGTTCAATGTTTATTGATTAAAGAGTCTACATTCACACATCATGATCAAACAAAAACCATTGTGCTTTATCTCGTGGTTTCTCCTCACCATATTGAAGCTATGTTTGGCCACAAAATCATTAGTCATACATATACTGCACAATTCAACAGCAAATCACAGGTTCATGAAGTTGACTTTGCTGCTATTGTGAGAACCAAGAAATTCTGAACTATCTCAATAACCAACCGTTATTATTTGTACAGTAATGAATTTCTTTGAGTTCTTATTTCCAAGCTTGATTAGTTAGTATGTATATAATCTCTTTTGTTCTTTTCCTATGACTATATTTTGCTTACAAGCCTGGAAGATAAATAAACACTGATGCTCTTTTGCCACATGATTTTGATTTAAAGTTTTCTAATCTGGCAGGTAAAGCTACACAAATGCAAATTGCATGTCTTGGAATCATCTCCCAGTTGTTATAATAGAAGGGGCAAGCATAGAACAGCTCAGTAGGAACTCAGTTATTTTAAACAACTAGCCTGAATTATCTGCCTACAGAAACACTTTTAAAAAATCATATTGTTTATTCCATAGATAGTCATCACTTTATCTTGGCCATTCTATATGCAATACTTCTGTGAATTTTATGCATTAAATTGACTAGAAGTTAAATTTGAGAGTCTAGAATGGATTGTAATGTTAAAGACTGTTAAAGAAAATGTCAAGCTACTGGGCATAATCTATCCAAAATGGCATCTATGAATATGCTTTGTAAACTATAAAGTTACCAGAACCTTCATCAAGAATTAGTCTTAATTTTGCAGAATTATTCAGGTATAGATTCCTTTTCAAAATGACCCAAGGTTCTCACAGATACTTTAATTCTAGCCCTTTATGAAATAATCACAGGTGCTCTCAGCACCTGGCTTTCCAGACACTATCATTTCTGACAGTAGGTCTGAATTTAAGGAAGTTGTGGATAGGACTCTTATCTCCTCTGTCACCATCCTGATCATCACCTTCAAGCAAATGATCAAGCTAAAAGGATAGTCAGGCTACTTGGATGTCTTAGGAGGATGCTGGAGGAGATTGACCAATGAGATTCACCAAACTCTTCATTCTTCAACCTGTCACTCCAGGTTCCACCAAGGAAATTGGCTCTGATGCATCACTAGTAGGGAAATAACTACTGACATGATTTGAGCACCTATATCCATACCTGGATAAGGACTCCGAGAGCAAGAACATATTCACATATGCTAGATACTGTGATGGCTCCAGTATACTGTTTTCTTAAAAACATAATGAGACTTAGCCTTTGTTAAGAACAGTGGTTCCAGCCCATAGTAGTTTTCTGACGCAATAATTGAGGCCACAGAAGATCCATAGTGCAATATAGGCCCCTGTAAGATGCCGTAGGGCCATCATGCAGATGAAGCAGTAATTCTTCTCTGGTGCTGCCTTTGCTAGAATGGTGTATCGAGTTCTCCAGACCCACTATCACCACATAGAAGTCGCTTCACAAGTTCAGTGGAGGACTGATGATGATATATATGTGGGAAGATGTTAGTTAAGAAGAGGAGAATGTGGTGATATAATATTTTTTGGTGCCTTGATATTCTTGCTGAGGATACATTTTTAGGTTCCTGTAGTTGTCTAGAGAAGCTTTCTCCTATAAAAGGGTTTTTGCTTATCCCTTTTTTTCTCCTCACACCTATACAGGATTTCCATGTCCAGCTGTGCAGATAATATACTACACAACTGTAATCAGTAGCACTAGAACACCATCAACCATAACTACATCAGGGACCTTCTCAAGATTCCCGTAGAGTTAGTGATTGGAGGACCAAGCAACCCCTTTTCTCTTGGTTAACTGTAGTTTCAAGCAAGCTATCCAACAATAACAGGCCTTAATATTGATGTAAGTTGTGTGTTTGTGAGTCTTGGGGAGGGGAAAAGTGGCTCCTATTGATGTAAGGAATGAACTAGGAATGAATGGTTCTATCAGTTACTTATAATTATGCTTATTAATACCTTAGGGTTCCCTTTTTTTCTTTAGTTACTTTCTTTGCATGAGTATGTTGGTTTTCTAGGACTCTTATTTGTCAAAAGGAGGGAAACAGACATTAAACATGCCCTGGAATTATCATCATTCTGGGTCTTATTTTGCTTGGGGTGTCTTGATGGGAGAGGGGAGAGTCCAGGAGGCTGGGCAGCCATTAGTGTCTTGGCCACCTTTGGAGGGGTCACGTCTCTGAACCCTGAGTTGAAAGCATTTATAGGGAAGGAGAAGGCCTGGATTTCTTCTGTTTAGATATTTCCTTCCAACAAAAGACCGTGTGTACCAATGCTGGAGACCAGGGTAATAATGAGAACCCGAGGTGTGGAGGCATAAAGGGTGAGCCTGTGGCAGGTGGGGGAGAAAAGCCCGCTCATTGTGTAGGGCCCAGGTGCTGCCGGAGAGCCCTCTGGGGGCCTCAGCGCCCACTAAGGTGTTGGTATCAGTCCCAGGTTTACCTGAGAATTTCATGGCAACACATACTGGCTTGTTTCAGGTTCAGCAGCCTGGAGGAGGTGTGCATTTTTAGAAAATGGGTTGCTCCCTTTCCCTTTTAGAGCAAATTTTTCCTTTAGAATTCTATATGACAATTGGAGCCAATGTGCTTATAAAGAGGTCTTATTAAACTTGATGGGACTTTACTCTCATTTACTACATCGTGGGAATTGTCCCTCTTGGAGTCTTCATGCTCCAGGGTTTCCTGGATTAACTGTGCTCTGTAATTGGGCGTGAAGCCTGATCCAACGTCTCTCTTGGTTTGCATGTTTCTCACAGAGAAGGGACTTGCCTACAGCCACTCCCACAGACACAGAGCTCCTTGTTCTTTTCCTCTCTACCCATCCCTGTCTCCATCACTGCACTCCTTCCTCCCCACCCCCCAAATTCCCTCCAAGCATTGAAGGTCCTGAGGAAGAGGGCAGGGGTGAAAAATTTGAAACTGCCCAAGATGGATAGTGAAAACACCCTGCATAAATAAATTACAGCACAATCCCCAGATGAACAATGATTGTGTGGTTGAAGACCTGGCTGAATAAGTGTGTCAGGCACTGATTGGAAGCGTGATAAATGCAATGACCTAACAAAGGATTGACTTCTGCAGACAGGCCCCTTTTAATGGATGGAAAGGGAGGAAGCTTCATTTAGAAGGGAAAGGCTGTTTGCCGTGCAGATATGACAAAGGGGAAGTAGACAACCATTGATTTACGTTTGGGAATGACAGTTGAAAAATTCAGCAATAATCATGACAAATGAGAAGAGATGCAGTCAGAGGAAAAATGCCAATACGTTAAGCCTGCAGAGAAATGCCAAGGTCACAGAGAAAGGTTCCCAAACTTCTGGTTTTGACAACCTTAATGGAAATAATAGAAAAGATGAGGGTTCAGGTTAAAAGAGATGGCTTGGCATGAAGGGCTGCAGGTGTTGGTAATTAGTGGTGAGTCTGAAGGGGGAGTGTCAGGAAGTCCTCCTCACACCACTGGGAAGGCGTCTGTCCACAAGCAGCTGAGATGCTTCCCGCTGCTGTCAGTCCTGCCCTCCTCATGGAGCTTTGGAAAATCAAGCAAGTGATTTTAATGTCAGTAGCAACGGCAGGAAGGAAAAACGTGGGTTGGGTGTGCTTGCGATGCTTGACGGGGGATGTCAAATCAGAGGTTTTGTTCAGGCCTCTGTGGTGTGTCACCTCCTTTATTTTTATTCTTTTTTTTTTCATCTGAAAGTCTAAGTGAGAAGGCAATGAGTGTTAGGTCATCTTCTTGGTTGAGATTGGTAAGCTACCTCCTGTTTATTTTTCTTATAATCTTTGTTTATAAGGCACCCAATGTGTTGTCTTATATTGCTATACTCCAATAAGAGAGACACAATCCAGAAAGTTCTATGTGTGGCCGTGAATAGGGGTTTAAAATATGTATACATGCCTGGGAAGGAGAGGGTGTGAAGAGTTTGGAGCAGAGGCATGTGGCCTGCGCATCATCAGGTCTGGGATACTGTTCCTGCTAAGTCCTCTGTGGAGGTGGGGGGATCACTTCCCTTCTCCAGAGCTCAGTGTGTTCATCTCTAACCTGGGGAAATCCTGAGGGGTGTGGAGATCATTCCTGGTGTGATCTGAGGATTCAGTATTATATCTAAACATGGTCTGTGGGTGTGAGTCTCTTTGTGTATCTATCTGCATATACAGACATGTATCTCATATGTTTATCTGCACATCTATATCTTTTATTCCCCCGGCCAAAGATTTCAGTATTTCATGTCCTAACTAGAGGCCCAGTGCATGAAATTCATGCACAGGGTGGGGAGGGGTGTGTCCCTCAGCCCGGCCTGGGCCCTCTCACAATGCAGGACCCCTCAGGTAGGGTCCCTAGGCCTGGCTGGTGGTGATCAGGGCCTATCAGGGCTTTCCTTCCACCGGCTGCCGGCAGCTGGCCCCACCCTCGCTGTTGCCACTGCTTGCCATATGTGAGGTGCTACCCCCCCTCCCCCACCACCGGTCGCCTCCCTCTGCCAGCTGGGGTGCAATTGCTTGGCTGGCCTGGGCCTCCCTCTGTGGGGCGATCCTGCAGAGGGAGGCCCCGCCCACCTGGCTGGGGCTCCTTGATTGATCATGGTGCAGAGGGTGGCCTGGGCCTCCCTCTTTGGGGTGATCAATTGTGGGGCGATGGCAGTCGATGGCCCCCCCGGCCAGTGGCCTGGCCTGGCACTAGTGCATGTCATAGTGTGGTTGTCGGGACGGTCGTTCTGCTGTTTGGTTGTTCAGTCAATTTGCATATTATGCTTTTATTATTATAGATTAACAATGCAGTATAACCACACCCGCCTTGTCTGGCCTGGCACTAGTGCATGTCATAGTGTGGTTGTCAGGAATAAGTGTTTTACTTACATCACATGCAATGTTATCAAATCATTCTGTTTACTGAAAGACTATATGACTCAAATGGAGGAAGAAGTCCTAACACCCCCAATATGAGTATTTTGTGAGACCCATTAGCAGTTCAGAGGATGACAGAGTCTTCTCCAAGGAAATTCCTCAGCTTCAGAAAACATTAGCACTATGGTTATAATTTTGCTGAATTAGTTGAAGAGAAATAAATAATTTTTTTAAAAACCTTATTTTATTTATGTGAAATAAAGTGTCTGGTAAAGTGTTGGCAAATATATCTTAATTTGTGAATACTCCACTCTAAATGAAAAATGATTTTATTTAAGTCAACCAACTCCCTTTGGATAAGCCTTGAAGAGAAGTTATCTCATTCAAAAGAATGATCCACTTTGGAGCTGAGTTGTATTACAATTCCTCCTCTTAAACGAGTGGTGTTGGAGGCCTGTCCACACAGGGTTAAATCCTAGCCCCATGTCACCAAGAGCATGTGGCCGTTTTTATTGAATTGTCTGGGCATGTTCAACATGAAACAGGTGCTTTGTTTAAAAACAATGCCCCACCAGTTCACGCACGGGAACCATCCAGTAGCCAAAAGCTCTCCAACTTCCATCTGCAAACACACCCTTTTAACTGTAGAAATGGAGGGGAGGGCTGGGTTATAAATGAGTGGGATCTGGTATTTGAGATCATCTTGGGTCTATAATGGTTTCACTTCTACCTGGGGCTGTGGAGCAGGGGTGTAAGGAAAGTGGCCTCTTTAGATTAAACATTTTCTAATCAGCTTTATCACTCATATCTGAATTTATCTTATTTGAGGAAAATGCCAATATATTAGCAGGCATGTATGATACACAAGGTGACCCTACCAACTTAATGACATAATACATTATCCTTAATGAAGTCAATATCTTGTCTTTTAGCTGTCTGTCTATTGGGGCGATTAATTGCAGTGTCATTAAAGTTAGCTCTCTTTTCATTTGAGCTTGACAAGTCGCATAAAACTAATGTTCTTAGTTATCAGCTACTGGAATAGGATGGAGGATGGAGGAAATTGTAGGACAAATAAGGGGGTACTGCTACAGCTAACTCGGAGGACTTTTTTCAGTGACTGTTTTCTTAGGTCTCTCCTCACCCAGGCTTTCTTGTTAGTTGAATTTCAAGGCAAAGCTAGACAGCTCTTATTTCCACCTGGGCTTGGGGTGGAGAAAAGAGGGAGCTGGTGAGAATTTCACCCTATTTGGGAGACTTTGAGCTGTTTAGTAACAGGAGCTTGATTACTGGAAGGGCTTCTCCCCTAAATAAATTTGCCAAGTTACCCCCTGAACCGATGTACGTGAGCTGGTAGCCTGAGAGAGGATGCGATAAAGAAAGGTTGAAACTGTATTTTCATTTAGCTTTGAAGTTTTTTAAATTTAATGGAATCCCTGACAGAAGGGACGATTGAGGGTAGAGAAAGGGATTTGTGTCCGAACCACACTTTGCAAATGATTCTAATAAACACAGCTAATCATGAGCAATATGGGAGCGATAGCGCCTGGCCCACTGCTAATTGTGAAGGCACAGAAAGCCTCACTCCCTGCCTTCCCCCTACCTCTGCAACCACGAGACAGGATGGCTGTAATTTACAGTGTGTTATCTTTGTCTATAGCGGCAAGATGATATGAAGTAAATCAAGGTACGAGTAATGAAAGACTGAGAATTTATTCCTTGGAGCACACTTTAAAGTGTAGTATCTGTTATAGTGGCACTGCCTGAAGACCCTGAAATGAGACTTGGATGAAGGGCAATAAAGCAGCATAGAGGCTCATGTTAATGTTGTTTGTCTGAGGTTAGTAATTGGGTTCCACTGATGAGTTGTGTGAAGACAAAGTGAGAATCCCAGCTAGTATTGTAAATCTTACATTGTTGGAACAAGAAGCAATCCTAACAAATATTGATCCTCCCCGTGCCCAGAGGCGAGGAGGAGAGCAGCGAACTGCAGAGCGCTGGCTGGCTTCAATAGCACCAATTACCTCCGTGAAGCCAGCGCTCTGCATGCAACCCCAGGGTGGCCGCACACGCTGAATTAGCCATGATTAGGCTTCTTAGATGGATCCCCCCCAAATCACGCAGGCTTAGCATTCTGTCTCAATTATCCTTGCGGCCCTTAAAAACATATTTTGTGGGAGCGATTCCTTCCAGTTATTAGAGGCCCTGGTCAGATGTGGATGCCAGATACGAGTATATACATGGCTGGACACTGCCTTATACACAAAGGGGCCGGAGTGAATGCCTTTGCATTTGACCCTGGCAGGATATAGCCTTCCACTTTGAATTTCACTGCCCAGTGCCACGTTTGGGGGGCCCATACCCCACATGGACTGGACTTTGTTGCTGTGTTGTTGTTTATTTCCCCGATTTGTGGTGAATTTATGTCCTAAAGATCCTTGCAGAGTTGAACTCCCGGGAGAAAAGGTATCCCCGGCTCTGTGTTTGGGGTCCAGGCTTCCCATTCTCCATCTGTAATGTGAAGGCTTCCTTCCTTGGACTCTTGCCTGAGCCTCACTGGGAAGAAGTTGGCCCCAGGAGAGAGAGTGTTGATAAAACCTGGGAAGGTCACACCTTGCTTCTCCCAGGAGGTGAGCACTTACTCTTAGCAGCCCTTGGTTCCTGCTCCCTGTACCATCACCTTTGGCTATGAACTTGCAGGAGCTGCTCTCAGAGGACAATCTGTAGGCGAGACCTTGACTTTGGGATGGGTTGGAAAAGGTGATGTTTGGCCCTTGGGCCCCTGTCCCTTCCCCCCTCGATACTGTATCAGCTTTATTCATGCTGCCCAGCCCAGTGGCCTCTGCTGGGGAATGAACCATTTCTGGGGAACCTCAGAGCATTGCTTTCTGATATGAAACTATGACATATTTATGCACACATGTGCCTTGAGGCAGGCAGGCAGAGAACAAGGGTTTGAATAGAGAACCATGCACTTTCTGGAAGTAAAATTGGGTCTAGGGTATATTTCCAGGACTCCCTGACACAGTAATTAATTAGGTAATTAATTCTACAAATGTTTATTGAGTGTCTAACTCAGTGCCAAGCAGTGTTCTGGATGCACCATTGTAGAAGATGGAGTTTACATTCTAGTGGCCGGGGTGGTAGTAGTGATGGCATGTGAGCTAACGTGGGTGATTTCTGATTATGGAAACTGTAGAAAGCATAGAGCTATTACCACACTAAGGGGCTTGGGATGGAGAGGGGGCTTCTTTAATGAGGTTGGTCTGAAAAGGCCTTTGTTCTCACACTGCACACCAGACCTTGGAACCAATGATCCCTCTCTACACCCCCACCCAGTCTTACCTGTGTCCGTGTTCACACTGTTCGGGGGAGACCTGAAATGCCTTGCACCCCACATGTCTCATTTCTGTTTATTTCCCAAGGCCCAGCTCAAAGACCATCTCTTCTGTGAAGCTGCGCTGGTTCTCCCAACTGAAACTGAGTGTTTATACTCAGCGTCCCTGTGTGCATCCCATCCTCACTCCCCTCTGGCACTTGGAACTTTCTCCCTTGCATTATAGTAGCTCATGTGTTGCTCTCAGCTCCACTCCTTCCTTGCCTGTGAGATCCTTAAGTACAGGAACCATGTGTAGTTAATATCTTGTCCCTTATAGCACCCAACAGTGTCTTATACCTAGTAGGCACTCCATAAGTAAATGAGAAACTTATATGGAAGAGCTAGGAAAATTTATAGTTATGTATGTGTGTGGCAGGAGGGGGGCTTTTGAGATTGTCTGAAGTTTGATCTGATACATAGAAGTGGGTTAGTGAAGCACTGATTTACTGTTGTGCAGGTATTTCACTGAGTGGGTTTATTATATCTGACTGGACTGGTGATGCCTGCCTTCCTCTCCAGGCAACAAACACATTGTGGAAGGATTGTTAACTTGAAGGTTGTAATAAAACCTTTACAACTCTGAACAACAAGCATTGGTGTCTGCTAAGGGCAAACAAATACAAAAAAATGGTTCCATTGGTGAAAATGGTTTGACAATGTTTAAAAAATAATTGTTTTGTAAATACCAATAAGCTCATCAAATGCAAACCAGTTGCCTTATGGTTCTGATGGAACCTTCACCACCTGCAGCCAGCCATATGCTCCGTGGGCCAGTGTCTGCTCTTTGGACAAGGAAAGCGGAAAGCGGTGTAAGTGAGCCCTTGGCCTGAGACACCTCAGAGGATTAAATAACTAAGGACTGTTAAGTGGTCTGTGAAAAGAGAGTGCTCTATAAAGTGTTATTGTTGGGGCTGTTAAAAATGGAAACTGACTTTTAATTTAGAAAGAGAATACTCAGCGTGAGGAGGGGTAGGTGTAAAGCTTTTATCACCACTTAGCTTTGCTGAGCTTCTTAGCTAGTGGTGTTGGCACCATGGTTTGCTGTCCTAGGAGTTCACTCACCTGCTCAACAGGATTTAGGAAATATGCCAACATCTCATTGGCATGGACCTATTCTGGTCCTTTTCTTGTGTCACAACCTCTTGGTTGGATCTGTGACTTGATTGACCTTGGGTTGCCTGTCATTGATTGGAATTTCAGAGCAAGAGTCTTTGCCCGAGAGCCATCTGGCTGGATGATAGAGTATCTTGTGATCTGGTAGCACCAGGAAGCCCCTGGGTGGCTGCACAGACCACAAACCACTTGTAAAGGCCCTCCTTCTATTTCTTGGGAAACAGGACTCATCTCCTCTTCCATTTCAATGATAATATTCAGCTTCTATTATAGAGTTCTAATTTCACCAGTTATTCCCAGGCTTCTCATTCACATTCTACTTTCTCCAAGTCACATTCATGTGGGGTGTGTTTGGGAGATTTAAAATACATTGTTATACCTCCACAGTCTGTGTTATTATTTCATCTCTTATGTGTTTTGTATGTAACTTTTAATCACAGTGTGTAGGATTTCCTTGGGCAAGTCCTCATTTTAACATGCAGTGCTTTGAATGGGAAGGGGGCTTGCTGGTCTCCTTTTCCTTTGGCTCCTCAGACTCCTTTGATAGGCAGCTCTCCCCAGCAGCAACATGCAACCCCTTCAAGAAAGGAGCCCATAAACTCAATATTTATCATACAAATGCAGTGATGTGTCTGCATTTTTATGACCCTGCTAAGTGGTGAGTGTTCATTTGTGCCACCTCACCCCAGATGCCCATCCTGAGGCTGAGCTGTTTATCATGCTCTCCTCTCCTTCCCAAAGCCTGAACAAGGAGCTTGGGACCACTATAAACATGTTCCTTTTCATTAAAGAGGAAATTATTATCATATATTTTTGTAATAACCAATAACATTTCAAATTACTCACATTTATGGCTTATAATCAAGCTTATGCTTAACCTCTAAACCTCATGAAGCTGGTAACGATGAACTCATTAGTTAACCACTTAGGGGAAGTTAAGGGCAGGTAGAAAGCCACCTGACCAGTAATCAACCAGACAAGAAACTCATTTCTGAAGTTGATATTATAAACACCAATGCTTGGCAACATTTAATTGGTAACGACTGAGGTAAGTCCTATTGGTTTTGTGGTGATGCATTGGAAGATTTGGCCTTAGTCAACTTCTGCTGGTTAATGTGCTGGATGATGAAGGATTGCTCCCTGGGACTTCAAGTGTGGGGTCTTTGTCCCTGAAAATAAATATTTAGGGAGATTTGTTGCAACACAGTTCATGGCTAGCACTTTAAGGCTCACAGAAGGTGTTACTACCCTAAGGATGTGTTCTGATGATGGTCTTCTGTAGACTCTTGTTTGAAGTCCCATCATTCATGAATCTGGGGTGCTGTGGGATATGAATTTTGTGATGCTACATGTCATGTGCTTAGATTAGCTTTTGAGTTGACTTACTTGTTTGGAGGAGAAACGGGCCAGTTTGTGGTCAGGGAAGCTTGGCCTGCCAGAAAGATGAGAGTAGGTTCAAGGGAGTGTGGTTCCAGGATGGTTTTTCTTTAACTAGGGGATATAGTTAAAGGGCTATGAATTGGACGGCTTAGCAGGAGCATTCTTTGATGCGTTCAGAAAGGAAGGAATATAAGGTAGAATTATTGAGTTCACTCTCATTCAACTGCTTTGAGGATTATATGTTTAAAGCTGATTTTAATTATTAAATTATCCTACAGGAATCTATTATTGTCACTCATTTTGATGCCAGCAACTCTATAGACCTCTCATTTAATCACCTCAACAGCTCTATGATAGAATTATTAAGTGACCTGCCCTATGTTATACATCTCACAGCCATCTATAACTAGTTCTAATATCAAAATTCATGTTCTTAACTCATGTACTTTTCTCTTACCTATGTGTCATTAGAGAGAAAGATATCCCAAACAGGTGGAGTTCACATGGACTTTCTGTCTGTCATGTAACCAAGACTGTTATTGATGTCCTGTGATATATTGGCTGATATATTGACTGCAATGGCCTATTGGGAGCTGTTGACATATTATTAATCCAAATTAAACAAAGACATTTCCTGATGATGTGCTATTAAAGATTATTTGCAGTTGATTAGAAGTAATGGATAAGAGATTGGCTATAGCTATTTGCTATCATGGAAAAGTAGGGGAGCCTTAGGGTAGTTATCTAGCTCAGAGGTGGTAGTCTAAATGCAATAATAGTTATTGAATGATTATTTATTGAGGACCTGCTACATGCCAGCTATGATTGTATGCTCCAATGCCTCACACATACATACAGCATAATCACTATACTACAGTGAAAAATTTTTGCTTTATATCAATATATCTTATTAAAAGAAGAATAAATATTGCCTTTACATTTGATTGCATATTTTCCATTTCCAGTGCTCTTCATTCTTTTTAATAGAATAGCAATCCATCTGGTAATTTTTCTTTACAACCTTAAGAATTTCTTTGAATTTTTTTTATAATTTGTGTTATTGCCAGCAAATTCTCTACTTCTGTTTATCTAAAGCTATATTTATATTTCTTAGATTTTTGGAGAATATTTTCATTGAATATAGAATTCTGGTTTGAATTCTGTTGATTCAACCATTTAAAGAGGTCATTCCATTGTCTCTGGCCACCATTGTTTCTCATGGGAAGTCAGTTGTCAGTTTTAACCATTGTTTCCCTGTATGTATATAATGTATCATCTTTGCTTTCAAGATTTTCTCCTTAACTTTGATTTTCAGAAATTTGACAGTAATGTTTGGAGGTATAATTTGCATGGATTTCTCTAAGTTTCTTTTATCTGCACGTGTATTTTTTTTAAATTTGTTTTTACTAAATTTAGGGATTTTTTGGCCATTGATCTTCATACTTTTTCTGCCTCACCTCTTTCTTTTTTCCTACTGATACTCTAGTTACATGTATGTTAGACCATCTTAAATTATTTCATAGGTCACTGGGTTTCTGTTTATTGTTTTGTAAAATATTTTTCCTCTTTCTTTCTGGTTAGATAATCTCTATTGGTCTACTTTCAATGTCACTGACATTTTAGTTTCCCATCTACAGACTTTCATTAAGGTCAAGTATATATTTTTTCATTTTAAATATTGGGCTCTTTAGTTTCCAAATTTAACTTGTTTAGTTTTTAAAACAATTTATTTCTCTGATAAGATTCCTTTTCAGCCCATCTGTTTATTCATTTTATGTTGCTTAAGACCTTGGTATATTACAGCTACTTTAAAGTACTTGTGCATTAATTCCTCATTCTAGGTGGTCGCAGGGTTAGTACCTATTGATTTCTTTTAAACTTTGACTGTGAATCATGATTTCCTATTAGTTAGCTTGTCAGGTAATTTACTATTGTATCCTGGACATTATGGGTGATACATTGTTTAGACTGATAGACTAGTTTCAGTTACTTAAAAACTACATATATAGCTTTTGTCACTATACATATACATTTTTATTCTAGCAAGCAAGTAACTTGGATGTACTCAAACTTGGATGTATGTATTTTTCTTGTTCTAAGCAACAGCTGAGATCTCTATTCAACTCTTTCGGACATCCAATTGTTCTTAACTCAGCTTCTTGTAATCTTCCCAGCACATAGGCAGTTCAGTGTCGCCCAAGGATTTGGTTGTAAGTTTTTTTGCAGATTTTGGAACATCACCCTTCAGTGTTCTTTCTTTCTGGAGTCTCTCATCTAACTTTCCAACTGTTCTATCACTGGTAAGATCCATCTCCTGACGCTTTCATCCACTAAGACTGTGATTTTCTATGACTATGTTTTAGCCAGTCGGCCCTACAGACTTCTGTTAAGACACAACTTCCATCCAGTTTCTACCTGTTTTCTGTTGCTTTTCAGTGATTTCACATAGTAGTTTTTAAAAAATATTTTCTCCCAAATTTACCATCATTATCTATGGGAGGGGTTAATCAAATATATAAATTTGTCATTACTGGAAGCTGAACGTCAGATCTTCTCCTTATTGAAGGGAAGCCAGAAATGTAGATTATTTACATGAAATCTCTTGACTATACATTGTAGGCAGCTACGTTGATACATAAATGCACGCGCGCACACACACACACACACACACACACACACACACACACACACACCAGTCATGCCTATGCATCATGTTTGGCCCCCGTTTTCAGATTTTGCATTAGAACTAGTGTTTCTGACTCAGCCAAATGCATTCTCTGTCAGGCCAAGTTAACATTCTTTTCCTCTATCTTCTAGAATAGGCAACTTCTCAGCTGGTCTGATACGGGGAGGTATCAGAGTAATCCTTGCAGAGTGTGGGGAAGTAATAAAACCAGCTGGAGAAAGAAGTGCCATGGCAGGCAGTGATTGGACTGCTTTCTTCTCTTCCGCTTGGTTCACTGAGTGTTTTTGGCACAGTGAGGTCAGGCAGACTGGTGGGCTGAGTCCAGCTTGCCTCAGATCATTCTTATATTTAAGGTTGCCAATTCTCCCCTGGGCCTATGTGCGCTATTTGATATTTTTCTAATCCAAAGCATTCTCATTCTGGAGAACTTTCTCCTGAACTCTATCTTGTCACCAAATGTCATTGTGCCCCTCTGCGGCCAGCCGTGGAGCATGTGGCTGCACCTGGGACCTTGGGATACCTCCGTTGGAAATGGCAGATTTAGGGCCAGACAAGGAATTGGTACATCAGCCGTAAATCCTGAGAAGGATAATGCCAGATTCATTTGGCTGCTGGCGTATGATTTGTGGGTGTGTAAAAGGTCTCTGAACCTCTTAGAAGACTATGATGAGAGAAATGTGGTTTAGCCTGCCCATCCCAGCTTCTTGTCGGGCTTTGGCTATGCAATAAGTAGGCAGTTGGAAACATTATTAATTATCCTATCTAATAATAGACAAACATGGTAATTGACCCTACCTTTGCTATGCCTCCCATTGGCTAATCAGTGAGATATGCAGATTAACCACCAACAAAGATGGCGGTTAATTTGCATACATAGGCGTGAAGCGGCGGAGCGAAGACTGAAGGCGGCTCCGGCTGGAGCGAAGGCCTGGGTCCCGGGTGCCGGAGGAAAACCGGTGCCAGCAGCCAGGGGAAGGGAAGGCCTATTGCACGAATATTTTCGTGCAACAGGCCTCTAGTTATTAAATATTTGGACTTTTAGGTCTGGTCCTTTCCAATTTTATTTAATTAGTAATGTTGTTTTTAAACTCCAATTTCCCCATTCTGGGTTCCTTTCTTCTATGGTCATTCCCTCCTGCCCACTGCAGTCTTCTCATTCCCTTATGCTCTCTGTCACTCACCTTAGCCAAGCACTCACTCTCAGGAGAGCCTCTGATGTCAGCCACAGAACACCAGGTTGGCAACACTTCAGAACTGGAAGAGACTTTCCAGGACTTATGGTTCAACACCTTCATGTCACATCAGAGGAAACTGGGCAGAGAGAAGGCAAGTCACCTAAGCCGTAGAGCTGGTTAGGAGCAAGACACACCTGGAACTCTGGTGTTTAGACCCATCCCCACCAGTCCAGTACTTTTCCTCACCTCACTATAGCATTTTCTCTTTGGCATGAAACTGAGGCAGAATATTTTCTCTAGAATAAAAATCTTCTCCACCCCAGATGAATGATTCACCTCACATTCTCCTGCTGTGAATTCTGGTGTTGTACTTGTTTGAACCATATGAAATTGCCAGTATTTGATCAGTTTTGAACCTACAAAAATGTTTATTTCATACTAGAGGCCGACGCACAAAGACTCGTGTAAGAATGGGCCTTCCTTCCCCTGGCTGCCGGGCACCGCCTTCGCTCTGGCCAGAGCCGCCTTTCTGCCTTCATTCTGGCTCAGAGCCACCTTTCTCCCTTCCCACACTGCCCAGAAGCCCGGAGTGGCTGGGGCGTGTAAACGCCTGCGTTCCCCGCCCCCGGCTGCTTGGCGCCTGCATATATAAATTAAACCGCCATCTTTATTGGGTTAATTTGCATACCCCTGATTGGCTAGTGGGCGTCGCAAAGGTACGGTCAATTTGCATCTTTCTCTTTTATTAGTGTAGATGTTCAACCTGATACTTAGATTTGACAAACAGTACATGTAGATTGTAAAAAGCCCAGGCCATCTAGACCTTTTCTTTGGGTGATAGTTGATTTGGGGGGTTGCTTGGTCAAGGTGACTGCAGCATAATGCTGATGAGCTCAGTCATGGGTCAGAGGGTTGTGCAGGCTTCTGATCATCTCTCTTCCTGCTTCCTCATTGGCAAACCCCACTCTAGGCAGCCACCTGGACAGTGATGTTCCTCATGGGGCCATGGATGGTCAGTGTGGAGGCTGGCCTCTCACTGGCTGCTGTGGTGCCAGGAAAGTAAAGGGCTCTCTGATGTCCATTAGCCTGACTTTCCATCGCAGGTCCAGTCCTCTGTAGCTAGATAACCGTGGACTTAAGTTTTTAAGTTCTTTGGGTTTTAGTTTTCTCATATTGAAATTGGGAGTAAAAGAATTTTTTTCATGATTTGTGAAAATTAGGTAACATAATATACAAAAGTACTTGGATAGTGTTGGCATTTAGTAGGGGCTCAATAAATAGATATTTTTAAACACACACACACACACACACACACACACACACACCCTTCATGGTACCAGGTTGTAAAGCCAGTAATGTCCATTTTGACTCTGCACAGCACCTTGTGCCAGTTCATAGGTCTCTCCCCTTCCTGCCCATCAATTCTGAGCATTATAACTGGTTGTTTCAATGTTCTCATTAGATGATTGGATTCTATGGGTAAAGTTTATCTTCCCCAATATATTGTGTTTCCATTGATGGAAATGATATCTTTGGGACCCCTACTATTCCTACTACAGCTCTAGGTTGCGAGCAGGGCCTGGAATGAAATATATAGGTGAATAAAACAAGCTTCCTGTAGACTGGATGGTAAAGTCTGACACTGGTACCCTGCATGTCTTTTGTGGGACATGCTGCTTCACCCACAGACGAGCAGGGGATTGCAGCCAGGCTGTGGTTGCCCTGTGATCACCCAGCACTCTGTCCCTAGCAGGGTAAGAACTGATATCCCCATTATGTAGCATATCATGAAATGAACATTATTGTTAAGGACAGGAACATATTAGTGGTATCTTTTATTACACAGTCTTCATTATAAAAGAACAGCTCTTGCTAAAGTAGTCCCCATGTGATTGGTAGCGGGACATTGTTCTTGTGCTGTGGGCTCCGATTAGGGCTGAGAGAATGCACTGTTCCTGCCTGTTATGTCTGTGGGGAACCAAGGCAGACCACGGCAGAATAGATGAGCATATGTTGGCAACAGATTAAAAGGACCGGTGTAAAGTCCATTAATAATTCTCATATTTGGGATTTGCTTTCTACTGTACTTACCGAATCTGAAACACTTAATCTCTCCTGGGTGAGCCCCGCGGAGAGAACCTCTCTCCCTCGCTGAGTGATAGGCCTGGGTTTTCCGAGACGGAGCATTTGTCTGTCAGGGCCCATGGCTGCTGTGCTGATTTACTTGCCGTCAGATGATGTTGGTGTCCGGTTGGTGATATAGCCTCGCTGGATATGGGGAAATTTGTTACCTTTAGCTTTGACAGGAAGATAATTGCTGATGGTTAACAGAACTGAGCCAAATCCATTGGTTTTTCAGTAACGTAAGCATGGGATTGGCTTTGAGAACTCAGCTTTTCCCTTCATAAACTTCAATTCCAGGCCGTGTGTGTGTGTGTGTGTGTGTGTGTTTGTGTGTGTGTAAAATGTGTGTGCATGCTTGTGTGTATCTTGATGGAAATACACCATATTTATCTCTCTCTTTTTTAGCTGCTAAGAGCATAATGGCACAAAGAAAAGGCATTAGTGGAGGTGTGTGTGTGTGTGTGTGTGTAGAAGGGGTGTCCTGAAAGACCAGAGGCAGCCAGCCACTTGCAAAGGAGGTCATCAGTGGAACATTGTTTTGTTAGGTACCTCCCCTGAGAATACATAAATCTAGGCCTCCGTCATGTGGCTTGCCAATTTTTCTTCACACCGAGCAATCAAGAGATTGGTTCGACAATGCTTTGTGATGTTTGAGCCTCGAGAGCTGCTCAGTAAGTCTTAAAAGCATGGGAACAAGCTCAGAGTACCCAGGGGACAGACGTGCGCTTCACAAAGCACTGGTCAGGTTCTGGACCTGGGAGGCTGACGGCTCATCCAGTCGCGGAAGAGAGGGCCAGGAGCAGGTCACAGGGTATATTTGGGGAGTCTCTAGAAGGAGCATGGAGAACAGAGTGGAGCTATTCATTAGCCCCTCCTCTTTCATCCTCTGGCCATTATAAGATGGGCCCCTGGGAAGCCCAATGTTATGATTCTCCCCTTTAGAGACCTGAGTTTGGAGCTTAGGAGGATCTACCTCAATAACTCAGCAGGCTTTGAATGTGTCACTAATGAACTACAGGGAAGTCTACTTTCTGAGGAGCTGTGCTTTGATCTGCAAATGCTGTGTGTTGAGAGTATCTCCCTTTTCTTCTGCCCTTTAGAGGGTTTCTAACCCGTCCCAAGATGTTGGAAAGAAGGCTAGAAGTGTGGATATTGTCAAGACTCTCATAGATTGGTGTTACAGCTAATTTTTTATATTTTTATTGACTTCAGAGAGGAAAAGAGAGGGAGAGAGAGATAGAAACATTAATAACGAGAGAGAATCATTGATCAGCTGCTGATAGGCTGCTTCCTGCATGCTCCCTACTGGGGATAGAGCCCGGGACCCATCAGTCCTTAGGCCAACACTCTATCCATTGAGCCAAACCACCTAGGGCGGTATCATGACTTTTTATTGGCAACAGGAATCTCTTCCTGAAAGCCCAGAAAGCTCTAGTTGCAGGAGAGGGCCTCCTGGATCACCATGTCTGGAGGGGGGACAAGCCCTTGCCAAGATGCCAGGATTTGTAAGAGGAAGCAGATGTTGACCTCCCTCTTTAGTCTTATGTATGAATGACTGTGTGCTTTGGAGGCTGAGCTATCACCCTTCCTCACCCCTCACATCCATCTGGTCATCAAGCACTCATAACCCTTTGCCAATAGAGTTCTCATTGCTCTCCCTTCTTTCCCTTGCTATAGCTGCTGCCCTCGCCAACACCCTCATCAGTGTCCACCTTGACTTTTGTGATGGGACTTCAGCTAGTTTGTGCCTTTACTTCCCTTCCCTGGAACATATCCTACTGACTGGTTCAGCACTTACCTTTCTAGGTCCTGGATCTGGCCTCAGAGCTCTGACAGCAGTTTACTGTTTATCTCCTGCAACCTCCCACCTAGCTTGCCCCGGCCTCTTCTTTCACTGCAGACTGTTGTTCGTTCCAAACACTCTGTGCCTGTCCTTGTGCGATGTTCACTTCCCTCATCCCTACCCATTAAATTCCCTTATCATTCAAGGTCCTAGTTCCCCTGATTGAAATGAAGTTCTCTTTGGGGACCATTGCTAACAGTACTATGTGCTGTGCACTCATGTCTCTGTCGCTCACTAACTGGTGAACCTCTTTGAGGGCCAGAGACATGTCTTACTCTGCTCTGCCACTCCGCTACCTGGCACTGCCCTTGTGCACAGTGATTGCTCTGAACACGTAGTGAGTGAGTGAATGGAGTTAAAGTTGATGAAAGCCTTGGTAGACAACTCAATTGTTTATTGCTCATGTACGGTAAATTCCTAATTCATTATTTAAGGTGGTTCTTTATTGAGAATCTTGTGTGCATATATCAGTATTTCATCCAGGAATAAGGAAGATGATTCATGCCTCACCAAGGTAGACACCACCAATCGGTCACGCATCCTCTCTCAGCGAAGTCTGACACTGCCTGTGAATTTTGCTCCACGTATCACTCCTGGAAGCGGTTACCCATCCTTTGGAGTTAGCACTGGAAGTGGAACTTTCCTGCCATCCCTAGCGCAGTTATGGTGAGAGGTCCTGAGAAGGCTGATATTGTTCTTTCTCAAGGGTACTTGCAGTTCACTAAGGAGATCAAGTAAATATTTTTTAAGTGCTTAGTATATAACATTTAGATAATAATACAAGACACTAAATGATTCAGAGCTAAATGAGTATGGGAAGGCGCAGACAGTAAGTATTGGGAATTTGGAAAGTGACAGAGCATGCAAAACCAGTGCAATCTGAGAAGACTTCCTGTAAGAGGTGGGTCTGAGGGCCAGAGGAGGTTGGAGGACAGCCTAGGGCAGCGGGAGAAACAGCACAGCAGCTACTCAGCGGACACAAACTGAAGAGAGAAGAGCTCTGTGTTCTTCTTTTCTCACGATCGGTTAACCTCTGGCAGTGGAGAGGCCTGAAGTCACAAGGGCCTGGGACACTACAATCACATTTCTTTGCCTTGCATCCTATTGAAGAACTCCTTTCAAATACTTTACTCTGGACAATCATTAAAAAAGCATCATTCTTGAAATCTGCCCTTAAGCCCAGATCATCTTTCCCTGTTTATACTCTCTGGGCAGTGAAAAACAGGAATATTTTTGTGTTTGTTCTGCTCTCCATGGGTAACCTCTCTTCCTGCTTGATAAACACACATTTGAAAATATTGATTTGCTGCTACCCCTTTGAAAAGCTAAAGAAGGCTGACCTCTGCCTCGGCGTCCTCAGACGTGAATGTTTTAGATGGACCAGCTGACCCCGCAAGGCTGTGAAACGGTACCCGGGGCCCTGGAGGGCCTGCCCGGAGAACCGAGGATGTGGTGGTTGCAGCCTGGCAAAGTCTGAGAAGCGGGCCTTTAAAAAATGTTGTATGTCCATGGCTCATATCGAATGACTTTCAAATAGCGCCTAGGCCAGGGGTGGGCAAACTTTTTGACTCGAGGGCCGCAATGGGTTCTTAAACTGGACCGGAGGGCCGGAACAAAAGCATGGATGGAGTGTTTGTGTGAACTAATATAAATTCAAAGTAAACATCATTACATAAAAGGGTACGGTCTTTTTTTTTTTTAGTTTTATTCATTTCAAACGGGTCGGATCCGGCCTGCGGGCCGTAGTTTGCCCACGGCTGGCCTAGGCCCTAGGAAGAGGGAAATCTCCACCGTCGAGTATGAGAGAGTCACCCCAAGGGAAGTACCATTTTGCAGACATGTCTCAGAACCCCGGGGTCCCCCAGGCCCAGGGTGTAGGATGGCATGTTGTGCCTTAAAGTTTGCATCTTCCCTCCTGCTGCCCCCACCCCACCCACTGCTCCTCGTTTTATTTTCTTTCCCTGGTTTTACCACAGTGTGACCTCCTGTTGTATTTTTTTCTGAATGACAATGAAAGTAATTGAAAATATTGATTGGCAGTACAGTTAAGTTGTCAACACAACCATTTAATTTGTCAGGAGGACTTGTTAAATTGTCAAAAATCATATAAAAAACTCCTTCAGTCACTGATGATATACATTAGAGATGTTCATGAATCAAATGGGCCATTTTGGAGATAAGTGTTGAAGAGAAATTCTGAAATGGTTTTCTTCAGATACGCTTGTGTCCTGTCCTTTTTTTTCTTATCTCTCTCTCTCTCTCATCACACATTGCAAAGGCTACTGTGGCAAGTAGAGGCCTCACTAAGTGTGTCGGATAGCACAATGAAGATCATTTTATAACAATTCATTTAGACCAGCGGTTCTCAACCTGTGGGTCGCGACCCCTTTGGGGGTCGAACGACCCTTTCACAGGCATCGCCTAAGACCATCGGAAAACACATATATAATTACATATTGTTTTTGTGATTAATCACTATGCTTTAATTATGTTCAATTTGTAACAATGAAAATACATCCTGCATATCAGATATTTACATTACAATTCATAACAGTAGCAAAATTACAGTTATGAAGTAGCAATGAAAATAATTTTATGGTTGGGGGTCACCACAACATGAGGAACTGTATTAAAGGGTCACGGCATTAGGAAGGTTGAGAACCACTGATTTAGATGATCCACGGCTTGGAAGTTTCCTTTTTGTGTCCTATTTAAAACGTGGGTCTTGGGAAGTTTATTTTTTGTTTTTATTTTCTTTTAGAGAAATTGTCGTTTAGGGGCTGTGGGCTGTGGGCTCTGGGCTCTGCCAGCCCTGTCCGAGGGTGGGCAGGCTTCATCCAGCTTCCTGTCCAATACTGGGGACAATGCTGTACCCTTCTTGCCTTTTCACTGTTTCTTTATTTCTGAAGGAATCCTGTTCCCAAATGGAATTGGACTTAGCTTTATTTAGATGAATTTGATAATGCGCTATTTGCTACCCATTGATCAAAATGAGTCAAGTTATTCTTGGTATTATTAGTCTTTAGCTCTATTTAATGTAAGAGTGTATAGAATTCAGAAATTCAACTTTCTCTTGCTTAAGGGAATGAAGGGCTTTGTTGGAAGGCTGCTTGAGTCACTCCCATAGTTCACAGGAGGGCTAGCATGGTGGCACAATTCTAACAATGGTCCCCAGCCCTGGCCAGGTGTGGCCCAGTTGGTTGAGCGTCATCCCATGTACTTAATAGATGCCGATTCAATTCCCGGTCAAGGCACATGCCTGGGTTGCAGGCTCAAACCCCAGTGGGGGGAACATGGGAGGCAGCAGATTGATATTTTTCTTCCTTTATCTCTAAAATCAATAAAACATATTTTTTTAAAAAAATAAAAATGCCCCCCCCCAAAAAAAAATTACTAAAGAATTGTAAATACGGTGTCACTGCCATGATTGTGTTGTGGGTGATGCACCATGGACCTTAAACCAGGGAAGATTACCCAGGCGGCCCTAATCCAATCACATGGTCCTTAAGAGACAGAGCTTTCTTCAGCCGGTGGAAGAAGAGGACGTCATAGATATTCCAAGCAAGGGAGGGAGTCGACATGCCGTTCCTGGCTTGGTGATGGAGGGGCTCCTGTGAGGAGGTGTTCGGCTGCTCTAGAAGCAGAAAGTGGGTCCAACAGGTGGCCAGGAAGGAATACCAGGTGTCAGATCTATGGCTGCAAGGAACTGGATTTTACCAGGAGCCTGGATGAGATTTAAAAGTGATTTTTTCCCCTAGAGCCTCTGGAAAAGAGTCTAGCCTGACCAGCCCCTTGGTTTTGGCCTGTGATACCTCGAGTGTAGAACCCAGCCAGCGGGGCGGCAGGTGAGTGCAGTCCTGGGATCGGAGTCATGCATCCACTCATGTGGCCAGAAGCCAAGGTCTGTCCTTCCGTGATAGGCAGCTCCTGCCATAGCTCTCGGACACCCTCGAAAGAAGGGAATGCGGTTCTGGAAAGATGATACAATACATGCCCACCACCAGTCATTTGTGTGGATTTTATGCTGCTGAGATGCATGTTTCTCCACATTTTAATATCTCCAAGATGGGGATGAGTCTTTTCAAGCCACGGCTCCTTATGAAAGAAAGCGATGGCCAAAGTCTCCCCTACATATGCCTCTGCCTGCGCCGGGGCAGCTGGCGGCTATGGTGGTGGCTCCTCTGAGCTGTAACTTCTATCGTTTCAGTCAACAAACCCCTGGAGGAAAGACCATGTGTCTGGTTATTTATTTATTTTTAAAATATATATTTTATTGATTTGAGGGAGAGAGAAAGAGAAACATCGATGTGTGAGAGAAATATAGGTTGGTTGGTTGCCTTCCCCACCCACCCCAACCAGGGTTCAAACCAACCACCTGGGCATGTGCTCTGACTGGGCGTGTGCCCTGACTTTTGGTTGCACAGGACGATGCACAACCACCGAGCAACACCAGCCGGATGTGTCTGGATATTTTTTAAAAACCTTCTGTTGACATTTCCTAGTAAGACTGAGAATGTGCCAGTCTCAAAACTTGCAGAGCACATATCAGTGGCCACTTCAACTTCACTCTTCACCGACAAAGAAGGTGACATTTGGCATAGAAAACACGAACCTCGGTAAACTCCGAGTTGAAAATTGATTCCAAAGAGTCAGGCAATGAGTGAGCCAATTTTTTTGAAAGACCTTATCTCATGTGTTTCCCTTATATATGTACATAATTTATAAATGCACATGATGGTTAAAAATCTATGTCTACATTAGTCTAAAAGAACTATTTTAATAAGTATAAAATAAAAATTCAGACAATTGAAAAGCATTATGTTTCAGTTTAATAGCTTTGTTTTTCTCAGTAGTACATAAAATCATGGAATATTAAAATCAATGGCACATTAAATTCAAGTAATTTTAAATAAAACATTTTTGCATATTACACATTAGTTATAAAATAGGGATGTTTTACCTGGAAAAGCAGAGATTGATATCTTGGCTTTGTGATTGCCTAAGACATTGGTGCCCTTTTTAAATTCAGTGCTGCTAGGGTGCCTCTTGACTAGAATCCCAGAGAATAGGTTGAGAGTCTGGTGTAGGTTAAAATTACACTAATTTTGTATTTCAGCCCCTACACTCCACACATGTCTCAATTGGAACTTGCATTTAAACAGGAATGGATTGAAAGGTGAGGAATCTGGACCAAAAGTGGTTAGGGTACATGCCCTTGGTATTTGTAATGTGGCTTCGCTTTTGTTTCTGGTCAAACTTGGTATTCCATTTAGCAGAAAAGACACAAGAGAACACATTCTGGAAGCATCTTTGTTATTAACTAATGTGAGACCTTGGTCTCAGCATTCACCTGCCTCGAGGTTCTCTATTTCTGCATCTGTATAATGGGGGCTCTACACCATAGCACCTCAAATGTTGCTTGCAACACTGTTTTGTTTTCACAAGATGTGCCCAGTGTCGTCCTTACTGCATGTCTTTGTTTTCCCATTTCTCTGTAAATTGGCGCATATTTTTTGAGTGCCTGTTGCTTGCTGAGCCCTGTGCTGAGCTGTGTGAGAGAGAGAAGCTAAAGATGTGATCCTTACTCTCAGGGAGCTTACATTTTCATTCAAGAGAGAGGACAGAGATCTGAAAAGGGAATAGTTCAGAGAATATGTGAGCAGCTAGCAGAATGAACGTTGTGGACTATTAGGAACTACAACATTCTGGAGAATGGTTTGTTTTCTTTAGCAAGGAACAAGCTGGAGGGTAAGGGGTGAGTGGTCTGTGAGCTTAAATAAATCAGGAGTGCTTATTGTGTTTGTCTATTGGGGTATCTGAATTGCCTCTCATTTGTCATCATTCTGGGCATGTAAATGGGACTGATGTCAGCTGTGAAACACACGAGGGCCTGTAGGGCAGCCCTTTTCCTCTGGGCTTCGCTCAGAAACCCCTTAAGGTCAAAGTGGAAATTCGATGTCTGAGTCCCCTTTCTCCTCCCCACGTCACACACGTCTAGACTCTGCAGCCAGGACTTAGGTCACTGCCATAGCCAGTGCAGGGCTATTTAATACCTACTCCCTGAGGTCATTCAGGGACCCGGACTCTTTCTACCTGGTTGCCCTGCCATTCTTTAAATAATTGTCCTTATGTTTAGGCCAAAGCTGGCTCACCAGCACCATGTAGGTGCTCCATCCCATTGGGAGAGGAGAGGCAGCGTGAAGCATGGCCAGCTTGCTTGTTCAGGCTATGACATCAGCTTTGCACACCACACCATACCGATATTCCATTAGCTCAATCTTAGTCACATGGCACTGCTGAGTTGCAGACTAGCTGGGAGATGTAGTCTGTAGCTGGGCTGCCATGTACTCTGCCACAATTCCAAGGGAATTCTGTTGCTACTAACTAGGATGACGGGGGAAGTGTGCCAGGGGTCATGGGGCAGTCTGCCACAACTGCTATTGTTGAAATCTTTGCTTTTTGCCTTCCCTCCCACTAGCAATGAGCTCCTTGCAGCCAACATTTATTCTTCTCACCGTTATCACTCCGATGTCTATCACTAGAACTTAGCACATACCAGATGGCTAAAAAGTGTTTGCTAAATGAAGGGACAACTCAGTGAATAAATGAAGAAATGGGTTGGCGATGGCACCTGCAATTTGGGGCCCTTCTTTCTGTTGCGCCCCAAGCAATGGTCTTGGTATTTGAGCACATTTAGCTGATGCTTGAGTGGCTGTGCTGAGCTCAGCCTGAGAGGACGCTTGGCTACACCCGCCACGCAGTCTTTGAACCCAGGACTGGCGGAGGTGGGGGTATATTTCATTAATCCTTGCACCATTTAGCCTCCTTATCGAATAGCCCAGGCCTATTCTTTGTTGCGGACAACAATGAAGGGTGCCTTTAAGAAATCTCCAGTGAGTGCCGAGGCATTGCAGATTAGGTCAGTGGACTGCTGCTAGGTTGAGCATGATGGATGAGCAGGAGAATGAGTTTCTGCTGCACGGTATTGTGAAATCTTTTCATTGTCACCAACGGGCCTATGAGGAACTGATGAATGAGGGAGCAAGTGTCAGAAACGCCCTTCCTTGCCCCAGTACAGCTTTAATATCTCCCTGAGCTACAGGATGAGTATTGATAAAAGTAAAGTTTAAAAATAGCCATGGAGTGATGGGTAGCCATGATTTAAGGAGAACAGCGATGGGGTTAGAGAGGGTTCATTTTCCTGAAAGTGCATGTGAGGGAGAGAGCGAAAGGGAGAGAGAGAGAGGGAGAGAGAAAGAGAGAGAGAGAAGAGAGAAGCAGCAGAGCTGGGCCGGGAGGGGAAAGAGCAGGAGGCTTTTATAAGAAGCTAATGTGATGAGGATGACGAGGGCTTTGATGGATGAGTTAGATCCATCTGGTCGCAGTATATGTAATAAATAGCTGTGCTCAGGTTTGACCTCTCCCACTTACCAGACACATCTTTCTCTTTTGGGATGTCCAGGAGGGAGCTTCCATTAGAGGAAAGAACCCGTCACGAGCCAGAGCCGGGGATGTTTATGGGCTTGTGCAGAGGGCAAAAAGGAGATGGGATCCGAGTTACAGGTTTATAAACTGAACACTGGCCTGCCCGCCTTGCTGAGGATGGTGCCCGTGACGGAGATGCAGTTTCAGGGCTCAGGCTGCTGCTGCTGCAGGAGTGAGAGGGCTGGAGGGAGGGGCAGGCGGGGGGAGCAGTGCCAGGGCTTCCTAAGGGACGCTCTGCTGTCTTGCTCACGGCAGATCCGAGCTTTCTTTGCCGAACCTTCCCTTCGCTGTGAACAAATGTTAAATGAAGCTGGAAGTGAATGGGTCTGTAACTAGGTGTATCATTCTTACCAGGATGGCTTGGGGATGGGGTATTCTGGTCAATTAAATTTTCCGGTTACCTTGTTAGAAACATTATAAAATGTGTTTGCTCACATTCCTGCCTCGGAAAATTCACAAGAGTGAATTTATTACCGCGGCTTTGGTTGGGGTTTGGGCTTATCATTTTCCGCATCGATGACGGTTGTCTTCCCCTGGAAAGAGAGCTGTGTCCCGGGCTGGGAGGAAACTCAGGGAGGAGTGCAGGTTACACAGACGAGCCCCATTTTTTCCTAGTAAATGTCGAGTTTGTGTTTTAAAAAATGTGGATGGCTGAAGTTTGATGAAATGAAACTTCATATTCAAGAAATGAGGAGGGAAGTGGAACTCCCGCCTGGGTTGTATAATTTGGAGCAAATTTGGAGAGAAAATGAACCTGCCTTCAAGTGTGAGAGGAAAATCTGAGAACATCGGCAGCTTCCTTGCTTCCTTGGGTCTTGGGAAGAATGTTGTAATCACTGTGCATGGTGTCAGCTGGATAGTGGACTTCGCAGGCGATCACTTTGTAAGGCATATTAATGTCTAATCACTCTGCTGTACACCTGAAACTAACATAATAGTGTATGTCAACTGTAATTGAAAATTAAAAAATTATTTTTAAAAAATGGTCTTAGGATCAGCCCAGTTAAGATCCCTCTTGCCCCTCCTCCCACTCTCACTGGAGGAACTGGCAGGACTTCGGGGAGCAGTGCCTGCTGTGATGGGGAGAGGGTGGTGTTCCAGCAGCACCCACCTAGCTTCCCCCTTCCTGTGGAGCCCTCCTACCTGAGAAGCGGGGTGCGCATGCGAAGACTTGGAGCTTGGCACTGCACGTGTTTGAGTCAGAGCATCTGTCCTTACCAAGGTAACTCCTGCCCCGTGAGAATCTGGTCAAAGCTGTGCACCCTCCACTCAGAACCTGGCGCATACTTGTGCACATGTTTACATAGAATTCAAGGGAGTTTGCTCTGAATTCATTCCAAGGTTAAGAACTCAGCTAAACAATTAGGAAAGCCTATCACGCACACATTTTATATATAAACACGCAAACATATGTGTGTATATATATGGACATGCACATATGTTTGCTTATACCTGTAAAACGACTAGTCTCATTAAACTCATGTACAACTTGTTGATGATCAATATTCAGTATCAAAGGACTCTCACGACCTGCCTGCTTAAGTGCGTTTAATATCAGTCATGTAATTTAAAAATTGTTTTGGTGCTTCTGTTTATTTTGAACATTAGTTATAAGCTACAGCAGAAATTCTCCTTTTGCAAAAAATATAAGAAGATTAGGCTACTCAAGTGGGATCATGTGGCGAACTCCAACCCAGGTTTAGGTTGTCGGTGGTACGTTCCCATCACCATCTTCCCACCTTCTCAGCCATTGCTACTCTTCCTAACTGTCCGACTCCCGTCTTAGCCAGTGCCTCTCTCCACAGCACGCCCACGTGCTGCCAGCCACCTTCATTCATCTTCCCTTCAGAACTCCTATCTGCAGTTTAATTGTCTCAGCTGGATATTCGGAGGAAAACCAAGTTCTGGAGCTAATTCATACTCAAGTGTGACTATCTCATTACTTCAAATTCCCCATGGATAGTTATATTTAAAAGACAACATTTTTCCAAATCAATGTCTAGCTTCTAAATTTTGGACAATATAGCAAAGCAAGAATTTTCAACGGTAGTATTTTTTTAAATCCCCCCACCCATAAAAAGAAAGGGAAAAAAACTGGTTACAGAAAAGAAAGCAGCTGAAGAGACAAAGGATGATAAATGTGGGTATTGTTCTTTATGGGAGAACCACTTGGAAAGACTTGAAGGCAGAAAACCCTCAGTCACCAGGGACAGGAAAGGGAGAAAACCTCCTCTAAGTGCAGAATCTCACCGTCTGTCTAACTAGAGACTTTCTGAAATGGGGAGGGAAGTGGTTTTAACCAGATTTATGGAGCAAACCTAGTCTCCAAACAGACAAGCCCCTCCCTCCTTGCAGGGGCAGAGCTGTCAGCCCTTTGGAGATTCCAGGTGATGCTACAGGAGGAGAGAGAGGCACGCTGGATGCTGGCGTCAGGATGAACAAAGGGAGGTTGTGAATCTCAGGAAGTGTGCCCCACCCCCCACGCTATCTTCTCTATTATGGAAATAATAGATGCTTTTTAGAGAAAAAAAAAGCAGAGAGAAGAAAAATAGTTCCAATAGTCTTGCCAGCCCCCAAATTAAAAACTCTTAATATTTTGATGTATTTCTTTCCTGTATTCTACTTTTTTAATATCAAGTATTTTTATACCCTGACTTTTTTACTTGATTTTATAGCATGTGCGTTTTCCGTATAATTATACACTCCTAATGAAAAGTACCGTAATGACTGCATAATACCTTTGTAGCAAGGTTTTGTTCCACTTTGTTTTACCATTATTCACTTCCAAGGCACATGCATTCCCCCTGCGAGGGTTTTGGTTTCTTTAGTTTGAAGACTAAAAAGTCGAAATGCCAGGTCAGGATGAGCGTTTTGTTGAAGGGTCCCTGAGACCTGTTGCCACATTGCTTTAACAGTGGTTCTCAACCTTCCTAATGCCGCGACCTTTTAATACAGTTCCTCATGTTGTGGTGACCCCCGATTTCATTGTTACAAATTGAACATAATTAAAGCATAGTGATTAATTACAAAAACAATATGTAATTATATATGTGTTTTCTGATGGTCTTAGGCGACCCCTGTGAAAGGGTCGTTCGACCCCAAATGGGATTGCGACCCACAGGTTGAGAACCACTGCTTTAGTAAGAAGTTATTGAAGTCTACATCTTGATTAGAGCCAGTCTAGGGCAGTGGTCGGCAAACTGTGGCTTGGCAAACCATGGCTCACGAGCCACATGCGGCTCTATGGCCCCTTGAGTGTGGCTCTTCCACAAAATACAGACTTCTGCGCATGGGCCACTAAGTTTCAATCATACCGTACATGCACGCCCGCACGTGGTATTTTGTGGAAGAGCCACACTCACGGGGCCAAAGAGCCGTATGTGGCTCATGAGCCGCGGTTTGCCGACCACTGGTCTAGGGCACAGATTTGCAAAGACAAGAGAGTCCTGGTCCAGCTGAGGGGTGTGGAGAAACCCCTGGGAAGTGGAGAGAGGCAGGACTGGCTTGGCTTTGTAACATTCCTGCTGGAGAGTGCTGATCTTTCCTTCTGATGTCTGCTCTGAAGGGTATGAGTTTATCAGGGCTTCTATAATAAACAAAGTACCCCAAACTGGTTGGTGGCTCAAACAACACAAATGTATTGCCTCACAGTTCTGGAAGAGAAGTTCAGGGTCAAAGTATTGCAGTATCGGTTCCTTCCATGGGGGTTTTGCCTGTAATCTTTGGTGTTCTGTGCCTTCTAGATCCATCACCCCTTCTCTGCCTCCATGCTCATGTGGCCTTCACCCTGTGCGCATGTCTGTTTCCAATCCCCCTCTTTTTATAAGGTCACCCGTCATCCTGGATTGGGGCTCGCCCTAATGACCTCATCTTAACTAATTATATCTGCAACAACCATACATCTAAATAAGGCCACATTCTGAAGCACTGGGGTTAGGACTTCGGGGGCGGGCGAGATATGATTCAATTTATAACAGAAAGGACCCATCAGGCCCTAGGATGTGAGCCTTTGGGGACTGGTCCTGAGAGAAAGTCACCTTCCTTCTCTGGGCCTGGCTTTCTACTTCTCTAAAAAGAGGTTAGTGGGTGAGAGCAGTGGTTCTCAAAGTAGGGTTCCCAGGCAAGCAGCATCAGCATCACCACAGGGCTGTTAAAATGCCAATTCTCAGGCTCCACCCCAGACCTCCTGAATCTGAAACTCTGGAGACGGGGCTCAGTGGCTTGTTTTAGAGAGCCCTCCAGGTGGTTCTGGTGTGCACTGATGTTTGAGACCCACCGGACTACAGCATCTTTTGCACCGGAATTCTGCAGTGGCGACATCGGGAGCCCATGTCGGAGGGCACTACCCCTAGGCACCAGGCCTGCCTAAAGGGCTGCAAGTGTAGCAAATGAGCCCAGTGTTTTAAAAACTCAAATGATAAACTAGTTTTTGTCTCAGATAAGTAACTAAGTAACTAATTCCAAAGTTTTTGGAAGGCCCTTTTCAGTCTCCTAGTCTGCTTTCTATAGCCCCGGAAAAAATACATTCACTCAATCCAATATTTATTGATTAAAGCAATGTTCTAGGCTCTGGCCCCACATTTTTCAACACTACGCCATGTACAACAGCGTGGCTTCTGTTTTTTTTTTTTTGTTTTCTCTTAACTTCAACTTGCCCCTGCTTATTCCTATTTTCTAAGGGATGATGTTCAAAGCTAGCAAAATGATTGGCCCCTGGACCCGGATAGAGAAGCATCCTGTTATTGATGTCTGGACTGTGCACGAAGACCTAACGGAGCCTGCTGTGGGGTTCAGGAAAGACCAATTAAGAACTAATTCATTAGAGCCCAGCATTTATGCTGTTATATCTATTTATTTATTTAGGCTAATGTCTTTTTGCTTATCTTCTTACAGCCATAAGTACCCGTCAATAGTTGATAATGTACTTGCATTTCCTTAAGCATATTAAAATTTTACATATTGAACATTTTATAACAGGAACCTAATTTACTTTTTACCTTTCCATCCTGGTAAGTAGGGTCTTAATTAGACTAATAACACAACACAGCAGTAAAGCCACAGTGTCCAGTTAAGTTTCTCCGCATCTGACGTTACCTCATACAATTTTCCTCACCCTCCTATCTGTGTGAATGCGTTTGTAACTCTTTTTGTAGAACAAAGCTGTGCAGAGAACATTGCTAATTTCCCACATCATCAACTGCTGGATAACATCTGGTTTGTTTTTACCTTCAGTCCCTGGTAAGACACCTTCTTTCTTTCTTTTTCTTACTAATTGTCTTTTGTCCTTTACCTTTTCATACAATGACTAGAGAGTACTCCTTGTCACTGTGCCTGTGTCATTTATTTTATATAAAAAAAAAGCTTATTTTAGTGAGAAGGTCATAGATCTGGGTGCCAGGGGGCTTGGGTTCTAACCTCAGTTTGTTGACTCACTGGGTGAATCAAGGAAGGTCACATCTTTCTTCTTTCTCCCAATTTCAGTTGTCAGGGGAAATGGGACCTGTTACACCTGCTTTTGAGTGAGTGTGATAGGGAAACAAAAAAATGAAATAGTGGATGTGACACTGTGTTGAAAAATGGAAAGCGGTGTCCAGGTGCCATGGGTTCTATGCATATCCAGGCACATTTGAAATTTTTGTCCAGTTCAGATTAAAGACAACTGTATTATCACCACTAAATCTGCTTACAGAGCACATATGCTAATGTGTGTGTTTAATGGTGGCGGCCTTGCTCGAATCCTTCTCGCTTTGGGGGGCTGCACTTCATTTTCTGGCGGTGCGGGGCTGGTAATGATCACCACTGATATTTACCACATTTTATTAATGTTATTTTTATGATCCTGCAAGAGATAATTAGGATTGGGTTTGTTTTATTCATTTTCATATTGTGAAATTTCAAGCTAAATAGTGACATGGCAGGGAGGCGTAAAATCGCACAGAGAAGGAATGTGTTACAAATATACTCAACCCAGAAACCATAGTTAACATGAATTAAAATTCATGTAGCCCTGCGTTCATTATTTATATCTGGTGCATGGAAAGTACGTTACTGGACTCTCAAGAATCACACGTTAAGAAATGTCCTATGCTCCGTTTGGAAAGTATCCAATTAATACATCGTCCAGAGGGAAAACTTGGGGGGCGAGGGGGCGGGGTAGACAAGAACCATTGTCTTTGATTTATTTTAAAATCTTCATTTAATTTCTAACATTTAATAAAATCAGACGCTGGCTGGATTGAACTAATTAACTTTCTTTGTATCAGTGTGAGAGTTCTTTTCAAGCCAGCCTCTGTTGGCATAGCCTTATGTCTTGTTTCCTTTTAGAATCTGTTCCTAGACAAGGTGGTCTGGATTTAAGGAAAACTTCTCTCCATACATAACATGATCAAAATAGGGGAATTAGGACAGTTCTGGAACCGTAAATCAGATCTTGTAGAAGCCCTTGCCCAGTATATACACGGAGCAGGTTCTCAGTAAACTCATTTAGAGAAGCTAGTTCTGGTAAAGTATACCTGATCAGGAGTGAGGAGAAATGTGTTTGGGTTCTAGCTTTAGCACTTACTATCTGGTAACCTTCAGCAAGTTACTATAACTTTTTCAAGCCTCAGTTTCCTCGTCTGTAAAATGGGAGACACAGTAGTTACTAACTTGCACGGTCGTGGTAAGAAGTTCAGCGACGTGCTGTTGTATTTGGCACATGCCTGGAACATAACAAGCTCTCAGCTATTTACTATTATTGTTGCTTATATGATTACACAGTAATTATGATTAATCTTATTGACTAGTAAGCATTACTTATTAGAAAATTTCAGGTGGGTCAGAGCTGCAGAACACAGGCAAAGGGTTTGGATCCACAGCCATTTGAAATCAATGAGAAGTTAGGGAAATGCATCTTTAGAAATATGTTACATTT
>NW_005871117.1:1687480-1784936 GCF_000147115.1 Myotis lucifugus | reverse complement strand
ATTTTTGGTGGGGGGTGGGAGGAAAGGGGGCTTGTGGCTGTGTAATGGGGGTTCTCTCAAAGTCTCTCCTCTCTCACCTAGTTGTGCCTTGGTGGGTGGGGATAGATATGCAGGCCCAGAGGATGGGCCTGTAAGCCATCTGTGTGGGGAGCTCTTTGCAGCCCAGTTGAGCTATAAGGACAGAGGGGCCTTATCTTAGGAGAGGCTGCTAGCAGGTGTTTGGGGGGCTGCCCGGTGCCCAGGCAACAAAGAAAGAAAGGCTTGCCTGTTCCCCTTTCTGATCCACACAAGCAGCCATACTTCCTGGGCTTGGAGATCAGCCCACCTTTCACAGGGCGTTTTGCAAGGGCCTCCTGTTGCAGGCTTCTCTTCAAGCTCCAATATGGAGGAAGCTGCCGTGGGCTCCCAGGTCCAGTGGGGAAGGAGGGAAGGCTCTCAGTGGCCTTCATGCTCCAGCGTCAGGGTGGAAGGTGGCACGAGGAGCTTGCCAAGCACTTTCTGGAAAAATGCAGTGCCAGAGAGTGTGGGCAAAGGAGCTGCCATATTGTATAGGGTCAGGAAGCTTTGGGGCCAACATCGGTGGGGATAACGACCATGCTGATAACCATGGTTGTCATTAAATTTGCTGCTTTTCCTGTTGTCCTGTCCCACTAGAAATTAATACCCTTAGGTATCCTTTGAAGAGTGAATTAGAGCATAGAAAATGAAAAAAAATGTAGTGAGTGAGTGGAAGAATTGTTTGAACATGAAACAAACCCAGAACCTTGAGGACACCAAAGCACGGCTATCGAGTTTGGTAAATTTGTAATTAGGTGAGGGAGGGGTTTTGTTTCTATTTTATACTGAATGCCTTTAGCCCCCAGCCTCTCATTACAAATAACCATTAAACAATACAAAGAACCTAAACTTGGGTAGTACTTGTAATAAGCCCAGGCCCTCGGAGCCAATGGCCTTCCTAAGCCACCTTGACAGCCACCGTGGGCTGTTGCAAGGAAGAACTTGGACTCTCTTTGGCTTTTCTCTCTGCTTTTTTGGTGAAGTTCTTCTATGTTGCCTTAGGTTTTGAAGGAAAAATCTCCAAAAGTTACTCAGAGATTTATCCTGGGATCATCTGGCTTTTAGTTCTTCTTTGAATCTAAAGCAGTGGTCAGCAAACTGCGGCTCACGAACCACATGCGGCTCTTTGGCCCCTTGAGTGTGGCTCTTTCACAAAATACCACATGTGGGCATGCATGTACAGTGCAATTGAAACTTCGTGACCCATGCGCAGAAGTTGGTATTTTGTGGAAGAGACACACTCAAGGGGCCAAAGAGCCGCATGTGGCTCGCGAGCCGCAGTTTGCTGACCACTGGTCTAAAGTCTATTTCCCTTGCTCATTTGAGCAACTTCTTATGTTTGCAATCTAGTAATAATAGCCTTAACAAAAATGAGCATCCCTTACAGGCATGTGGCATTTACTGTTCTCAGAGAATTTTTCCATGTGTTTAATCACAGTAGTAACTATCCTTGGGTTCCCTTTACTCCCGAGCAAAGACCTAGTTTCAGCCAGAAATTCTCCCCAACAAAGCACATACTCACAGTGCGATGGGCATAATGTGGTTCAGCAAGGTGGGACTGAGCTGGTATAGTTTCTGGCTTACATCAGTTTATGTTCACCAGCTCTCGCTTATTATGATAATTTTTCCATGTTTACTTTTTTCCTGTTGGTATCTTTCATCAGCTTCTACACCTTCAGAAACATCACCCTAATGCTTTAATTTTCTCCTCCTGAAAGTTTAGTAGCATCTTAAACTATGTGTCAAATAGGCGTCCCTGGTGAGTCTTAGAAATTCATCACCGGTTATAATACTATTTCTAGAGGAAATTGAACTCTGAGTCCCGACACAACATTTTAGTGTAATGCTTTCCCAAAACTGAGCCTGTGAGTTGGGGATGGTGGTGGACTGGGGTGCCTCCTGCATGCCGGGACCTTGCTCCAGTGACGTCTTAGAGGGTGTTTGGCATATTTATTGTGCTTATCAAGAACTCTATGCAAATGGAGTTGCCTGAGAAAGACCTCAGAGATAGTACATATTACTGTGAGAATCAGGTGAATAATAAAACCAGCCTTGACCATGTGGCCAATTTGACCTTTGTCATTTGATGACCCCAAGGCACACGTTTGTTTTGTTTTGTTTTTTCCTTGAGGTTTCTGTGGGTCTCTCCCTGGCTATTGTGTTCCCAGCTCTCTAGTCAACCATGGATCCTCCTGTACCACCTTATGGGGTGGGGTGGGGCAGGGTAGTCTTTGGAAAAGGCATGGACTGTAGACTAGGAGACTGAGGTCTGTCTTGACCAGGAACTAGCTTTGAGGGCCTTGGGCCAGTCTCTTCTGCTGTGTAGGCTTTAGTCTCCTCATCTGTAAAAGGAAGAGATGAAATGTTCACAGGTTTCCAGACCTTTGTCTACCTCCTAGGTAAGGGGCAGCTGGAATGTGGACTCAGCCCTTCACCATCACTCTAGCCCCAGCATGTCTACCTTGGTCTACTTAACAACATAAGGCTCACGCTCTTCATACCTGTCTTCTTATCCCTGTCAGTCCTAATCATAGCTCTGGGTGAGCCAACAAACTCTTGAGTCACAGCTTGTGTAGTGTCTAAGAGTACATTGTTCAGTCTTTTAAACTCTTAAAAATACTTTCATTGCCATTGTTTTATTGGATATTCTAAATAACCATAAAAGGTAGGAAAGATAGTAGTTGTTGTCCTGGGTCTAGAGCTAAGGCCATGAAAAACCTGGAAGTGTGAACAATGTGCCCAAAGTCACATAGATAGTAAGTGCCAAACCGGGAGCCAGTCCTGTTACTCTTGGTGCAATTCTGTTTCCCATTTCTCTACTCCAGAGGGGATGGCTTCCCAGCAGCCCCTCAGTCAGCACAGCTGTAGCAGAGATGCTGGTGAGGAGGAGAAGGAATTCACATTGGCTGTTACCGCCTTCCTTTCTTCTTCCCTTTCTCTTCCCATCAAAGAAAAATGTCTTTTGTTCTTGGAGTGGCTTTAGCAAGCCTCTCCACCTACTTCTTTCCCTTCCTTCTCCTCCCAGCAGGAACGCGGGTGATTATGGGCCTTCTCTTGGCCGAGGTGTGAAGGGTTTGAGTAGTGCTTGCCGATGGCAGGCTAATGGACTCTGTTGGGTTGTTTCAATGAAAGTTTCCCATAATCTGATACTGAAGTGGAAGCCTTGAGTGAAGCTTTTATCACTCTTTCACCAGGCTCATCAAGGACTTCCTTTTCCTCTCTGGAAATTGTATTTCATGCAGTGTTTTTCTAATCCGAGTGTTGCATCAATCAGCGACCCAGTGTAGGTTTGTGGTGCTCCTGGAGCGTTTTACAAGCAGGGATGAGGTTTCTCATTCTGGTCTGCTTGCTTGGCCCTCCTGGACTCTTGGAAAAACACTCAAACTTCAATTTCCTTCCATCTATCATGATCTGTTCTTTTGGTTACTATTAGAATTATTGTGTTTTTTTTTCCAAGGAATTATCTTAATAAAGGCATTCCTTTCTGGACTGTGCTTGACCTGTGGGTGAGAGTGGGAATCTGTTTCTTTTCATGGTTTATTGTGATGTTAAGGCTTTCAAAAAACTGAGAAAAATGGGAGCCTTTGAAACGTGATCTTCTTGGCCAGTGACTTCCCTGTCGTTAAAGGGATGCTGGATGGAGAGTCTGCCTGTGCATTTCAGTCTAGAGTGTCCTGTTTTTTAGGACCCCTCCCCCCTCAAATGGTTAGATTTTTATGTTTTGGATGTGAAAGAAAGAAACAAGACATTATAAACCACTAACACTGGCAGAAATAGTGGATGACAAAGAAGGGGAAGTGAGAGCTGGGCCTGGGCCTAGCTGCCAGGCCGTTTTCTGAATGATGACTAGCATGTGACTTGGATGTGCTGGTGTCTAGTTCACAGAAGCCCGGCTGGAGATCACTGTGACTAATATATCAGCTGACCAAAGTCCACCTACGAATTAGGATCTGATGTTATGAGCTGGGGTTTCTGAAAGGAAAGAGACTTTGGAGTCCAGGTTTTAGAGTTTGAGTTTTTTCTCTTAAAAAAATATTTTTAAAGGGTAAAAAAAAACAACAACAAAAACCCAAAAACCCATTCCCTGAGTAAAACTATTTAGCTGACATTATAAATCCCAAAGGAGGGACTAGTTCCCAAATCCTATTCTAGTTATATAAAGACTGGGATCAAAATTTGGGGTAACTAATTCCCCTTCTCATTTTTAAAATCCATCCAAAGCTTTTTTGGGGGGCGGGGGGGGGAAACACACACACACACACACACACACACACACCCCACCTCTCCCAGCAAGTGTGACAGGGGATCGCAGCTGTCTGGGTTTTCTCCTGTTATCTTTCCTTTCTCTAAGAAAAGAGTCGTTTCGAGGCAGCCCTGACAGCTCTGTCACTTCACTCACACCTCTAAATTTCTCTTTCTGTTGTCAGTCAGCAGACAGCAGCCTGGGATCCTGAAGGGCCTGAGTGATGTCCAAACACAGGAGAGATTGGAGAGAGGCCTGCAGCGCTGCGCCCGAGCAGTCAGCTTCCGCCTTTATTCTTAGAAGAATTGTCAGGAGTTTAAAAAGTTCCCTGTGCCAGGATCCCCGCAGCCCCCCGCCGCTCTCTGTGGCGTGCGAATAGCAGGGATGGGGCTTCCTCCAGCGTGTTTTCCAGAAACGGCACTTAAGAGGTTGTTTTGAGTTCCTCTGGCCTCTATGGTACCCTGGGGAATTTTTTTAAGACTTTATTTCTTTTAGAGCAGTTGAAGGTTCAGACCCAAATTGAGAGGAAGGGACAGAGATTTCCTATTAACCGCCTTCCTCCACAAATGCATAGCCTTCCTATTATCAACACTCCCCCACTGGTGGGGTACATTGATTACTATTTATGAACCTGCACTGACACATCATAATCACCCAAAGCCCATAGTTGACAGGAAGGTTCACTCTTGGTGTTGGGCATTCTATGGCTTCGGTCAAATGTGCAATGACAGGTACTCAACATCATAGTAGCATACCAAGTATGTTCATTGCCCTGAAATCCCTCTGCTCCTTCTGTGGGGAAACGAATGCTACATTGGGAGTAAGTCCTTTCAGTACAAAACCACTTCAACAACAACAATAGCAATGGCTTCTCCTAACATTCACTGGTACTTATGTTCGAGGCACCGTGTTTTGCATCCCCTGTCCCATTCATTTCCCCACAGCCCGGTGGTAAGTACTAATTTTCATTCCATTTTAGTGATGAGGAAACTGAGACTTAAATAACTTCAGTAACTTGCTTCAGGCCATGAAGCAAATGAGTGCTGGCGCTGGCCTTCATGCCTAGGTCTGCGTGACTCTGGTGCCCCAAGGCTTTAAGCCATATACAGTTCTCAGGCGCCACAGTTAGACATGGCAGTCATGATGACCTGCTGACCTGCAAGATAAGCGAGGCCCTGTTCTTGTCCCCTGAAGCAGAAGGTACCTGGATTGAGAAAATACGTCATCACAGCACCATGAGCAGCGGGATGTCACAGGTGCCCCACGGGGTGGGATAGAAAGGCCACCTGCCTCTGGGAGGAAGGGTTCTCTAGTTGAAAACAGCCTGGATTTAGAGTATCTAGAAAGGGGGCCCCATAATGTATAGTCATCTGGGCTTGATTGAGGTTACCTGACGGAGCCTAAGTCACATATCAGTTCTGAGCTGTCCCGCCAGGGCGGGACATATGCTGTGGGCAGCCCCAGTGGTTGCCTTGTAGATGTTGGCAGATCTGTGAACAACAAATTTTTCATTTTTAAAGGGGTCAGTTTTGAATCTTCTTTCATCTGTGATATATTCTTTCCCCGAGTTTTCTTCTTCTGTCTTTGATTAATTTCCATCAAAGACACAGCATCTTCCTCATCTCCTGTCAGCACTGTGCTAGGTCCTTAAGGAGTGCGTCTGCACGTGATCCTGCATGGAAAATACCATTATCATTCCATTTTATAGTCACCGAGGACTGGAGGAAGTAAGAAAACTGGTCAGGGCCACAGTCCCAGCAGCCCGGGATCCTAACTGCAGCGTGAACACTCAGGGGTGCTCTGCTCTCTGTGACTTTCCGTGGAGACTTCGGTGCTCTCTCCATCTTGGATTCTTGGGCGCTGAACCACGTGCTTATGCGCTTCTGTCATGTTCTCTATTGGTTCTGTTTCTGTGTGTTAGGCTGCTCTGACCAACCGCCTTGAAAGCTCTTTCAGAAATGGAAGCGATGACTGACCGCTCAGTGTTCTGCAGTGTCCATCTCAGGCTGAGGAACAAGCCAGGCCTCCCCAAATCAGGAGTCTTTCTTGATTTCTGTCTTTCCTTCACCCCTACCTCCGGTCCATCACAAAGTCCTGTCAGCCCTCCTGAAATAGTCCCGAGTCGCCTCCAGTACTGTGGGCAGAGCCACCATCACAGCTTGTGGGGACAACCATAGTAGCTTCCTCCCTTCCCTTCCTGCCTCCATTCAGTCCATTTGCCACGTGATAGTTAGAGCCAGCTTTTAAATTGTCAATCAGATCTTGTCACTCTCTGGTCAAAGCTCTTCAATGATTCCCTGTTGATTTATTCGTCTACAAGTGGATGTTCTACCTACCCCTGGTGGAATATATGCTCCAGGAGAGAAGCCTCATCTACCTGTTTGATCCTCACAGAGTGGCTGGCCCATATGCTAGCTAATAAGTAATAACCAGCTAATATTTATTAAAGGGTAAATATTTACCAGGTATTGTTCTAAACATTTCACATGCATTCACACATTTAGTTTCCACAACGACCCCAGGATGTGGATATTACTGTTTTCCCATTTTACAGATGAGGACACTGAGGCACAGAGGGTTACACAATGGCCCAAGGGCATGTGGGTGGTACGAGGCAGAGCCTGGGTTCCAAACAAGGCGACAGGGCTGCAGAGCACATGTTTTTAATCACCGCAGTGCAGTGCCTCTCTGTAGATACTCAGCAAATACTTGTTGAATGAATTAATGAATAGAAGATGCCCAGAGAGCCTTGTCAGATGAGCACCAAGATAGGTCACTGTGGCTATGTCCTAGCCCTGGACATTGTCAGATGCATCCCAGAGCATAGGGTGTGGCACTGTCTGTGTGGGTATTAAATGCCCCACCACTCACACTGGTTTTGCTTACCACCACAGCTGCTATTTATACTTTCTACTTGATAGAGCCGTCTGGCTCCATCAGCCTTTATTTTTATTATTTCTTTTTTTTTTCCTTTTAGAAGAGGAGAGGATTGTGGGAAATATTTTGTTTTCCCTGGGAGCCAGGCTATGTATTTACTTCAAGTTTTATTAAATGAGTTATAAATTTTCCCAGCAATTTACTCATAGCTCAAGAGGTTTAATTTGCATGTGTTGCCTTTTACAATATGCTTTTCGTAATGTTGCAGATGCTTCTTCCCCAGCTTCGGTAAACAACAGGCACGCCGCCAGGTTTTTGACTGAACATGTGCCAGGCCCTGGAAATACACATTAACTCTGTGGTGGCTGGGGGGCCACGTGCCCTGCTTTGTCCAGGGCATCGTGGGGACTGCGTGGAATTCCTGAGGGGAGGGAGGCAAAGATTTTCTGGATATGCCTTTTGGCCATCTTTTAGAATATATATTTTTTTACCTATAAAATAAGTAAATAAGCAAAATTTATGCTGAGACATCAGACTTGCATTTGGTTCTATTTAAAACCTAGTGTGACTATGATGACAGAAAGGGTCTGTGGGGCCCCAGTGATCTCTAGAGAAGCTAAAGCCAGTCAGCCTTCAGGGAAGCAGGCCAGGGCGCTGTGATGGGCAGCTGTGTAAGCCTCTAAGGAGCCAGCTCCTCTGGGAGTCTGCTGCCCCTTTGATTTGGGGGAGACAGAGAGCATTAAGGTGGAGAACTTTCCCTTTGAGGGGCAAACTGTTGGGTTTGAGTTTTGGCTCTGACACTTACTAGTTGAACGACCTTGGGCATGGTACTTAAACCTCTGTGCCTCGGTTTCCTCTTGTGTACAAATGAGGTTATGGAGGTCCCCGTCATGTAGGTTTGTGGGAGGAGTAAATAGAACACTGTATTAAGGCATTTGGAGTGAAGTGGTTCATAAATGCACACATCCATGCAGTGCCTATGGTTCCAGGACTTGGCCAGTTCATTGATGAGTTAGGGGACCGCTTCTCTGGGTGAGGTTTTCCTGGTTGTGTCTTGGTTGGGGAGAGGGTGGTGCCAAAATAAGAGGTGAGTACATCAGAATGAAGTTCAGCGGCATGCAACAGGAAAGCTAAAGTACCAGTGGCCCGGCATTGCAGAGGCTTCTTTCTCTCTCATGTAAAGGAAGTATGGAGGGAGGCAGTGCAGGATGGGTGTGACAGTTCCATGGTGTCACTAGCAACTCCGGTTCCTTCTCTTTCGGGTTCTGACATTCTTCATTTATTTTCTCAAAATTGTTTTTGATGGCAGTTCTTGCACTTATCATTGTGTGCTCATTCCAAGAAGCAAGAAAGGGAAACAAAGCAGGCTTTTAAGGAAACGTCCAAGAATGCCCGCATAATGCATCCTGTGCATCTCATTGGCCAGAGCCACAGGCAGCTGAAAGGAACACGCACTTTCATTTTTGGCAGCCGAGTGCCAGCTAAAAATCCAGGCTCTGTTAAGGAGGAGGAGGTGGGGAATGGGTGTGGAAGTAGGAAGCTACCAGTGAGTTGTTCGTGCTCACCCATAGTTTTTGTGGCTTGAAGTAGAAGAAATTCAAGTGCCTAGAATAGTATTTTTCTAAAGTTTCATTGATGATTTTAGGTAGTACATGAACATTTTGTTTTCAAATAATTTTGTAAGTATTTTTTACATGAAGATAATTATAACTAGAATATCAAGCTCAGGATTTCATAGATATCATGTAATAGTATAATGTTATCCAAAGGGGAAAAAAAATAAGTGAGTCATTTATTTAAAAATCAAGTAAATGTAGGCATACAGAGATGAGAGAGGCAGTGTACATAGTGGATAAGTGTGGGCTTTGAGGTCAGACTATCTGAATTGGAATCTGCTGTATGTCACTTATTGCCCAAATGACCTTGGCCTTCCCATGCTTTGGTTTATCTGTAAAATGGCACTAACAATAGTACCTACCTCATAAAGTCATTGTAATAATCAAGTGAGTTAGTACTTGTAAAGCTTTTAAAACAGTGCCAGGTGTGGGATAAGTACTCCATGAACATTGATTATTGCTGTTGCTGCTGTTATTGTTGTTGTTATTTTTATTATTATTGTTGTTTACTAGTACTATTATTAATTACAAAAGATCACACTTGGGTAGTGGAGAAATTATGAGGGTCGTACACACATTAGGGCTTAGAAGAATGAGGTGGTGTTAACCAGAAAAAATCTTAGACACAGGTATAAAATAATAGTTTTATTAATAGTTGAAACTAGTGCTTTATAGTTTAAGGTGGTTCCATATGTGATAATAACCTTGATTAGAATTTATTGAGCATTTACCATGTGCTAGGTACCATGGAGCTTGCTTTAGATACATTCCTTTTTATTCTCCCAACTAGTGGCCCAGTGCATGACATTCATGCACTGGGGGTGGGGGGGTGGAGGGCATCCCTCAGCCCGGTCTGTGCCCTCTTGTAGTCCAGGATCCCTCGGGGGATGTCCGCCTGCCAGCCTAGACCCGTTCCCCACAGGGAGCGAGCCTAAATTGGCAGGTGGACATCCCCCGAGGGGTCCTTAGCGCTGCTGCAGAGGTGGAAGAGGCTCCTGTCACCGCCCTTGTGCTCACCAGCCATGAGCCTGGCTTGTGGCAGAGCAGTGCTCTCCCTGTGGGAATGCACTGACCACCAGGGGGAAGCTCCTGCGTTGAGTATCTGTCCCCTTGTGGTCAGTGCACATCATAGCAACCAGTCATTCCACCATCTGGTTAATTTGCATATTCGGGTTTTATTATATAGGCTACTAAGTGTTCTTTCTGTTCTGCAGATGAAGACACTTAGTCTTGGCTGGGGCAAGTAAATTACCCAGCATTCCATGTTAGCATAGGACCAGCTTCAAAGCCCCTGTTGATACAAATCTCTGCCTCATCTCCCTCTTGGTGCTCTCTCCTGCCTTTTGGCTGCTCAGAGCTTCATCATCCCCCTCTTGCCTCCAGAGCCCTCTGATTCCTCTCCCTTCCCATTTCCCTCCCCACACTCCCTTGGCCAGCTAGTGCATATGCCAGCCGTTCCCTAAGCCTCTCCCTGCTGTCAAAACTGACCTGTCCAGCATCCAGGTGTCTGCAGGACACAACAGATGACAGCTTCTAGCCTAACAGACTAATCTATGAAAATGGACATTAACTAATATGCTGTCTCTCTCTGGCTAATTCATTTTAGAATGAGCCTGGAGGATTCAAGCAGGAAACAGCTCAGCAGCCTTATGAGGCCTGTCCTGCCACAGACTGAGATGGGCCTGTCGCATTCCATCTCCTAGGTCATGCTGTGGGTTTTTAAAATTGCTCCACCATACCATAGAGTCCTGATAAAAATGGCACACTGCGATGGCGATGAAGGGACACCATGCTCACTGGTGAGTGATCAGTCAAGAGCAAGGGCTCCAGCATTCCCCTCCAGTTCCCAGCCCAGATCCGGCTTCACCGTGAGCACTCCATCGATATTGTTGAGCGTATGGATCACGTCCAGGCCTTCCAGATGTGAAGGGAACCAAAGGCCCCTGAAGGAATGGGCCCATGAATTACAAAAGGTAAAGTTTGGCGAGGCCTTCCAGACTTCATAGATTTTTGTTGTTGCTCTTGTTGGGGCTATAATGGTCTGTCACAGAGGTCGGCTTGCTGTCACCCATGGTCCCTATGTGTTTCTGGCTAAGAATGAACTGAACATGAGCAGTGGTACGCTGGGGTCAGGACACATTCATCTTCCACTCTCTCTTTGGAGCTGGAGGCTCAATGTGATGTCATAAGGCAACTGATGTCTTAGTACATCCAGCCAGAATTATTTCCTCTTTCACTCTCCCTACAGATTGTACCTTATGATCCATTGAATTTTCACTTTCCTATTTTTCCAACATTTCTCATTTTCTGCCCCTTTTTATCCTCTCTCTCAGACCATTGGGGAAAGGAAGCAATGTTGCTTAGCAACCAGTGTGAAACTAGTCAATACTGTTTCTAATATTAACCCATTAGTACCAAGTAAGCAACATAATCCACATTAAATGACTTCCCTAGTTTTAAACTATGAGTTCACAAAAATTGGCAGCCCAACTCAGTGTTCTATTCTCAAACATCAGGGATATTTATGGGTTGTTGTAAATGCTAGCATGTTCCAAAGTTGCAGGTTACATAAGTTGTCTGTTTATTAAAGTGATTCACTGTGGGATATTTCATTTAGAAGTTTGCTATGATTATTTTACATTTACTTTTGAACAAAATAGTTTCTGGTCTCAGCAGGTGTTTTGTATGTGTGCTGATTTTGCTTTTTAGTCATTTAAATTTATTCATCTGACAAAGATAAAGCTAAGATCTGGAAACAGCCCATCAGTAGATGAATAGGTACAAAAAAAAAGCCATGGTACATTTACATGATAGAATACTATGCAGCTGTATAAAAGAAGGATCTCTTACCCTTTCAGACAGCCTGGAGGGACCTGGAGAGTATTATGCTAAGTGAAATAAGGCAGGCAGAGAAAGACAAATAGCACAATATCTCACCTATATGTGGAATCTAACAAACATAACAAATGATGAATAAAATAGGACTAGAGTCATGGAAACATGGAACAGATTGGCAAATCTTAGAGGAAGGGGGAAGAGAGGAGCGGAAAGAAATCCAAAGAACTTATAGGCATATATATATATATATATATATATATATATATATATATATTGACTATGGACACAGACATAGGGTGGTGAAGGCCTGGGGTGGACGGGAACTAGAAGGTGGGGACAAAGGGTAAAAAGAGGTGGCATCTGTAATATTCTAAACACTAAAGATTTAAAAAAATAAAATATATTTACCTATTAATAAAAAAGATATATTTTCTGGATTTTATCATTTATTCATTTAATGTTTATTGAACTCTACTATGTGCCAGGAACCTTGCAAGACACTGTGAGCAGACATGGTTCTGGTATTTTTGTCAGCAAAGTCTTTTTCTCTTTTCAGCTTCATCTATTGAAATAAAATATAATGATGCCAGGTTTTCAGATACTATAGTCACTCTTCTACTGGAATGATTTCTTTGGTTTTGATTAGACAATATTATTCTTAGGTCCTTTAGCCTTTAGGGAGCGAGTAATAGGAGTCTTTTAGTAATAGTGAATAAAAGGTAAACATCGAGCAGCTTCTGTCTCATACATATAGGGTGTAGCCAGAACACACAGGTAAAGGCTTGGGAGCATAAATTTGCCTTGTACAAAGTCATGCTGTGGATGAAAGTGGCCTTCAGTGTTTCTCTTCTTACTTATGTGCCCCCTTTTTGTTATAGATGACCTGTTAAGTCTCCCCAGATACCCACCATTCTTATGATAGTCAATGTTACCCCCAATTGGTGTGGATCATGAGCTGATCTCTCCTTCTCTTTAGGGTGTTGTTAACTTTATTGAAGAATCTACAAACAGAATATCTTTGAGGATGGAAGAGAATTCCATCCTCAGTGCGTTTTTAGCAGATTGCCTTCCTCCTTCCTCACCTGTCAGGGTGATGTCCCTGTCACATTGCATATCCTGAAGTACTTGACAAGGGATATGGGTGGCCATTCTAGGACCCTACATTGCCCTGCAAGGTGATGCTGGAGGATTATCACATCCTCTAGGTCCCAGAGTCTCCATAAACTAGGTAATTGTTGCACTGTGAGGGTTGTAAGAATTCCCCCTATTATCTTGAGTGGCCAGTGTTCCACATTTCTTAGGCTTGATCCCTGTAAGTTGGTGGTGGCAGTTAATGGAGAGAAGCATGTTTGACTAGATCATGTAAAGCAAGCTACAGGTGATTCCAGCATGCATGACTGGGCGCTCACTTGTTACTCACCTGGGAATGGTTACATAGGACTCATCAAGGTGTGGTCTTCAACTAGATTTTGGCAGACATCTCCAAAAGGGAGTAGGTATTGAAAGCCTCTGAGTTATCCTCATATGGGACTTAGTTCTTGCCTTACTTTATTTGTCACAGAAGAGGAGAGAGAGCATGCAGACCTAGAACTAGACAGGGTCATAATTCCAGCAGCTTCCATTATTGAGCACCTACTATGTGACAAGCATTGTTCTAGCTGGGCCCCTTGCATATATTGTCTTTCAGTCTTACCGGCAGCCTTGCAAAGATGGTATTCATCCCCCTGACTTGCAGATGAGAGAACTGGGACTCAGAGAGGGTAAATACCTTGCTCGAGGTCACACAGCCCACAGGAGCCAAGCAGGGGTTAAATGTACATAGGGCCTGGCTCCGCATCCCAGGCTCTCTCTGCTGGGCCTCACTGCCTCCTTCGCAAATTGGCTTTCACTTGAAGATAGGGGAGGGCTTGGGGTTGTGGTGGAAAATTCTAGATGTAGGGAATGTGGGAATCCATCCAGTCATGCTCCCAGGATGGTTTTGATCATACAAAATCGTTTAGCTCATCCAGTTTGCACCATTGATCAGCTAAAGCTGTGGCAGGAACAACTGAGGGGATACAGGGACCACATTACCATTTCAGATTCACTAACTCAGAATGTCTTTCTCGGCCTCTCATTTACTGCCTTGCTGTGCAGCTTTCTGTCTCTCTGCTCAGAATGTAAAATGATTCCAGTTCATTTTTACATGGCTGGGTGTGACTGGGTTTCCTGCTGAGTGCAGCCTTCTTAACTTCTCCTGTGGCCTGCCACCCAATTTCACATATAAAAATATGTGTTGATGAGAAGTAATTTCTCTTGTTCATGCTTTACTCATTGCCCACACTAGGAAGACGGCCTTTCCGCCTCCACCCACACAGGGTTTCCCAGTTCAGGTCATGGGTCGAGGGTGTGGCTGCTGGGGTCTGGCCCCTATGACCCAGCTAGGCATGAAAGAGGAGAGACGGTCCCGGGAGGAAGAAATAGAAAGGCTCCCACTCCCTGCTCTGGTGGAAGCTAATTCCTCTGCCTGTTCTAGATGGAGGTGGAGAAAGGGATCCAAGCATGTAGGTGACATTTTCCATGTCCCTCCCACTGCCGCCACCACTACTATGCTCCTTTGTCTCTCATCCATTTAGCACCCCAACCCCTTAGCAAAGAAATCTCTGCACTTCTCCTCCTCAGCATCTAAGAGTCTGTCACGGGATAGTACTGTTTGTCCTTGGCTAGAGCTGAGATCGGGGCTAATTCACCTGCCCACTCAAGTCCTGTACCCTCTTCTCTGGTCAGAGGACAAATCTTAGAAACACTCGCTGCAAAGAACACCGCTGGGTTAGCTTCTGCAATGTTATAGCCCCATATGGTGAACCTTTAAATGTAAGAACATTCTAAAGGAATGCTTAAGTGCACTTAGAGATGTGGCTATGTTATATTTAAAAGATATAATTTATACCAGTATTTTCTGTTTAATCATTTATGGAAATATAGTGTGTGTATGTGCATATTCCCAAAGCATTTTGATTTTTCTGGAACTAGCCATCTTTTATATTTAGAAGTTATATACCCTAAAATATAGTGCTTATGCATGTATATATGTATGTGCATGTATTATGGGTACATATGTATATGTACATGCATACATACATATGCCAGAAGCATTTTTATTTTTTTTCTCTTTCCTCTCATCCCCACATTGCCACTCCTTAGGCAAGGAGCAGCCCAGGCACTGCTGGGGCAGGGCACGAACTGTTCCTTGTTGAGAACTGACCATGCACCACAAGGTCAAGTGCAAATGTCAGCAATTTCATGAAGTAGCTGGGTTCTTGCTGAGCTCATCCCTGTGCAGCAAGAGGAGAGTGAATGGGTGGCTGTAGAGTGCTCACTGCTGGGAAAGCCGCTCTGGTCCTGCGAGGGGGGCTGCCTGGATTTCCTGGGGATCCTGTGCTGCGGGCATAAGATCCAAGCCAGTAGCTGGAGGAGGCAGGCGGAAGGGACAAGAGCACAGACCTCAGCAAAGGTTCCCCGGCAGCAGCCTGGTCTGCAGAGTGGGAAGGAACAGTCAAGGCCATGGAGCCGTCAGCATCTCTGCCACGTGTCCTCCCAGCAAGGGTGGGGAGACCTGCCAAGTCTGCCAAGAGAAGCAACCATGTGGCTGGTCATGGTCCAGAGGCACACATCCCACACGCAGGGGCCGGAGCGAGAAGGACGCCTCGGTCATACACCCTGAGCAGGATTGTTTGTCCCTTTTGTCTGTGTCCCTGGGTCATGGGCATGAATGTCCTGATCCTGTGTGAGATGAGCGCATCTCCACAGCCAGGCGAAGGGCTCACGCGGTGTGCCAGACACGTTGCCCGTCCATGGGCCGCGCTGAAGGTGAAGGCCACGAGGCTCAGCTCCCTGGGATGCAGTTTGCGTTCTGAACCTCAGCTTCTGCAGGAGCTGCTACCTTTGGCCTTTCCAAGCCCTGGGTTTGAGAGGAGTGGGCTCAGGGACCAGGGTGGTAGGTGCTTCTCCAACCTCTGCCCAAACAACATTCTTAATAAACCTCAGTTCATGAAATGTTTGTCTTTATGTCTAAGGCCTGAGAACCCTGTGGATTATGAGTGAGGGTGAAGATTTTTTCTAGCCTGAATAGATAAATTCCATGTAAACAGTTATCTGTGACTGAACTACCCGCCCTCTCCCCCCCACCCATCCATGGGGAGAGGGTTGGTCGTGGTCTTTTGAGAAGGATGCCATGTTGGCGGCACCAGACATGTGAAGGGTTAGCAGAATCATCTCATATGTATTTTTTAAAGATGTTGAGGGAGAATTCTGAGGAGGAATGGAAAACGGAAAAGGAAGAAAGTAGGAAAAATACGGAGGAGTTTTTCAGAATAGAAAGTAAATATAAGGGAGTATTATCAATAGCAACCATGCATCCAGCATATTGCATGTTTTATTAATCAGAATCTCAGCTTAAATTAACATAAGCATCAAGGAAGTATATTAGCTCACATATCTGAAAAGGCCTGGGGTAGATATGACTCTCAACATGACTGGATCCTCAGCCCCAAAATGCAGTCACAAGTGGTCTCTTTCTGTCCACCTCAGGGAGCAATTTACCTACTCAGTAACTCAAGGAGACCAGATAGCTGCCAACTCGACAGGTTTTCTGCATTATTTTCCCAGCAACCTCATTGGAAGAGATTCATTCTGACCAGCCCATTCAAAAACTCCTAAATTGGCTCTTACAGGCCCTGGTTGGGTCACGTACCCATCCTGAACCAATCTCGGTGGACTGTGGGATGTGATGCACCCACTGGCCAGGCCAGTTTAGATGCCGGCCTGGAGCCTGGGGTGGAGTCTGCTCTACAGAACTCAACAGTTACATAGTGGTAGGTAGTAGGGGGGCGTGGGGGTTCCCTGGGGAACATTAAGGTGCTCTTACCAGAAGAAAGGTGAATGCATGCTGGGCAGGAAAAGATCTGCCAAAGAGAGATGCGATCAAGCCGGGAGGGGTTCTGAAAGGAGTTATGGGTATGATGGTGGAATGAAGATTGTCCCTAGGCAGTGAGAAACAGCAATTTGTAGCAAGAAGTAAATAATAGCAATGGTACATAAATATAGCAAGATGTGAAAGTGTTCTGAATGATGTAGTTTGAGTCTGGGTTAAGTTTAGTGACCTGGAATGCCACTAACTGGCATAAGAACAGGCCCACCCCATCCCATCTCATTGAGCTTTCCAGAAAGCTCTGTGTGGACAGCCCAGTGAAAATCCCTGCTCTCTGTGGGTGCTTGGTAAGAGAATGAATTTTAGCCATGTTGCATGTGGACTTGCCCACTCCTTGCAGCAATATCAGAAGTCCAGGAAGGGAGCATTACCAGCCCGGACCCATGACAAATGCCAAGTGGCCAGAAATCAAAAAAAGGAACGCTGAGTCATAACTTCCTTCATTCAGGAATTAGCATGTGCTCTTGAGATTTTTAAACTACATTGCACACGGGAGCTGGTGAATGAGCAAGGCTTGAAGATCCATTTGGCATTAGCATCGGTGAGGACTGCCGGAGTCTTTCATTAATTGGATTCAGGTTATATGTGTTTCATTTAGAAGCAGCTGCCATCGCTAATGGAATGACCCCTGCATCATTGTCTGTCCCGAAGCAGGAGGCGAGATGGCTCCTCTTATTATGTCGAGTTTGCCACTTGGGCTGACTCCATACGCTGGTGAAATATGGTCCATGGCCCTCAACCAAGCTCCCCCTTTTAAAAGAAAATTTTGTCTTCATTTTTAATGAAGAGACAGGCCTTAGGCTTGAAAACCACAGGGCTTCGTGTTGCTTCGCTGACTTCAGCAAAGGTGTGAAATTTGGGAGAAGCTGTTTTCTTGTGTATACCCACTGCCGCCCCCCGACCCCCCGCCCCCCACCCCAGACTGCCACAGCTCTTCACAACCAAACAGGAGTCACAGAGGCAGGGTGGGTATGTGAGGCCGCTCCCCAAACTCCATTTGAGTCGGGGCCCACTTGTCCCCCACTCTTGCCTCTCTGTACCCCCAACACACACAATCCTATCTATGCTTAGTTGTTTGGAGCACTTAGGAAGGAAACACGTAAGACCCTTCATTTAGTCTCCTTCCTGTTTCTCCTTCTCCAGTCAAGGTTCACACTGAATCAGAACAGTCTTGTAATAACCATACATTAGCATGATAGTAGGGTACTATTTATTATACTATTTATTGTCCCCACATAGCAACCACAGATTCTCCTGTTAAAATGCTGAGTTAGACCTGGTGCTTCTCTGCTGAAACCTTCCAAAGGCTGAAATTCTCCCAAGGTCTAGTCTAGTGCAACCCCACCTCCACATTCCCCTGCCCTCTATCCTCAGGCCTCCCCCCGCCCCCAGGCTCCTGGCCTTCCCCTCCAGCAGCTCCATCCTGACCTTGCAGCTCCTCAGACACTACTTGGAGGTCCTGTCCCTTGATATCCCTTCTCTTTCTGTCCGGGATCTGTAAGGCTCACTGTCTTTCCTCCATTGTTGGGATTTTTACCTAGAAGTGTCCTCGGTCTTCTCTATTGAAAACAGCACCTCTGCTCCCCGCCCAGGCCAGTGCTGGAAGCCTGGGCTGCTGTATTTTGTTCCAGTCTTGCCATCCTCTGACTCTCTCTGCAGGCAGACTGTGCACCTGCCATCCCAAGAATCCAGCTCCACGAGGGCTGGGTCTTGTCCTGCTGCCTGACTCATGAGGGTGCTCAATAGATGTTGGTGATTAAATCACGGAACATTATTACCACTAATAGGAATGAGAGAAGAGGGTTTGTGGGTTACAGAGTGCATCTTGGCACAATTTCTAGGTCCCTCATTACAGCTCCAGGAGGTAGGCTAGGCAGGTGCTATTACCGCCACTTTATGGATGAGGAAAGCGAGGCCCAAAGAGATCCAGGGACCTAGGAATGGTGAAGCTTGGACTCACTTTCTCTGCCCCCTGGGCTGTGTAGCTTTGATACCTGGCATCCCTGATTCAGGCTTCTAGAATTCTAGGGAAGTTGCAAGTGAAATTAGTAGACATGGGTCTTGGGACCTGGTGAATGAGGGTCCTGGTGAAATCCCCCTTGCGCACTGGCTCCTCCAGGCCTGCGCATAATTAGCCTGGAGGCCTTTGGCCCTGATGCAGTAACTGGTAAGAAGCAATCTGTTGCTGCCCTTCATTAGGACAGGCGGCCGGAGATGGAATAGTTTAGGTGAATCATGTGGCCTAATTTGGAAAGGCTCGGGCGGGCCAGCACCTCTGATTTATCCGGGAGACGTATCTGCTATCAGAGAGATCCACACACGGACTTATTTATTCTCCAGAATCTGTTTTTAATTCCAGAGATTGTTTACCTAAACTGCTGGGTGTCAGATCTCGGGACGGATTTCTGCTTAGCATTTAATTTTAGGTACTTGCCATGGCCGACAGTAAAAAATGGGCCTCCAGAATTTGTAGTTTCATTATGAATCTTACCTCTTGGCAGCCCCTACCAGTAGTTTGTCTTTGAAATCTCCTTGGTACTTGTTAACCCCGCTCTGCTGTGAAAGAGATATAGTTTATTTATTGGACTTTGCCCATTTATGAAAAAGTACAGGAATTATTAATGGTTTAGTATCTATTAATGCATTACTTGGGTGGAATTCAAATTCTAATATTTATGGTAAACCCCTTTATAATGAAACGGGCAGAGCATCAGCTTTCTGCTCCTTAAATTTGGAAGGCTCTAGATGCCATTGGAATGGCTCCCTGTGAAATATGAGGCCTGCCGGCTCTATATTTACACCCATAAATAAGAAATAAGTACTTTGGGTTGGAGGAGAAATAATTAAGAATATTTGTGCAGATAATAAAGAAGAAAGGGTCCAGTTTGGTGAACTGTGTGCTTGGGAAATGCCAGATGTCGCTAGGACCTGGATGAGAGATGTGGATGATTCAGGCTGGGTGACTGTGGGTGTACAGGGCTTCTGGAGACAGGAAGGGGAGCCCTACAGAGAGCGCCTTGGAGCCATGGCAACAGGGGAGTGGCCATGTGCATAGGACTTAGATCTGAAACCAGGAGACCTCCCTGTGATACCTTAAGAAGGGAGAGGGAGATAGAAACATCAATGATGAGAGAGAATCATTGATCGAATACCTCTTGCACACCCCATACCAGATATCTGCCTGCAACCTGGGCATGGGCCCTGACCAGGAATCAAACAGTGACCTCCTGGTTCATAGGTGGACACTCAATCACTGAGACACTCTGGCCTGGCCACAGCTCTTTATTGACCACTAGAGGCCTGGTACACGAAAGTCAAACATGGGTAGGGTCCCTAGGCCTGGCCGGTGATCAGGGCAGATTGGGGCCTTCCTTCCCCCAGCTGCCAGCTGCTGACTAGGGCCTTCCTTCATTCCATGCCGCCCCCTGGTGGTCAGCACACGTTATAGCGAGTGGTTGAACTCCCTGTAGGTCGAACTCCCGAGGGGACAATTTGCATATTAGCCTTTTATTATATAGGATTGTTGAACTTTTCTGGACCTCAGACTCCTCATCTGTAAAATGGAGCAAATATCTTACAAACTCATCATGAAGATAAACAGTGTAGACTTAGAATTAACAAAAGTAATCAACAGATCTGTGTAGGTAAGGCCTTAGGAGAAAACTTGGTTAGGGCAAAAGTGGCTGAGTGGGTTTATAAAAGATATGTGTGTGTGTGTGTGTATGTGTGTGCGTGTGCGCACATGTGTGTAATTGCTGGGTGTTGAGCAGGAAATAGAGAATTAAGGATGGGTATGAATAATGAGCTCAGTATGGAAATAAAAACAGTTAGCATCTCAGAGTACAGTCAATGAAGGGGCACCTCTTACTTACCAGGGCTCTCCTGCCCAGGGAATCTACTATTGGATTCCTTGAGCTTTTCTTGTTCAACTGAAGCTTATCCCCTCCTCTTGGTATGAGTTAAAGGGTTTGGTTAAATCTCTACATCTCCAAGCATTCTAGTAAAGGGTTATAAAATCATAACATGTAATAACAAAAAGGAATTTTTGTGATCACCTAGTTTAGAGATGACAGATCAGTTTTATTGCATTGAAAACTGTATGGTGGTGGTTTCCAGAAGTACTCTACTGAGAAAAAGATTCTGAGTCATCATTATGCTCAGCAGGAAAGAGTTTCATGATTAATTAGTGATGCCTATCATGGCTGATGAGAGAGAAATGGTGATGTGGTTCACATTCTTTTATATTTGGTTTTTGTTTTTTAAATAAAGAAACCAAAGTCTAGCATGATAGGTGAATTGTCCAGGCTCACACAGTGAGTTAGAGGTAAGCCAGGTTTAGAGTTAGAACTCCGGCTTCCAATTAAGTGCCACTATGTCACACCACCTGCCCCTCTTACCATGTGGGACCTCAGTGTTTCGGCAGACCACCCAGGGGCACAACAGTCAGCTGTCTCTGACTTAAGAAAGTACAGATTCAAGTGGACAAAGTGTTTGACATCCTCCTTTCTATATTTGTTGGCCTGCACAGATAGCTAAGGCAAACCCATTATTTGGATTGATGATGATGAGATGATGATGATGATGATGATGATGATGATGATGACGACGACGACGACGACAATGATTACCACTCATTTTCTTATCTTTTCTATGTCCCAGACCCTGGGCCATGTATTGGATGTGTATTATTTTATTTAGTTACAACAATCTTGTCACTGGGTGTCAGTCTCTCCATTATTCTTGTGAGGATCTCTAGAGTTGGAAGCTAACAGGTATCAAAGTCTCTGAATCCAAAGCTTATGCTTTTTGATTTCTGTACATCTCTTAATGGATTTGTGGATGGTGTAGTCCATAGGGGTAGCACAGCTGCATCCTCAATCACATATAGAGACTTTCATTTAAAGTAGCAAAGGAAACTTAGGGAAGTAGGTGGTTGGTGATCCTGACTGGCAACATTAGATAGTAGAGGAGACTGTTCTTTTCACCCATTGCAGAACTGCTCTGTATCTATTTGATCTGTGTTCTTTGTAGAACGTCCCTATAGATTGCCTTGACTCAAGCAAGAATTGGGTACAATTGGGTAGATAATGTACCCATATCTTTATTTATGTATATTGTAGGCAAGAATTAATCCCATAGTGACTCATAAAAACAAAATTTCTGGTGAGCCCACCTGTCATGCTAATTTATGGTATAGATATTCCCTGACTTAAAATATGATCTCTGATCCTGGAAAAGGATCAAACTTTCATCTAGCAGACTTTGACTTTCTTTTCCTAAATGTGTGGGGTGCTTGCATAGTCAGTCTTTTTAAAAAATACTTTTTTATTGATTTCAGAGAGGAAGGAGAGGGAGAGAGATAGACACATCAATGATGGAAGAGAATCATTGACCTGCTGCTTCCTGCATGCCCCACACTGGGGATCAAGTCTGCCACCCAGGCATATGTCCTGACTGGGATTCAAACTGTGACCTCCTGGTTCATAGGTCAATGCTCAACCACTGAGCCACGCTGGCCAGGCAAGTAGTCAGTCTTATACCTAAAGATGTAAGACCCTCCCCTTGGTGACCCAGTGGCTAGTGGATGGAGAGTATTGAGCCTCTTTTTCTGTGGCAAAAGCAGAAAGCTCCAGTCACTATATTCCTATTCTTGCCTGAGTAGCTATAGCCAATCAGCAGTCTTTGGAGTCAGCTTCAACTCTTTCATCTACCATTCTTACTACATGTGAGCTTTTAAGTACTCAGGTTATAGGGTATTATCTTAACATTTAGGTTAACTGTCAAATAAAAATAGAAGTTAATAAGGCGGGGAAAAGAAGGTAAGCTTGTAGAAGGGCTATACCTTAGCCCAAATGATTCCCATCCAAGCCATGGGCTTGCCTCTCTGAGTGGCCGCGTGCAGTGCTGGCCTCTTCCTGTGCTGGGTGAGGGGCCAGTATGGGATTCCGTCTGGGATCACATTGCAGGGAGCACCAGAAACTCTGCTTTCCAAAGTTGCTTTGCTGTCCTGGAAAGGTCCTGGCATGGGGGGTGAATTCTGCTTCTCCCCAGAGGGCAGTGGGGATTGGGTATAAACTGTTAGCTGTGATGATAAAGATGAGCAGGAGGAGGAGGAGGATGCCACACTAACATTTGAATAGAACAGTCATCACCTGGCAGGCACGGCCTTAATAATTAACCCATATAATCCTTCAACATCAGTTTGAGGATGTAAGTATTGTTGTCCCCATTTTGTATTTAAGGAAACGGGGGTTAACTCATTTGCTCATGGTCATGCTGTTGGCATGTGGTATTGAGCTGGCCTCAGGATAGAGTGATTGGTGATGGACGTGCTGGTTAGGAGAGGAGACCTCTCCTTCCCCCAGGAGTCTCCAAGTGCTTTTTCTTCTCCTTCTTGGGATAGTTTTCCTATTGCTCAAGAAGAAATCTAAAGAACAGAGTAAATCCATAGAGAGCATCTCAGCAGGTCCCTTTTACCAGGACTTTTCTCTGGCTTTACCTACCTCCCTGTACCATCAGATCCTCTTCCTCACCTGGATCCCAAAAGCCTACCTGTACTTTCACCCAGGAAAACCAGTTCTCAAAACCTCGATTCACCCTAAGTTATAGATGACTCATGGAAGCTGAGTGTTACTTGTCCCAGCAATATTTGTATTTGATTTATAGTCAAAGCGTTGAAGGTGGAATTTCAGGTACAACTAACCAGATTCTTTCCACTCTGACTTTATATCTCCAGGCCAACTTGCAATACCAGTACAAAGCTAGGAATGTCCTGAAAATGGCTGCCACTCATTCTGTTTGTACTTCTGTCCATTAGAAAATCAGGAATAGACATGAAAGGTAAACTAACTTGGAAGAATAGAGACAGAATTACAGCCCCATCTCCACCCGGGTTTGCACAGTGCCGTGGTCTCCAGCAGCAACCCCTGAATGTGATCCCATATTGCTCATCCAGATGGGAGATGATCTTGCAATTAATGGGCTTCACCCGGCCCAGCCCAGGCTGCTATCAGTCAGCTGACTCAGAGAGTTCCTCAGGTGCTTGGAGCAGGAAGTGAGAGGCTGGGGTTCCATGTTTCTTGGGGCCACCACCCTGTAGACTAAGACAGGAAGGCAAAGGTGCTCACCTCTGGGAAGTCCAAGCTGTTAATGTCCTGCCTCCCGTGTTTGGAGCTGTTCTATCTATGAGGCCATCTCCTGAAGGCACCGTGTTTTTTATATAACATTTTGTCCCTTTAGAAATTATCGTGACGCATGTCAAGAGCTTTCACACCGAAAAAAATATGTCACATTAGCTTCCAAGTTTCTGATTGTCTAAATAACGCAGCAACTCAACATACAGCTGTCTGGCATTTTGACAGTACAATAACCCATAATTCTTCCTGCCACTCAACACTTCAAGGTTAGCATTTTGTAGTTTGCTCTCAAGGAGTATTCATTTAAATTTTCAAGAGCAAAGAGTTGACTGTGGCTGCCTCATACCTCTCTTTTGATCTTTCTTTTATTTACTTGGGCGCTCTTCCAGTGTATTACATATATTTCATGGAATGCTCATGCATGTGTGTATAAGCTGTTTTTGAGAAGTGGAATGTTGTTCAACTTACTGTGTCCTATTCTCCGTGTAGTGGGGGATAAGAATGGGAAATAGCTGCCAAGCCCCAGAGGGCAGCTACCCTGTGTGCAGTTCCCCGGCATTCGCTGTGGAGTGAACCAAGAGTATGGGGTCCTTTGATGCGTCCCTGCCCCTTTCAGAAGGCTGGCGAAATCTGTGCAGCTACCTTCTGAGGAAAGTAGGAGTTTCCAGTTCTTAACTTTCCCAGGAAAGAAACCTGATTGCTCGGTCCTGCCTTGGTCCTGCGATGTGAGGAGGCTTCTTGGATGACCAGTTAACATCTTTGATTTACTGCTGGTTTCTCTCTTCCTTACCGGCTTCAGGGCCACCGGTCATTCTTGGAGGCAAGTTGACATCTCTAGGTGGGAGTCTGGGCTATGAATCTGGCTTTCATTAATTACCTGCATGACTTTGGACACGTCAGTCATTTCTCTCTTTGGCCTTCTTTCCTTCTTTCTAAAATATTGTTACGAGTCCCCATCACACCTGCCTTTACAGGCTTGTAGCTCAGTCAAGATCAAACAACTGAAGTGCATGTGCTTTGAATTATTAAGAGCTATGCTATCTCAATATTAGATGTCATTGTGGGTGTTTTTCTTTTAATCTACTGCCAATTTACATCCCAGGTCTACATTCTTGCCTACAGTAATTGAATGGCTTAGTGTGATGTGTGAATCATCTTCGGACTGTGTTCAAAGGTGAACTCTTGGATCTTGGGCATCCTTAGGACATCTCAGGGTCTCAAATTCCCAAGATAAAATAATTGTTTCAGATCAGTGACTGACGGACTGACTCAAAAAATATGCTTTGCTGATAAATCTCTTAAATTCACCAACCTACTTTTAAGCCCATGAAGTTAAGCACATTTTAAAAGCCTGAATGTGTGTATAAAAGAATCACCGCATTGATATGCAGTCCATTTACACATTCAAAGCCATTAGAGTGATAGACATTTTGCCATCACTGGGCCCTAAAATCTCGGCAACATAATTTGCATGTCGAGGCCTATTGGAATTGATGCTCCTGGCAGGAGGATGAACTCTTCTTCAGTTGCCCTGGGACTCACTTTGACAAATCAGGGGTGGACTGCCTGCTGGAAATCACAGACTGTTTGAATCCAAGCTCATGAGGAGTTCCTGATGTTGTGCATTTCCCTGTTTGATTGGTTATGATGGGGAGGAATATGGGTTGATACTCCCAAGTCTGTTAGAGGTTTCATGAGTTCTCCTGCTCAGAATTGGTGGGCTTATTTGCTGTGCATTCGCTACTTTTAAATTAGAAGTTTGAAGCCTTGCATAGTCTACTTGGATCAAATGGTGGAGCACCGCAGGTCCATGTTTGAAATAGCCTCAGCATAGGAGGAGGGCAGCTCCCCCTGGTCAACCACAAATGTTTTGATACCAGCAATAGTGCAGTCACTTGAATTACGTAACATTCTATACATTTCAGAGTGTTTCTGAGTCAGTGACTGTAACTGATCTTAGAATAACGCTGTAAAGTAGACACGAATGAATGAGTAGCTTGTGGAATGGTCTGACCACCTGGTTTCTGCATACCTGCATTTGAGTCCCATTCCTGCCACCCATAAACTCCCGAGGAATTGCACCAGTCCCTAAGTCTCATTTTCCTTACTAGTAAAATAAAGGAGAAAGCAGATAATAATAGCTATTAAAAATAATAGCTAACACTTAACTGAGTGCTTCATATGTGCCATGCGCTGCTGTAAGGACTTTACACTTATTGACTTACTGATGCTCACACCTTCGTGGGCTAAGTGTTGCTATCATCCCACTCCCAAGGGAGGATTAGGGTCGGATGCCACACAGCTAGTAGGTGAGACCGGGAGGCAGGAGACTGTGGGGCTTGTTCTCTCAACACTGTACTCCACTTTTTAGGACCCTTTTCCTCTTGCATTCGTCCCCTTTCCTTACATTGTACCTGACCTGGGAGTGTAATGAGGTCAGTTTGGGAGAGCAGACGCTCTCTTGAGGGGTAACTATTGCCTCCCAGGCATGTGGATGTCAGGACCTTGGCCACCCCCCAGGAGGCTATGGCCTATCCCAGAACCAGGACGTGTGGGGCTCAGAGGGACTGTGAGAAAAAGTTTCTTTTCCTACCATTAGTCATTTGCTCCCTCACCATCTCCTTGAGCCTCAGCTCTTGGCAGGTCATTGCACTGTGTGGACCAGAACAGATGTGGCCTCTGCTCTGGGGAAACTTGTGACCCAGAAAGTGAGGAAAACCATCCTACAGCTGGTGGACTGTTGGGTGAGAACGCGGTGAGAGCGAAGATGGGTCCAGGTTGAAATGCCAGCTCTCTCCTCCCTGGAGGGGCCTGCTGGTCTGGCACCAGGACTCTCTTCTCTCCAAAGGGCAGCTCAAGTTCCTGGGATTTACAAGTCCAGGATTCTTAGCAGCGAGTTCTTGTCTGGAGCACTATTTGGGGGCTGGGTTTTATTGTCATCATAGTACCTGGCTTATAAACTAAGCTTCATCATAATGGAGGGAGAGGAGGGAAGAAATCTGTAGCCAGTTTACATCAGTTGTAGAATTTTTTTCCCTGTTGAGATTGTAGTAAGCCAAATGCCTGGCACTGAATTGATTTGAATGAAAACTATATAGACATATATATGCATGCTTGAAGGATGTCATGCTTCCAGGGCGCCTCGAGTTCCTCTGTGCCGTCCCCAGTTGAAGGGTTTCTTCTGTAGCTTAATTCCAGCAAGAACAGGCACTGCCTCAGTATTCATTTCAGTGGCATTGACAATACTGACAATATAATTGACCTAAAAAGTTCTGGATTTCCTGTTAATGCACTTTAGAAATGTACATCAACTACCAAAAAAAAAATCATTTCTATCTACATTTCACTTGATTTCCATTTTCAAGAGAGAGGCTTCATCATTATTATTCTATTTGAATAGCACCGATATCTTGAAGGATGGAAGGAGATTTCTATTGTATGCGGGAGTACTTTATTTCGATATTTTCTTTGTCTGATTATACATGATAAACACACATTAGTGACATTTCGTGCATGTTTGGAAGATAAATGGGGATATCTCTTTAAACCATTCCTGACACTTGCTAACCTGTGAGCTTAATGGCATTTTCTCTTTGATTCAATAATTTGTCTGTCAGAAAAAAAAAAAAAGCTGGGCTGACATTCTCCTTGTTGTGGGATTGAAATGGAAGGAAATCTCTTCTCTTGAAGATAATTTTTTTTAAAATTGAGGGGAACATTTTAGGATAAAAATGTTTTTGAAATTATTTGGGTGTGGGGTGGTGGAGGTGGTGGGGAACAGGGATAGGGAGGGTGGCATTGATGAATGCTAGGGTCCTGACACTTAATGTGTGGCGAGTGATAAAAAGGAGACCATTGCTCCAGCCTGAAAGTCTTCTCAATAATTAGGGGCAAATTAAATCTGGCAGATGAAGGTGGCTTCTGCTGTGTCCTGTGGGAGGTGGACAGTCTTCCTGGGTTGTGCGGTTGGGGGTGTCTGTGCACACAGGGACGGCGCTGACTCAGTTCACCTGCCTCAGTCCCTCCAGCTTCGTCCTGGATGAAGGTGAGGAACAAGGCTGGCTGGGCACCTGCCTGCAGAGGCACTAACTCTAGGTGGTCGTCTTTCCTTTGCCTGGAGGTTTTGGAGAAGCCTTGTTCAAGGGTCTTAGTGAAAATGAATCCTAAAGGTGAACCTAGAATAGGGATGCAAATGGGCTGGGAGGTGGTGGCTCAGAGTCTCCAGAGAGCTCTCACATTTGTGATAAAGGGGATCAAGCATGTGGGGCCCCAGGCACCATCTCAGAGCCCTATCATGTGACCACAGGATGTACTGTTGACCCTGTCTCCTTAGACTCCTCCAAGTTTTGTATTAGGGCTCTTTAAGTCCAATTATATAAAGTTGTGACAGTAGGCAGGTGGCCTGTGTATTATTCAAATTGGCTTATCTTCCTGCTCCCTTCTCCACGCAGGGGGGGCATTAAATGAGCCATTAGAAAACACCGACTCCTCAGGCTCCCTTGTGCGGATACAGTCAACAAAGGGCATTAAGTGCCTGTCGTAGCCAGGCATGGCTCTGGAGATGGAGCCAGGCCCTACAACTTGTCCAAGAGTGAAGTGGGGGAGTTGGGAATAGAAGCCATATCTCTTGACCCCTGATCGGTGCTTCCTAGCACACGACACTGCCTCCCTGGAGACCCTGCCTCTGCAGGAGCCGAGGGCCTGAGGTTCTTTCCCATCACTTGGTTGTTCCTCCCATGCTGCCTATACCCCTCCTGCCCATGCTTCCCCTGCCTGGGAACCCGGCTCTGTCATGCTGGGTAACCCTAGAAAAATACAACAGACAGAGACAAACAGAAGTGAGGACATTAACCACCACGTGTTTTCCCAGCCTGGGCTTCCCACCAGCGAGTGGGGCCACTTTAAGACCCTTGAACATCGTGAGCAATTTTATCTTGGAGGACTCATCAGACAACATATCGAACATATTAAAATGACCCCCATCTCACATTAAATGTGATTTAAGACTCTTCCATGTGAAATATTAAAAATCATTTTTACAGTTTTGAGGCTTCAGAGGAAATTCATTTTCTTATGATTTAAACTTTGTTAGATTTATATTTACTGTAGAGTCAGATTTGATTTACATTTGACTGACCAATGAACACTATGTTTCCTTCTATTGCAGTGATGGCAAACCTATGACACGCGTGTCAGAGGTGACACGCGAACTCATCTTTTTGGTTGATTTTTCTTTGTTAAATGGCATTTAAATATATAAAGTAAATATCAAAAATATAAGTCTTTGTTTTACTATGGTTGCAAAGATCAAAAAATTTCTCTATGTGACATGGCACCAGAGTTAAGTTAGGGTTTTTCAAAATGCTGACAGGCCGAGCTCAAAAGGTTCGCCATCACTGTTCTATTGAAATTTATTGAGATATTTTTTAGTCTTAGTTCTCTCATTTTTAGTTCACATTTTAGAGACCTTTTTTAGACCTCAAACATTTTTTTTGACCATTAAATAGTTCAAGAGAGAGCCCTTGACACTACACCAATAGCTCCTCATGAGTGAAAGGCACAGAGAACAGACCTCCTTGCCCACCCATCCACCCACCCACCCAAGCCTGGACTTCAGCATTTGTGTCAGATGGGCGAGGCTTGTTTGCAAGCCTCTTCTCAGCTCCCCCACCTCTACAGCCCCGCCTGTTGTAGAAGTCAAGCTGAGAAGTCAAGGAGAGCTCCTGCTTCCACCTCAAGTCAGCTCAGGCTGCCATGGTAGCAGACTGGGTGGCTTACCAATAGACATTTATTTTCTCGGAGTTCTGGGGGGCTGAAGTCTGAGATTAAGGTGCTGGCTGACTCGGTTCCTGGTAAGAGCTCTCTTCCTGCCTTGCAGAGGACCACCTTCTCCCCAGAGTTGAGAGAACAAGCAAAAGCTTTTGTCTCTGTCTTCTTATAAGGGAACTAATCCCATCATGAGGGCCCCACCCTCATGACTTCATCTAATCCTAATTACCTCCCAAAGGTCGCATCTCCAAATACCATCATGATGAGAGTTAGGGGTTCAACATATGGATTCAGTCCAGAACGTAAGGTGTGCTAGGAAAGCCTGTGCCTCAGGAAAGCTGTGGGCTTCAAATCTCAGCCCCACCACTTTTTAGCAACATGACAGGGTAGTTGGTTACACTCACTGAGCTGCAGTTTCTTCTTCTATAAAATGGAGATAATGATCCATTTGCAGGATTGTTGTTTGTCTTATAAATAATATTTGTCAAGGGCCTAGCACCCAGTTGGTAGTTTCTTACCTTATAATTGCCCCAGTCACCTTGGGGCATGTTAATTAAATGGATAAAGTAGCTAATTTTTAAAGAACACTCATCTATGTGTGAGATTGGGACAGGAGCATGGTAGAGGCAGGGGTCCCCTGGCACTAAGGTAAGACTGGGCTCCCATCGACAGTTGTTTCTACATTTGTGGGAAGTCTCTGGCTTGCAGGAAGTCCTTGAGTTGTATCAAAGTGCCAATGATGAACTGAGAAGGCTCTTCAGGGCTCAGGCCTGGAGTGGGCTCACAATTCACAGTTGAAGGACCCCCGAGCTGGGAAGACTAAGTTTAAGTTTTTCACCAGAAGAGGATCTGCAAGGGCCTCACTTTTGCCATTTCCAGAATAGGAAACACAGACTGAAATCACTAGTCTTTGAGCTTGGGGTGGGAGTGGGATTGGTATATATGTGCAAATGGCTCTGGACTTTACAAATTGCTGGTATCCAAGGAAGGAACCAATGACCAGCATTTAGAGAGCAATCAAAACAGGGAGGGCCACTCTGGCTGTGGGGGTAGATGGGCAGTAATATGATAGTAGTCCATTCCCAGGCCTCCCTTAGTTGGAGGGGATTGATAGGTAGAAAATCAGAGGAAGCTGATAATCCCATAACCCTTCCTCTTGACTCATGGCTGCCAGTAGCAGATTAACCTTTATAACTAACTTAAGTCTTGCCTGGCCCTTGGTGGGAAGAAAGTGCCTCCCTCCCTCCTCTCCTTTCTTCCTCCTTCCCTTCCCCTCCCTCCCTCCCTCCCTCCCTCCCTTCTTCTTTTCTTCTTCAACTTGAGTGCCCAGTGTGTGTTAGGCATTATCCTAAGTGCTGATATCTGTGGCAAAACTAACAGACATTCTCGTGGATCTTATAATGTACATTAGGTAGTCAGCATGATCCATCAGTAAATGATATGGTATGTTGAAGGTGATGAATGCTGTGGGAAAGAAGAAAAAGAGAGCGGGTGATAAAGTTAGGTGTTCTGGGTGGAGGTAGCACAGCAGATTGCATAATTGAACAGAGTGGTCAGGGCAGGCTTTGTTAGGAAGGTGAGTGAGTTGAGGATGTGAGGTGAAGGAGAAAAGGGCTGTCAACATGAGTTGGCCATCTCTGAGCTCACAATGTCTGAGAAGGAAAAAGGAAGCTAGTCAACCCTGGAATTCCTGGAGTATAGATTCTTCCTAACAAGTTGAAGCAGCATGTGTATGGAGATGAGAAATGGCCATGCCTGCCTGCCCTTAATCATCTGTGGGGCTGGCTCTTGGTGCCATGAGGTGGTGCTTGGTATCAAATAGAGATTGGGAGGCAGGGCATAAAACTAGGGTTCTGTAGTCCGGGTAGGTTTGATGGGTCTCTAGTGGCTCAAAACATTTTTTGGATGACTTTCTGAATGAGTGAATGAAGGACTGAGTGAATAAATTTATGAATGAGTGAATTAATGAAAAATGAATGACTAAAGACTGATTAAAACTCTTATCTCTACAAAGAATGGGTAATTTACAAGTTAACACCATAAATTACTAGTCAAATGTCTAACTTCAGTGGTAATTGTTTTAAGGGGTTTCGCTTTAAAGATAGGCATTTATACCCCAGAATAAATGTTCAAATAATACAATGAAAAATGACCCAACTTTTTAAAAGGATGTTTGGATATTACGTTATAGTTCCAGCTTAGGTCTTCACATATACCTGTAATCAAGGTAGAGGGTATTCTCAGAAACGACAGGTGACTTCCCCTCATGTTTAAGGAAAGCACAGACTCTGAGTGATAAAGTTGTTAATCACTGTCCCTCACTCATGGCTACTCTTAGTCTTTAATCATGACAGAGATGGAGGCAGACGACTGGATATGTGGGTGGCGCATCTTCTGGTCTGGTTACCAAACTTTGTGTTATCAGAAAGTCCCGGGGAAACTGAGAGACAGACACACAGACTGGGGTCAGACGTTCCAAGTGTGGTCCCAGCATCTGTACCTTTAAATCCCATTCAGGTTATTATGTTACAGATGCTGTAGGAATTTAGCAACCTCTGCCTCAAAATCAACTTTGCAGGCAGAAACTATGGCTTCTTCTTTAAAAATGTTTATTTTATTGGTGTCTTTCATACTAGAAAAGCAGTAAATCCTGGTTGCTAGATACCAAACAAGACAGATTGATCCTCTTCCATCGAAGTAGTATTCCAGTTTTCTCTCTCTCTCTTTCTTTCTTCATTTTTTCTCCAAACATTGGATTATTCTATAAATATTACTTTTTTATAATGCATTATGCATGTCCCTTGATATTTTAAAAGTACATGGTATCCCAGAGTATGAAAGTGACCACATCTTTTGAACTTGTTGAAGCCTCTTGCTTTATTCAGCACTGTCCACGTAGAAAAATGTTGATAACCTTTTGTTGCTTGAAAAACGAAGAGCATCCAATTGTCTTCTACACCGCCCCCCCCTCCCTCATAGGGAAACCGTAAGCCTTTACTCAAACTCTCTCTGTTCCCCAAAGGAAGGTTAGTATTAAAATAAGTTGACTTCATTCTTTTTAGGGAAGCTTCAGGGCTGTGGTGAGAACCCCTTGAATGCAGGAGTTCAGGTTGATTTGAGATGGAGTTGGTGTTTCACAAAGTGATGGAGAACAAGTCGGCCAGCCAGCAGTGTGGGTGGCGAGGCTCCTCAGACACTGCCTTGTAGCCGTCAACCCAACCACTTAAGAAGTAAGAACTTTCTCTTCCTGGAAAACCATACAAGACAGGGCAGAATCTGAGGACCAGCCCCAACTTCCCTTCAGACTGGGGCGATCAGTGAAGGCTGCTCCGGGGAGCGAGTTTGCGCTGAGGTCAGGAGGCGAGTCTGAATTAACTCAGCTGAGAGGAGGCTCTTGATGACTGTCCCTTGTGCATGGAGAGAGCTGTTCTGCCCTGTCCCAGCTGATTAAGACCAACCAGCTGGTGTGTGTGTCTCTTGGTGAAGGAGCCAAATAAAGCAATCATTCCCCGGGCCCTCCGCGAGGAGAACAGCGGCAACAAAGCTCAGCCCTCGGCCGCGCCAAGCTCCAAGAGCCCCTTTCACAGACACATAAATATTTAATAATCATCTGTCTACAACCAATCTAGGGGAAAATCTTTAAATAGACTGCGCGAAAAGGCCAAAACCTGAATTTTAATTGAGGTGCTTTGAATTACTCCCATTAGTCAGTCGCTCTGACTTTTGCTTAGTGAGGGGTGGATTGTTTTTGAAAGAAGGATCAGAATTATTAGAAGCCCTTAAAAAAATAAAAAAATAAAACACACAAAAAACTGCTGTTCCTACTAAAAAATAAACTAGGCTTCTTTGTAAAAGGCGGTGGCACTTTCGGAGCACAAAGCAAGAGGGCGAAGTGGGATGATGCGCCCCACGCATTTGAGACGCAATTTGAAAGCGTGAAGGGCATTCCAGTGCCTCGCTAAGCAGGTCCTTGTCAGATCACCTCCTGCTTCTCCTTCGTCCCTCTAAAGTTTGCAGGATGGAGGTGGCATTGTGTGTGCCTGTTTGTGTGTGCATGTGTGCTTGCGTGCATGCATACGTGTGTGTGCGTGTGCGCACGTGGGCGTCTGTTTGTTTGTTTTCTCTTTCTCTGCCCCCTGGGCCTACAGTCTCCTGCAGCTGATGGAACAATCCTCTCGGAGGGAGGTACCCCGCGTATCTCATTCTGGCCAATTTCGACATTCTAAAGTGCTCAAATTGAGCCATTTTGTTCTCTGTAAAATAAACCCCAGGCCATTATGCGTGGTTTTTCCATTCACTGGCCTCCTTGTCTCCCTTGCCTTGGCCCCTCCCTGCCCACCCTCCCCTCCTTTCCAGGCTGTCCTTTCCTCCCGCCTCTGGCCGGGAGGGAGCAGACCCGTTAGGAGAGTGCTGTTTTCAGTCTGGACATGTCACCTCCACTCCGGCACAATTTGCTTTGAGATCTGTGTCATGGAGTAGGGCTGCAGGGTCACCCCCACCATAATTGATCTTGCTTATTCATCTGCTTCCCGCGTGTCTCCGCTGGCCTTTGTTTAGAGAAATTTACTGTGGTGCTGAAAGCCACCTGCCTCGTGTCCCCACCACCTTGTGCCTGGTGAGCCCAGGGAGTGGCACTCAGGGAAGAAAGTTGTCCCTCCTCCCCCCTCCCAAACACAGAGGACATGTCCTGGTGTCGCGAGTAAGGCAATTTCCAGACTAATTTACTATGGAATCACTTTGCACAGCCCTTGTGCACTGGTATGAGAAACGTTAATTGGTGTGTGAGCCTGAGATAGTCTTCGGAAGGATTTATTGTTGTGAGCAAAGAAAGGAGGTGGGGGGGGGCGGGGGGAGCCGCGTCCGTCTTGGTGATGGCTCCGGGTCCACACTCACTCTCTCCAGATTATTTTTAAAACCAATGGTAATGATGGATCTGAATCCAGTAATTTATTCGATTTTGGGTCATTAACCCTTGTTCTGCTTATGGCAGCAAATGACTTCATCGTCAGAGATGATGAGTGTTCCGAACTGGGGGGATACTTGGCTCTCTGGAGCTCTCGTCTGAAAATCAATTTTAAGCAAGTGGCAGGCATTGGAAGCCCTCTCTGCTTATAGGTTTCCCTGGCATTGCCTCTAGGATTTGAAGAAGCAGGAGGGTGGCAGGGGGAGAAGAATCCCCAGGAAAACTTCTATGGCCAAAGAGTGTTGGCTCAGGGTGGCTAATGTCCCGAAAAGGCTGCACGGTAGACTCTGTCAGAGCAGGCCTTAGGCGTGAGGAAGGATGGTCTTTGGATGGGGGAGAGGAAAAGAAAGAAGCAGGCCTGCGTCCAGCGATCCTGCCTGGAGACTGAATAAACTGGCTGGACGTCATTGTTCCCTTTGACTGAGGGACTTTACTGGTTAAGCTTTTAAAGCCGCAGCAGTTTAAGCACTTTCCACCCCTTTGCCTGTTGCACCCTTTCTCCAGTTGACCTCGAAACACATCAAATCATCTTTGGAAAGACACAAAGCAAAACACCTTTTGCCTTAAAATCTGAGGCTGCCTCCTGTCGCGGAGTGTTTACCTAAATAGGTGGCGCGGCCCAGAGGACTGGTCAGGCCAGTGCTGGCGCCTCCCAGCATCACTCTCCCCCGTGGTCCCCACCTGCACCCTCCGCACAGTGGATGAGCTTCCCGAGGCCCCACGCTCACCCTCCGCACAGTGGACAAGCTGGCCTGCCTGGCGTGTCCTTCTCGCCTGCCTCTGAGCAGTGCCAGGGGTCCTCTGAGAATGGACCCGTCTGTAAGCGCTGTGTGTGCGCGCTCTCCCCTTTCCTTATACGTAGTCATGTAAAATCCCTTCCACTGCTGAATTTCCAGGGTGAAAGATTTTGGAGAAAAGACAGATATTTAGAAACTTTTAAATGGAAGGAATTTAGTAATAATTTAGTCAACTCTCTTGGTTCTGCAGTTGAAGAACCCACAGCCCAGACCTGTCCAGTGCTTTGCCGAGACCACTCAGCCTTTAGGAAGCAGATGTAGTCCTGGACCCCAGGTCCTCTGCATGGTGCTGCACCTGGGCTGGGGCACATGCTCCAGGTGTAGGCAGTTACCCCCATGAGCTGCCATTTCCAACAATGTCAGTGATAGAATACCCCCCTCATCACACAGGACACTCCCCTGGCCCTCTCCCTGCCTCTTTGCTACCCCGCTGCTCCTGACGCCCCGTTTTGTGTTTTTCCCACTAAACTTAGATGCATCTCCATCACACCAACCACAAGCAAACAAAAAGCAAACCCTGCATTAGCACACTGCCTGCTTCCTTTGGAATGAAATAAGGAAATAGCTTTGGTGAGCCCACTGGAATGTGGGGCGATGCAGAAAAAGTGCAATGTCTCAAAATCCAAATGTGAGGACCCCAAAGAGCGGTGATGGGATGCTGGGAGTTGTGCGGCCTGCATCCCTCTGGAGTGAGGAATCTCACTGACGCTGGAGTCAGGAGCTCCCAGCCGGTGCCGGGTTAGACTGAACAGGGCTGGAGGCTGGACTGTCTACACCCAGTTCTCTCCCAGGCATTTAGGGCCTAACGGGAGCTCTCGGTGGTCTGAGGGCTTGACCAGCTCTGTGATCATTTTGGCCCGACTGGCTGCTGTCCGGGCTGTTCTCCTCTGCAGCCGCCCCTGGAAGAAGGGTAGATATTCCAGTCTGACCTCAGCTGCCGAGTCATCAGTTTTGACAGACGGCTGCCTCTTTGCTGCGCCCCCCCTCCCTCCCCCAGCCCCTCATTTCATCTTCCCCCTGTCAGAATTCACCCTTTGGCAGGAATCTTTTCTGAGAGCTAAATGTGAGCCTCAAAGAGATGCCATCAAGGTATTTTTCATAATTTTTAAAAGTAATTTCCTTCCTTCCACGCCCCCACCCGCCTTCTCTCCTTTGTAATTATGTCTTAGCAGTTACCCAAATCAGCAGGCAGCAGGGAGCGGCCCCCTCCTCGGGTTGGGGAGCCTCTTCCTGCCCAGCTGGCCTGGGGCAGGGTCCCCGAGGGCTGAGAGCTGGACAACCCAAGCCTCCTCACCATCGGGTTGAGAGGCGAGCTGGAGGAATCTTTTTCCTGCGGAGAAGGAAAACTTAGAATGGCTTCATGTCTGTCACCTTGGCCCTAGGAAAGCACCCTGAGCGATTTCCCTGCCTCTGTGCCAAGTCCACAGTGGTATTTAGGGTTCTCTTAATCCCATTCATGTGCATAGGTGACACCATTCCAGAACATTCTCCGCATTTCCTCTCATGTTTCCTTACCCCCCCAGGAAGGTATCAAGCAAAGAATTTATCTTTGCTCTCTGAGCCTGGACCTCTGCCTCCACCCACCTCTGAATCGCTCCCGTGGCTGGGTTTCAACAGGTGGCCCGCCACAGGGAGTGGCATGTCTCCCGCCCTCTGTGGGCACCTGGGCCCGGCCATCCCCACTGAACTGAGATCCTGGGGATAAAGGATCCTGCACTAGGAATGCTGGGACTTGACATTCAAAAATTCTATTCATTGAAAACAGACACTCGCCCAGAAAACCTGGTTTAGTAGATAAAATCTGTAACCACAAGAGGATAAATCTGGTTTGGCTTGTTTGTACTGGTCTAATTTAATATCATCTCCCCTGGAGTCTCTAGCGTCTAGATTTTCTAGATCATTAAATCCATTACTTTTCAGTGGTCGCCTTTTTTAGGAGGAGGGGGTAGGGAGTAGATGTGTTTTTTAGTGACACCCACAGTGATCAGAGAGCCTCACCAAAACCCATTTGGGGTCTGAAGTGACTCATTTCTCGGCCTCGGGGCTCTGAAGGAAGATTGCTGCCTATTTAACACAAAAGGCCCCAGCAGCAGAGTCAGAAACGGGGTCCGCTTGCTGTAGCCCTGCCAAGGGAGGACCCACAGCGTGGGCTCAGGAGTCACTTCCACCTCCTGACAGCGGTGCCAGCATGAAGGGGTGGGAGGACGTGGCCATCTCATTTCCTCACATCGGATGGTCTGAGGAGCCTGGAGTGACAGCCTGGAGCTGGTGTGTGACTGGGAGCAAACGGGCTGCCCCCAGGACCCTGAGTTCCTTCCTGGGCCGAGTGGAGCAGGCCTCACACCTGCCTCTCGGGGTCAGTGGGCTGCGGTAGGTGCGTCCATGTGCAAGTCATGCAGTGAGGAAAGCAGCCTGAGGTCACCTCCGAGTCTCTGAGAAAGTAACACTGTGGAATTAAGCGAGATTTGAATGCCATCTACCCTTCCCATAGTCGCCTTGGCTAAGCAGGTGAGTGATTGGCGGGGTCGCTGCCAAGTGCTGCCCCTCCTCGAGGGGACTGTCCTGCCAACTGGAGGCCCTGCCCTGCCTGCAGCCACAGCATCTGTCCTGAGAAGCAGCCTTGCTGGGGACTGCGGTTTGTCTCAGAAGCTCCTGTCAGGTGGGGCTCATGCTCAGATACAACACGAAAGCGTCTGAGCCCCACCGCCAAGGCAGGGCCACGGGAAGACTATAGACATTCTCGGACCGGGGATTTGATTCGTGGCCATGTGGGTGTGTGTTTCCCCCAAGTCTTTTTAAAACTTTGATAAGGCGATCCTTCCTTTAATTTTCTGGCTTTACCCTTTAAATAGCCTGTATGGATTTTCCCTGGCCCAATACATAACCCCCTCTAATAGAAAGAAAGCATGGAGCAAGGCAAGCCAGGAGGTGAGTGTTACCACTTGTCAGTTGAAGCAGTGAAGCAGCGTCTTGTCAGTTGAAGCAGTGAAGCAGCATGTGTGTGTGTGTGTGTGTGTGTGTGTGTGTGAGAGAGAGAGAGAGAGACAGACAGATGCTGGAGGAAACACTTCATCACCGAACGGTGTCCTTCCTTGGGCATAAGACTTCACCGTGGTGTCTTTCCCATGTAATTGGACTGTCTTCATACCAGGCAAGACACTTGTTTCCAAACAGAAGTCTGTGCCCTCCCAACAGGTCAGAAGCGATAGTAAAAACCTGTTGTCTGGCTTTGTATTTGGAATAATGGAGTCACTAATCTACTTGATCTGGCCACGTCAGATAAAGGAGAGAGTGAGGGATGCCCGCGTTCCAGAGATGGAAGGTACTTGTAAAAGCAATTTCTTTGGGGGAGGGAGGAGCAGGGGGAGACACACAGGAGGGGGAAAAAAAGGAGCAAAGACTGTTGGAAACCTTTTAATTAGTACTAATTACCTCAGCAGAAAATGTTGGAAGCTTGAAAGGATTTGTGTCAGCAAGTGAAAGATCAAAGATTGCTAGGCTCGCATTTTAATCTGGTGGCTATAAAAAGGAATGGGGGGTGGTAATGGGACCCAGGAGAATGGCTGCCCAGGTGGCTCTGCCCTTAATCCCTTCTTTACTGCTGCAGCCCGAGGCCTAGTCCCAATTACATAATAAGATGATTTCATTTATTATTTTTTTTTGCTTTGACTTTAACTGGGGTGGGAGGAGAGGAAGGTGGTTTTCTCTCTTCCATGTGGATGAAGGGGGCTGGGATGGTAGACTCAATAGTTGTACAATCTCTTCGGTTGCATCTCCCACTCTTCTCATCCCGCAAAATGGCATTTTAATCTCAATCTTTAAATGAAAACAAACAAACAAACAAAACTCCGCAGAGGGGAAAGCTGTTTTCTGACAATGAGGGAATCTCTGGGCGAACTTAAGGAGCTGAGGCCTTTGTGGCTGGGCTCTGGTTAGGGATTATCTGGGGCAATAGGTAAGCTCTGTTGCTGAAAAGTTCTACCTGCTGGATTCCTCCTCATGACAGCTCCTTACAATGTCCAGGAGGGAGAGAGCGGGGGAGATGAAGGAGAGAAAGTGGCGTAGACAAGTCACACGGCCTCTGTTGCTCTTCTCTTCCTTGCTGTCACCACTGCCCTCCCTTCCTCTTTAAGAGTGGATTCGGCTGGGAGGGTGCCCTATGCAGCTGGGTGCTCTGCCCACATCCCCTTGGCACCCTCCCTCCCTGTGCACACCATTCTGATGGCTTCTAACTGCAGGCGCCTGCAACTCTTTCCTGGGGCCCCTGGAGTCTGCCCAGCTCTCAAGCAGTGACTAGGAGGAGGAGGAAGGGAATATCCCAGCTCCCATGCCCTCCATGAGATGTCGCTGAGAAGTGGCCCACTGCCTCCCATACTACTCAGAGCAGGGGCCAGCCCAGGCCTGGTGCTGTCTTTGTAAAAAAAAAGTTTTGTTGGAAAGCATTTGCCTCCCTTCACTCACATACCATCTGTGGCTACTTTCACAGAGCTGAGTAGTTGCTACAGAGATCCTATGGCCCTGTCTGACCATTTGCATACAAAGTTTCCTGCTTCCTGCCTTGAAGAACGGTTGAAGCCCGGTTGCTCTCAGCGGTAACCTACCTCACATGCCTCCTTGAACGATTTCTTCTACTTCCTTTCTCACTTCATGGTCCTCTGTGTGATCCCCTCCCAAAGAAGGGACCTGCTCTCACATCCTCACCTCAGAGTCTGCTTCTGCGAATGCTAAGCTAAGACCCTGTGTGTTTGCATATACAGTGGGGCCTTGACTTACGAGTGTCCCGACTAACGAGTTTTTCGAGATACGAGCCCTCTCTCAGCCGATTTTTTGCTTTGAGTCGCGAGCTAAAGTTTGGGTTACGAGCCAGCTTCAGATACCCCACCGCTAGTTGGCGCAGCGAACGTCACAGTGAACAACACAACATCAGGCCAGCATCACGTGTCATTGTAATGGTGAAAATTGATTTGACATACGAGTAATTTGAGTTACGAGCTCCGTCACGGAACGAATTAAACTCGTAAGTCAAGGCCCCACTGTACACAAAAGGCCAAGATCCCTGCAGAGAGCGCTGGCTCTCCCCTTCCTGTCCCCGCCAGGTTCAGAGTGGACGCCCTCAGTGGGTTGGGAACCAGAGTGGCTGGGTGGGGAGAGCAGAGATGCTGCAGAGTGCTGCCACTTTGACTCAGGAGCGGAGCTCATCATTGAACTGCTTCATTCCTCAACCTCGGCCTATGCCTGAGCTTTTAGGAGACAAGCCCAGGAAGAACCTAGAAGGAACCTGGAGGTGGGATCCTGACTCCTGGATCCATGAGTGTGGCTCTGAGATCTGGGGTGCAGTGCCTTTTATAGATTTGTGGTTATGGGAGACCTGATGTACAGTGGCCCAACTCTGTTTCAGAAAGAGACCACTGGACACGGGGTCCACATAGCCGCTTCCTCCAGGGCAGGCTACCCAGGAAGGCTTGGTGCCGGATCTCCTGGCATTTGGTTGTGTCTCTTCAGAGTCACACATGCAAATGCCAAGTGCCTGGCATCCCAAATCTGCTGTACAACCCATGCTTGTATAGAAGTATTTATTGTTTTCCTTTGCTCTCCTTTATATCCTTTCTCAGTTAATTCTTATATACATTTATCATGAGGATGGAGAGGATCTTAGTTGGCAGATTAGAGAAATGGATGCATCACGGCCATGCCATTTATATTAGTTATCTATTGCTGCATAACAAATCACCCCAAAATTTAGCAGCTTAAAACAACAAACATTGTTTATCACACTCTTTCTGTGGGCCAGGAATCTGGATGTGGCTCAATTCAGGGTCTCTCACAGGCTGCAGTTAAGGTGCTGGACAGGGCTCTAACCCTCTCAGGGCTCAACTGGGGAGGATCCGTTTCCAAGGACCCATTTGCACATGGTTGTTGGTGGGATTCAGTTCTTCACAGAATGTTGGATGAAAGCCTCTGTCCTTGCTGGCTCTTGGTCAGAGGCCTCCCTTGGTTCATTGCCACATGGGCCTCCTCGTAGGGGAGCTCATAATGATTGCTAGCTTTCAGGGAAGTGAGCAAAAAAGAGAAGTTCAGCAAGACAGAAGTCCCAGTCCTTTTGTAACCTTATCGTGGAAGTGAGACCCCATCCCTCTGTACTATTTTATTTATCAGCAGCAAGTCATTCAGTCCAGCCCACAGTCGAGTGGAGGGGACTCCATAAGGACGTGGATGTCAGCAGGGAGGGATGATTAGGGGCATCGTAGAAGCTGCCCCCACACCATTGACTGTCAATCATAACATTCCATCATTCTCGCAGTATTTGAGAATGAGATATTAAACTTCAGCACATTTTACTCATTGTCTTTTATGATTAAATTACATGAATCATTGCAAAATGAAACATTGCTAAAACTTCTATTACCCCCTCCTCTGTTTTCTCAAAGAGACTATACCAGTGATGGCGAACCTTTTGAGCTCGGCATGTCAGCATTTTGAAAAACCCTAACTTAACTCTGGTGCCGTGTCACATACAGAAATTTTTTGATATTTGCAACCATAGTAAAACAAAGATTTATATTTTTGATATTTATTTCATATATTTAAATGCCATTTAGCAAATAAAAATCAACCAAAAAAATGAGTTTGTGTGTCACCTCTGACACGCGTGTTATATAGGTTCGCCATCACTGGACTATACCAAGAGTGCTTTCCTGATCTCCAAGTTTCAGCTCAGACTCTACATCTCTGAAAGGATCATTCCTGGACTTCCAGCTTAAAGTGATCACTCCCTCTGAGTTCTTGTAGCACTTATTTTCTATATCATGTATTGGCATATAATCATAAATGGCATTGTGACAGTTACCTTGTTATCTTGAGTTACTCCTTGAATCTTGTATTGTTTAATTTCCACATGTTGACAACTTGTCTCTCCTTAAGAATTATAAACAATTCAAATGCAGCAACTCTCTAATACTTCAGATACAAGCAACTGCAGTGGATGGTCTCTTTAAACATATGTTGACTTTACCTTTGATGATATTGATTTCTTACCATGACCATGATTTCTGATGGCTACTGAAGGGCGTATTGCTGATTGCCTTATACTCAGTGCCCCAATATACTCAGATCTATTAGCTTTGGTTTATTTATTGAGTTTGGCAGGTGGTTTTGTTTTAGTTTTCAATCTGTTTCCTTTTGGTGTCAGCAGCCATTACGGTTCTGCCTGTTCCTAATTTTGGTCAAGGATTAGGAAGCTAGAATTTTAAAATTCTGTTTTGAGAGCCATAGTTTCCTAAATGGAGACTTAAGGTCCCCTTCTGTAATACCTTGGTCTTGTGACATGTCGTTGGAGCTGGAGGGTAAAGAAAAAGGAACACACCATTACTGAATGTCAGCTTCTCACCAGCATTACTCACTTCCTCTAGCTCATGCCCTGTCCCAGAGAAGGAAGGTGGAGGCAAGTGGGAGCTTTAGATAAACATGTGCTTTTTAAAATATTCTGTATGATGGTTGTGATAAACCAGGGAAAAGAGGCTATGTTTTGGGAAAGAAGAGTGAAAATGAATATGGTTTAAGGAAGCTGGGGCTGACCACCGAGCTGTACTTATGATTCAGTTCTCAGAGCCTCACTCAAAGAGCTGCTCATGGTGTCTCCTCCTCATGGCAACACTTCTTTGGACACCAGTGAGGACTTTGGTACCCTTCATGGAATTAAAAGTCATTTAGGAGGTTTTAGGTTGAATTGTTCCCCCCCACCCCACCCCCCAACACACACACACACACACACATTCACATGTTGAATTCCTAATTCCCAGTTGAGTGTGACCTTTTTTGTACATAGGCATGTTGTAGATGTAATTAGTTAAGTTAAAGGGAGATTATACTGGAGTAGGGCGGGCTGCTAATCCGAGATGACTGATGGCCTTATAAAAAGAATGCCCTGTGAAGAGACAGACACACACATGGGCAAATGCTAGGAGACCTGGAGTTCCATCCCTCGTGCCTCCCTAGGGAACACAGCCCAGCTGACAGCTTAACTTCTGGTCCAGAACTGTGGGGCAGGTGTCTGTTGCTGCCAGCCACTCCGTGTGTGCTATTTTGTTACAGCAGCCATAGGAAACTAATTCAGGAGGTCATGCCCTTGCACCTCAACTCCCATCCTTGGTCCTGAATCCCAGTGCCCTTTTGTCTGGTGGCCCCACATTCTCCCCTGGTCTGCCCTTACCTTCAGGATTCCAAGTCTCTAAGGCAGTGGTTCTCAACCTTCCTAATGCCGCGACCCTTTAATACAGTTCCTTATGTTGTGGTGACCCCTAATTTCATTGTTACAAATTGAACATAATTAAAGCATAGTGATTAATCACAAAACAATATGTAATTATATATGTGTTTTCCGATGGTCTTAGGCGACCCCTGTGAAAGGGTCGTTTGACCCCCAAAGGGGTCGTGACCCACAGGTTGAGAACCGATGATCTAAGGGTTGCAAACGATGTCTTCCTGCGGTCCTTCCAGGCTGATTGCTGCTGCCCCATGGGAAAAGGGAGTCCGGCGGGAGTGTGGAGGGGACTTCTGTGCCAGCTCAGGTGGCTGCACGGGGGCAAAGCTGAAATGTCTAAGGGCTCCCGTTTCCAGCCTGGGAGAAGCCCATTCTGCGTGGACTGTCCTGGCCCCCCAAGGAGCAGACACACCTTCCCAGAGTGCACACATCTGTGGGAGTTCGGGGCCTCTGAGCTCTAACGAGAGTTGCAGTTTCCAACTCCCTCGATATGTTTGCTGTCACTCCCTTTGCCAGTGATGCTGGTGACGGGAAAGTCACGCAGTCTGTCAATCTTGTCGGCTCCCGTGAAACTGGGAAAGTTCTATCACTTTCCACGTGGAGACCGACAGCTGTGCTTCCTCGCTGTCACTGTGGAGTTCCCTCCTAGTCACGGGTGGGCCGCAGGGTTCTGCTGTGACCCGCAGCAGCTGTGGAGGAGGGAAGGCGAGAGGCTTGCCCCACGATAGGTGTAGAAGGCAGTATCTTCATCTAATTTAGGGCCTCTCTGTCTTGCCACTAACGACTTCCAGTCAGATGGCTTTCGTTGCGGGGCCTGTCCTGGATACTGTAGCACCCCTGGCCTCCCCCCACCGATGCCAGCGCTCCACACAGTCAAGACAGTAAAAAATAGCCCCAGACAGACTTTGCCTAATGTCCTCTAAAGGGTAAAACCACCCCTGGTGGGGAACTGCTGACCGAATCCCTTTAAACACTGTAGGGGTCTGTGTGGGGTTCGTGGGGTCCTCTCAGGACGAGGCACAGACCCTCATATCAGGAGGGGGCACTTGTGGGGAAGGGAGAGGCGGTTGTGGAGGGTCAGGGGAACTGTCTGAGGCATAAAGCTGTCAGACCTCAAGGGATTTTGAAAGACGGAGTGAAAGGGAGCTCCCCCAGGTGCCTGGTGCTGCAGATGAGAACGTCAGAGGCTCCAGCTGCAGTGATCAAGTTGCCCAGGGTTCCTGTTTGCTGGCTCACGAACAGGACAGGTTCCATCCTGGTTCGTCCAGGGCAGTTATAGTTAAAGCCTGTGTTCCTGGCACAACCAATAATTGTGTCCCTCTTACTCCAGGAGGTGCCCCAGTTTAGAGAGCAAATTGTATGTTCATCCTACCCATGGCCGACAGCCCTTCACTGTGTGTGGGTGACATTAGGACTGACTTGGATGTCCTAAGTTCTCTGATTTCCTTACTCCTCATCACTCCCTATTGTCTTACTGGCCTTGTCTATATTTCAACATTTCCAAGTTGTACATTTTTTTTTACATTTTACATTCCTGAATTCATCTCAAAATTGATGGCTTCTCTTGTCCTGGGGGCAGTCGTGGTGGCGTTGTTGTCCGAGAGCATGCCTACTATTTCTGGTTCTCACTATTGTCACTTATACATGTTTTTGACATTTCACTTGCCATTACAGAATTCACTGTGATTTGGCATCAAAGGACAAAATTATCGTGTATACATAAAGGGCATAAACTTGATATTATAAAGCAAATATTTGTTGTTGGAGTATGACCTTGATTCAAGGTTTCTTGTAAAGCAGCAAGAAGGATATAAAAAAAAAAAGTGGAGAGGATTCCTGAAGCATTTTGAGGCAGAATAGCATTGGTCATTTTTAATTGACAGTGGTTTTTCTCTCTTACTAGTACATAAAATAACTGTGTGTCTATATTTGATGTACCTTGATTCACTGAAATACAGCATGTCACCTGCCTGGTCCCTGTTTGCATTGGGGACACTGAACCCTGAACCCTGAACCCTGGGGACACTCAGTGGTTCTCACTCTTGTGTATACACAGAAATGATGCAGGGAATTGACTCTAACTCTCCAGACCCCACCCCTAAGAGCCTGATGTGTAGGTCAGGGTGGACCCTGGCATCTGAATTTTTCATAAGTGTCTCAGGGAATTCTGACACAGGTGGTCAACATGCCAGCATTTCAGACACTATTACAGTCACCCCTCCTCATTCCACGCTGGAGGAGGGGGAGGGAAGGCTCTGCTTCACGCAGGGAGCTCTGTGAGCTGGGACTGGTGTCCAGTCCGTTGACACTTGGACCAGGGGTCTTCCCTTGAAGTCTCACCAGACGCTCAGTGAACCAAGACGGACTGCCAAGTCCTATGGCCGCCACCAGAGAGCATGGCATTTGGGATGTGACCCAGAGTGAACCTGGTGTCAGTGGGGGGTCACCGGTCTGACCTCTCAGTTGTCTGCTTTACATGTATGTAGATACTTGGTACGTGGGTATATGCATGTGCTCTTATTTGTTTTCCTTGTACTTGTTATGGAACACTTGTTATATAAAAGACAGTAAAGGAATTTTCAAGGGAAGGAAGCAGGATTGCTGAGGAGAGTGATAGGGAGGGAGGGACAGGAAGCAGAAGAGACACTGTTGAGGTGAGTATATTGAGGAAAGAAAACAGGATTGGACCAGTGATGTGCACCCTGCACATTTCCTGGATGCTTTCTCCTTTACCAAGAGCTTTCTCAAACTTTTATTTGCACATCCAGGTGTGAAATGGGGGTTTGGGGCTTCCTAATATTTAGTGCTAATTATCCCCCTCTCCACCCTGGTGTGGGCGCCAAACTTTAAAGGAGAGAAAACATTTGGGAGTCGAGTCAGACTCATCCATACCACTGGACAAGATTTCCTCCCCAGCCCCTGAGGCTGTGCCACACACTCAGGGAACCCTGGTGTGGGGCCTGGGGGTGCCCTGGGAGGAGTGTGTGCTCGGGTTCTCCTGGTGGCCCCCACCGACTGCTTGCAACAGCAGGCCCCCAATGAGAGCCTTCCCGCTGTTCAGAAAACCTCCAACTGAGAAAACCAAGTAGACTGTGCTGAGCATTTGTGTGGCACACATTTACTTAACAGTTCTGCTGGAGGAGGGATAACCTTGAGTTTTCTCACAACTTCCTGTGTCTTATTCCTCTTACCATTCTTCCCTAATTTTATCTTTAAAATGTTATTTTCAAAGCTTCCTATGCACAAATATTGTAATGAGCCTGAATTATGAACATTTCTGCGGCTCTTCTTGGACATTTCCTATGGAAAGGAGACAAGTTCAGGGTCTTGGCCTGCACCCAGGGCAGGTAGGTACTTAGCTATCACTATGGGAGATGCAAAGAGATATAACCCATTGGGCTGGAAGTCATGTAGCTTAGTCAGTTGTCAAGGAGACAAGAGTAACACATCAGGGACAATAGGAGAACAGACCAAGACTGTGGACCAGTGATGGAAGGAGTGTTCAAGAAGCCCATTGGGCGTGGAGTCTAGGCACGGTCGGACAGCCAAGTTTGGGGCAAGCTTAGAAGTCTCGTCTGAGGAGGTAGGTTTATACTTCACCTGGAACTGTGGGTGTGATTTTCAACAGCAGAAAGCAGGTGGAGGCTTTTCAAGTGGAGATAAAATGACCAGACAAGTTACCCAGTCTTCTCACAGGTCTTAGAAGATGATAGGAATAAATCAAGAGGTCTAGCTTAAAAGCCAGGTCAAGACGGATCAAAAACTTAGCTTTGTCAGAAGCTTCAGGCCTATTCTTACCTATAGACAACCCTGGTGATCCCAAGTCATTAATCCACCGGAGGCCTGTCCTGACCCGAGTTCCCTGGCTTTGAAGTGCGCTGTCCTCTGCAGCATGAGGAAATAATTTGCTGCCTGCTTCAATGAGCCATCAGGAGAGCCAGCGGACCTAATGACATGTGAGAATATTAACCTCCTACCACGAGGAGCTGTGAATCTTGAGCGGCAGTCTATAATTCACCCTGGACGCCTGAGCCAGACCTCTCCAGCTTTCTCTCTCACTCACTTTCTCACCCAGAGAGAGGAGAGACCTGCTCATAAAACTTTATATTCTCGAATAGTGAGAGCCTTGCTGAGCTGTTTAGTAATGAGTGACTTGCCTTTATCACTCATGGAAAACTGTGTACCCTCCGAGGAAGGAGCTGGGGGATGTGTTATTTTTAATGTTGCATTTTGCATAGGATTCTTCCTTCTAATTTCAGGAAACTGCAGGGTATCATAGAAGGTAATCATTAGAATGCATGGATAACCAGACTTCTTTGTAATTCAGTACTTTGTCTTAAAAGTCAAACAAGTGTGGAGGAGGGTAGGACACTAATCTCAGGACATTTGGATGGTAGAAGGGATCCTAGAGATCTTCTATGGGCACTTGAAGGCAGAGGGGCGCTTGAAGCTCACTGTGTTTTGCACTTGTTTCACGGGCCTTTGGCCCCCTGAGGCCAGGATGATATCTTAACCATATTTATTCTCCCAGGCCTGTCAGACTGTCTGATCCATACAAGACCTCAAGTAAACATTAGTCAAAAGGTGGAGCAAATCATCTGTTGTAGCCCTCAGTCTTGTGTATGGGAGAAAAACAAGGTCTGCAAGGTATTTTATTCACAGCTAGTTTTCCTAGAACTATACGGAGTCTTTTTTCTCTTCTCTGCCTCTGGTTAGCTGATGGCTGTTCTTGGCAGTAGAATGTCATTGTGGTGTTTTCACAAGGGATGGGTTGTTCCGATGGAGATGATCTAGTAAACTCAGTGAAGTCACATGCACATGTAGGGCCAGGAGACCCAAATCAGGGAGTGCGTATGGAAGTAGGAAATTAGCTGGAGGGGGTGAGTCCAAGGATGTGCACCTAGCAGGGTAGGAACTTCTTGGACCAAGAGCGTATTCCTTACTTTGTTGTATAAAAGCCTTGCTCAGCAGGCTCCTTGCAGGTGGGAGCAGGCCCGTTTCCTTCACCATAGGCCTGGGTAGGGGATGCTCAGAAAATATTTGCTTAAGGAGGATGAATGAATGAATGAACATATGAATGAATGCTTATTGGGATACTTTTCCATTCAGCCAGGCCATTTACTTTCCATATCTCAAGTGTCTCTGCACAATACTGAGCACATACAGGGTTTTTAATGACTTGCAGATATAAGGAAATAAAGCTGACTGTCCAGTACAGTGAATGGAAAAACCAATGGCTAGTTTCCACTCTGGATATGTCATTCTCCGCCTTTTTGGTCTCTGCAAATCGCTGTCCTCTTCGTTCTGCCATTTTCTTCTTCCTTTTAAAGTTAATTTTATTAAAACCAGTCAAATTAAAACAGCTCTGTCCAGGGCATCTCAAGTTCCATTCATTATGGCTTCTTATCTTGGCAGGCGATCGGCATGGGGAGGCAGCTTGGCCATTATGCGCATACAAAGCCCATCACTTTCCTACCAGTGGCTAATTCATCAAACATTTATCTTTTGCCCTCTGAGCACCGTGTCATTTTGCCTGTCACTCCCTAGTCCAGGATGAAAGTTGAAAAAACATGGGAGGTAGGAGAGAATTTTTTTTCTCCCCCAACTTCCTCTCCCACCCCCCAGATCTTTTTTATTAGTCAGATTTCATACTTGAGACTTGGAACTCTCCCCCAAACCTGCCCTCCAAAGCCCATATTTTTGGCTATATGAAGGCTGTAATGGCTTGCCACATTTACACTGAACTTTTTATTGAATGATGTCATGATTAGGGCAATGATAAAACATTGGATTGTTTGGGGAGTATTTCCTCCCTTAATCCACGTTAGAGCAGAGAAGGATAAAAAGGAAGAAATTTATGAAATAATTGACTCCACCTCCCCAAATTACGAAAGGGTAAAGTAAAGCTTAGAACAAGGCAAGGATTTGACTAAAGCATCGCAGGAAGGTGGTGACTAAGGTCCCTGGTCATTCTTCAGACAGAGGGTCTCCCAAGCTGCCATTTCTGCATGTCATCGGATAATCCTGAATATCTAGCAGTATCTTTTTTATAACTCTAGCTACTTGTTCCCCTTTCTGAGGTAACCAGTTCCTCTTTAAAAAATAAGATATGCACATTTTTGTTTGTTTTTTAATATTTCAAATATCACCAATCCTTATATTTACCTAGGTGTGTTTTCACATACCTTATCTCATGCCACCCTCCTTCCAATTTCTGCAAAGTGTACTGGTTAGGGATTGCCCTGCTATTAGATTAGATAGATTAGAAAATTAAACCTGAGAGGTATTATTTTTCCAAAGTCTCACAGCACATACAGGACTTGCAAACAGAGCTAGTATCCCCATATTTAGTGTTTCTACTTTGTGTGTCTACTAACTGCATTGGTGTTTCTCTTCACTGAGTTGACAAGATAGTCTCACATTCCTTGTGAAAACACCACCATGATGTTCTACCCCCAAAGCATCAATCAAATAAACAGAGAGGCAGACGAGGATGAAAGAACCTCCGTTTAGCCTTAGAAAATCTCTTGTTTATCACTCTACCCATCTGGAATTGTTTGATCCCTCCTCTTTGTCCCTAGCATTGTTACTTCTGTTAGATGTTAGTCCTCTGGGCCCAGAATGTGCCATTATATGAAATGGACTACAAAGCTGACAGCATTGTTCTTTGAAAGGTTTTCCAAAGCACAGAGCTAGGGCTGTTTGGGAAGAAGAAAAATGGCTCCAAGAGCAAGACACTTTTGGAGGTCACCATATCTCCCAGGGCCTTCTTTCCTGCAGGAGATATAAAGCTATCTTGTAGTCTGGGGCAGAAAACATGTTTTCACCTTTTTCAGCCAACTGGGACCTCACAGAATCAGCAGTTGGCACGTTTTGCTGGGTTTCCTGGCCTGATTCCATTCCAGGAGGCCCTGCCCATGGGGAGCTGGTCTTTGGGCAAGTATTTGATTAGGGCCCCTCTGCGTCCCGAGGGCCTTGAGGCCCAGCCATGTAAATGTCTCCTTTTCTGGTTGGTTTGCAATGAGTAGACACCATCTGTTGAATTAAAAATTCCCTGTATGGAGGGTGGTGAAAGGCTCGTGTGGAAGAGACACTGTTATCTTTCAAGCAAATAGTTCATGAGGTTGAAGAGCCGTGTTCTTGGCCCAGCATATGTTTGCCCAATGGCTGTGGGAGCCTCGCCCACCAGGCGCTGAGTTCTGCCCCATGGCGACATGCACACATACCGCGGCTGCAGCACACCATGTCCGCCCCTTACATCTCCCAGTAAAGAAAACCTCCATTTATAGAACCCGCCAAACAAACTCACTCTTTAGACTCTTAAAAACAAACAAGATCCCGAGGCCACAGGCTCCATGCGCGCATGTGTGGTTTTGTAAAAATCTCAAGCCGTGAATCAAAATAATTGTAGAGACAAAGTCAAAGCCTGTCACCAGAGTGGGAAAATGCAGGCAAGATTCACTGAGAGGACAGGAGGACAGCCAGATGGGCAGAGTGATGGGAAAGAGACGTGAAGGTATCCAGTGTGTTCGTAGGAAGGGTACCCGGTTTCCCATCTCTCTAACCTTAGGGACTCACTTGCTGGAATAACTCCAGGACAAACACAGGAGGATGGGCCAAAAGGTGACCACCAGAGCTCTCATTTTTTTGAGAGCCCATCTTGGTCACACTAATTAATGATATACGGTCCTGTATGATTTTTCCTTATGTCAAGTCCAACGTTGTTCTCTCTTCCTGTAGATGGTAAGCCCATTGGGAGCAGATGCCATGACATGGGCATCTTCCACATCCCCAGATGCGGGTGCTCACTGAGAGCCTGACATCCTGGAAGTGAATATGGAATACATGTTTTCTGGGGCTAAATTCGCTTTTATAAATGTTGGTTACTTGACTACCAGGATCAAGTCACTCTTCTTAAGTTAACTTCACCACCAAATTGTGCATAAATATAAGTAGATTGTGCAAAAGATTAAAATTCAATTGAACTGAGACTTAGCTCAAGCCCATCTTCTCTTTGAAGACTTCTCTCACTCTCGACTTTCCAAGCAGTGCTCATCGCTCCAATCTAGCCTATTGCCCTGCATTACCTGGTACTGCTTCCTGTCTGTATCTGGTACTCAACAGTAGAGGACCATGCCACCGCCATCTTTTAGCTCCAGAGACTAGCGAAGTACTGGGCACAGTGTTGAAACTCAATACAGTTTTGTAAATGAATGAATGAGTAAGAATAGAGGTACATGCCAAGGGGACCATTACTGGTAAATTTCATCTCAGCTCTACCTAATGAATAGTTAATCTCATGAAGGCCACATTAAAAATAAAAACAAGACATTAAGAATGAGTTCTTCAGTGTATTGTTCTAGGAGAGTTATAAAATCATTATACATAGAAAGGCAAAATAATTGGAAGACCATCTAACTTGATCATTAAAACTGAGGACATAAGATGAATGGATTACAAAGCTACCAGAATTTGGATAAAGGATATGACAGTGGTGAATTTCCATTTCCATACCTCAACGAGAAATTATTTAGAGGTAGTTTAGCATCGTGTAGTTGAGAAAACACTGCACTATATGTCCAAATGTTTTAGATATGGTTTGGTCCTGTGCATGGTTTCAGATAAGGCACTTACTTCTCTGAGCATTGATCACCTCTGTGAAGTGGAGGATGGAGCACCCTAAAATTTCCCTAGGACTCAAAGTCTATGATTCTGTGAAGAAAACCATGATAGAGCATATTTCACACAAATAGAGCTCTGGCTTTAGCATCTAGTTTGCAGGTTATAAGAGGCCAGTGTGTTGATATCTGCTGTCTTAATTATGGGGATGTCTCCATAGTTAGGGAAGCATTAAAGAGGCCTTGCACAGTCCCAGCTACAAGATCAAAAGAAGGTGCTGAGTTTGGTGTGATGGGGAATGGCAGAGCTAGAACTGTCCGCTGCCCTCTTTCCACCAGGCTGAGTCCTAAGGGACCCTCTGGCGGGGAACCAGCAGCTCTGGCAGCCCTTGTAAACTATGGTTTAGAGGAAGGAGCTCCAGTCATATAAGCACAGTATCTGGATAGAATATTAGAGGTCACTAAATCTTCTACTCTATGCAGAAATTCCCTCTACACATTCTCCATGACTCTAGTCTCTCGTCGAATATGTATAGTGTCTCATAAGATAGCTTCGTCCTTTGGCGAACAGCTCTCTATTTTTGGAAGTTTAAAAAAATTAATTTAAGACCTCTCCTTCCAATTCACATAATATTCCTCCTATTTGTTTATCATTCTGCCATCTGGAATGCCATAGACTTAGTACATTGGGACAACTGAGTGTCCCCTGCTCCTCTCTTGACTATCTCATCACAGTTTCTTACGTCCTTGACCACATAGTTGATCTCCATGGTGTTTGTGAGTGCTGATGCCCCCCTGAGTGTGGCAAGCAGGATTGAAACAAAGCTCCAGGTTCTGTGACTCAAGGGCCAGTAGAGTGGACGAGGATCAGGGCAGCTTCTGTGGTGGACAAGGATCAGGGCAGCACCATCCTGGTGATTCACACTAAGCCCTCTTCACACCACTGGTCTTTATCCAAGGCCCATCCATCTCGGTTTGGGGGTTTTACTTAAAAGTAATATTTACCAGAGTTTTTCCTGATTATAAAATACTTATTCATAATAGAAAATCTAGTAACTAGTGAAAACTGTAAAAGAGAAAGAAAACCCTAGAAGGCTATTTCTCAGGGGTTAGAGGTATATATCTTGGATACATCTATTGATAGATAAATATGTAGATATGTATGTTTACATATACCTTAAAGGGTATTTGTGTATGTGTGTACAGAATTGTCATAAACTTGCTATACACACGATGGTGTGTTATAACAAAGACTACTTTAATGACTTTTAACCATCAACATGTAAACTATGGTACAAATTAAAATTTACATGGAGAATGCAGGGGGATCACACAGATGCCTTTTAATTTCCATGCATGAGTGTATGTGCTATATATATTATAACTTAATCTTAGGTGCTTAGATAGCGTGAGAACTTTGCTGGATCAGTAGATGTCTATCTACACTGTCATTTTTAAAAAATATGTTTTTATTGACTTCAGAGAGAGCAACGGAGACAGAGAGAAAGATAGAAACATCAATGAGAGAGAATCCTGGATCAGCTGCTTCCTGCACACCCCCTACTGGGGATCAAGCTCGCAACCTGGGCATGTGCCCTGAACCGGAATCAAACCTTGATCTCCTGGTTCATCGGTCAGTGCTCAACCACTGAGCCACACAGGTCAGGCTACACTATCGTTTTTAATTGCTGCATGGTATTTCATTTTACAGATATTGAGCTGTATTTGATCATTCATCTATCACTTGGAATTTAGACTTGTTTATAATTTGCTATAAATAATGCTGTAATGAACATACTTAAACTGCACACTTATAAAAGTATATAAAATTTATATTACTGAATAAATTCTTAGAATTATTGTATTAAAAATGTGATAATTTAAAGGTTTTTAATTACATTGTCATTCAAAATGGTTATAACAGTTTCACTCTCCATTAATATTGTATTAGTGTAGTATCTTCAACTTTTGACAAGACTATGTTAAGATTTAAGAAAACAGTGTATTTGCTAGTTAAGTGAAAATCTCTTGTTTAATCAGAATATTTTCGATTCCCAGAGAAGCTGAAATTTTACCCACTTTTCCATTATTGACCTTATTCATCCCTTGTGTATTTTCTGTCCATCTCTTTTGATCATTTTTGTTTAGGGTTTTCCTTAATGATTTTCAAAAACTCTTTGCATATTAAGGATGTTAAACTTTAGTCTTTCAGAGAGATTGCAAATGTTTTCCCTAATTTTCATTTGCCTTTTAACTTTTTCTTTCAATGGGTACTTTAGGTAGTGGAACTTTAAATCTACATTTAAGTCTTTACAATAGACACAAAATATCATCTTATTTGGGCTGAAATAATGGACTGATTCCAACAGAATCATTTTTGATCTACTGTATCCTCCTGAGCATCTTTCCAGGGTTCTGGCCTCCATACATGTGATCAACGTGGCCTTACCAACGTATTGGCAAAATTCAGGATCAAAGTCCCCAGAACCTTCCCTCAGAGCAAGCTGAGCCATTCATTAATGTTCTTCATGTATATGTTTGAACCAGTTATGACCTTACCTAAATTTATCATTTTCTAGCCCACTTTTTGCTCTCTTGTCATAAGAATATCATTAGAAGTATTTTCAAAGCCATTTTGAATTCTGGATACAATATATATCTTTATTCCTAGTCAACTGTCCGCATTAATAGCTGGTCTCACAGGACTTGTCCTTAATGCACAGAAATTGCCTGTTTGAGAATCTGTGCTATATTCAGTTGATATCTGTATTAACTCATTCTACAAAGGATTTGAGCTAAAGCTTATCAGAATTAATAAAGCAAAACCACAGATAAATGAAATATCAAGACTATAAAAATTATAAGCTTCAACAGTGAAGTTAAAAAGCAGATGTAGAGACCTTTTCACAGTCGGGTCATAGTTTGGCTCTGAGCTTACTGGAAGCAAAAGTAAAAAGGGTAACATGATCAGATGCATGATTTACATTATCTGAAGGAAAACATATACCAGTTCCTCAGAGGCATAATCGGACAACAGTTTCACGTAGACAAGTTGATAAACATATGAATCCAAAGGTTGAAGAATGTCACCTACCTCTTCAAATCACTGGAACAGCAACTGCCCATTTCTGGGCTTCTAGCTCCTCACTCCTTCTCCCTGGTTCCCTAGCACCGTACTGAACAGTTTTCTTGGTATTACTGGGTGTGATGCACAATGGCCTCAGACTTGATGCCACTTAAAGTTAAAAAATGCCTCATTTACTATCTTACATTTTTAACTGGTCTTAGATTCAGCTCTCTTATGCATTTTATTCTCTGTGGCTCGGGGATCATCCATCCTGACAAGGGAGCAATAGGGCTTTGGGGGTGACTGACAAATTCCATGTAATACACTGTCAGCATACACCATGGCAGTATACACTGTCTTATAGCACCCAGAGCCTTTTCTGTATTCTTCTATTTTTAAAAGACACTTTCACCACTATTGATATCATTACCATATAGACTATTTGATTTATATTATTATTTGTATATATATCCCTGGCTATGTGACCTGAATGACAGAAAAAGATGTAGAAAATACATAGAGCCAACTGTACCTATAGTACACTGTATGGTAATATGCTATAGTATATCACTACATTGAGTACGTTACTGTGTGTGTATGTGTGTGTGCATATGTATATATATATATGTATTTAAATATGCTATAGAAAGAGTTTGGTGATGGAGGAAAGAGTAGCTCTCATGGTGTTGATGACTAGCCTTTCTAAAGACACCTGTGCGCCTCTGGCCCTTGTCTGGAACATGAGCAGCCACATCGCAGCTCTGCTCTTTGCTCCCCTCTGCATCCCACATGTATGGTTCTGTGTGGCCTGTCTTGTCCTATAGCCGTGGTCATGGCCTCTCATAGAAGTCAGTTGGGGAACATTTTCCAAGGACCTGCTGTATGCCAGGCACAGTACTTGGCGTGTTGGAGGGAGTAGGAGGGGTGCAAGTTGCTATTTTTTTCTCTCAAGGGCGATGTTTAAATTATTTAACCATGGCACTGATCAGTTTGAAAGATCCTGGCTAGAGCAGGCTCCTGGAGCCCCATAATGTGAGGGGGACATTAACCACTTAGTTGCTGAATGGTGGGAAGGTCTGGGGGCTCTAGGCAGTGGCCAGGTTAACAGAGAGGGCCACTCCGGGTACTCAGAGCTGCAATTCTTTACCAACTGGTCAGCAGATATATTTAACCAGTTTAATAGCCAGTACTGGTGTGCGGGTGCAGGCTCACCGAATGTCCCCCCACCTGTTCTCAGACACTTGGCCCCAGGGTGCAGGAAGGGAGGCCTCTGGCCTCGGAAATAATGTGAATTTAAAGATTGCCCTGACCGCCCCTGGCCAGTCACCCGAGGCCTGTACTGTGTCCTGCCCCGGGGATTCCATTGGCAGCTTTACTCTCAGCAACTGACAGGCTTGTGGCCGAGGAGTAGTCGTTGGCAGAGGTACTGAGCCCTCACTGTGCGTTTGAAGACTTTCAGGGTCTCATGGAGGTTACATTGAGACCCCTTTTTCTTGGGAGCTGGGCAGACAGAAATCACCCGGAAAGCCCGTGGTGAGGCTGAGGACTAGGCGTCAGACAGGGGTTAGTTCGCCTAGTCCGACGAGCATCGGCCTCCCCATTTCCTCCATTAAAAACACATCTATGGAGACTTAGGTAGATGTAGTGGAGGAAGCAGGTAAAGATCTTAATGGACATGTTATTTTCTTAACTGGTTTGAGAGTATCCTAACCCTTGGTTCTGGATTTGAGGCCAGCTATGCGGACACTTGTCTTTCTTAGGGTCTGGTTAACTGTCTCCTTTTCCCTGCCCAGCTCATGCCAGGAAGGAGTGTCATTCCTGGTACAGGCTGGGAGCTAAAGACAGGCGGGTCTAATTCTTACCATAGCCTGAACCCCAGGAATAAGGTTGGCAGATCTTGAGCCAGGGGTTCTGGAGGTGCCCTCTGGGGATTTTCCTGGTTGGATTTTTGCCAGGTAAGGGGCAGGGAGGGCTAATAGCTCCATATCAGCAGCTCCCTTGCCCCAAATCGACCAGCCCTGCTCTGCTGGCCCTTCTCCCTCCCCCTTCTGACCTGTGGCTAACTTTTGGGAAAAGGATGAAGGCTGCTGAGTGTGTGCCCACACAGGAGCAGAAGGGATTGCAGTTCCAGGGGTGGCCCTTCTGTGGGACCTGCTGCCCCGCCCAAGGCCCCTCACAGTCACTGGCCTCCCCGGGAAAGGGTGGCAGCCGCCTGTTTAGTGCCACTGTTTTCATAAGCTAATGAGGGCAGAGTGTGAGCCACAGGCAATGATGCTGGATATTAACTGTGACAGGAAGCTTGATCATAATTATCTTAACGAGGATAGGGTTAATTACAGTGGAAACTTAAAAGTTCTCTCTGTTTGAATCTGCCGGAGCTGAATGCGTTGTGATGTTTTGTCATCTCGATATGACTTTGGAAGAGGCTCTGGGACCCTCCGGCAGCCGCGGCGGCTCCTGGGGGAGCCCAGCCAGGGCCCTGCACGTGGGTCGCTGAGGGGGCACCTGTGGGTGAGACAATGGGCAGCTTTCCTGCTGGGGGAGCGGGAGGCGCACAGCCTGCAAGGCGCTTCTGGGCATCTGATTAGATTTCTCGAGCAAACCACCTGCCACCCCAACCAGACCGCACACGTCTCCCGGTGCCCTCAGCGTCTCCTGACTGGGCTGGGAAGCTCTCTCTCCAGCTGGCTGTGCCCAGGTAGCAGCTAAAGCCTTGCCCTCCCCCTCCTGCCCTTTGCCAGAGCAGACAGATCTGCCTCTCCTTCCCAGCTCCCCGCCTCCCCCGCTTCAGACATCAGCAGCCACTGCCAACTAAGCTGGTGAGTAACCCTGGAGTGACAGCCACCCCTTCCACCAGGGTCTGGGGTACACTTTGCTGTCCACACACAGGGTTAGAGCAGAGAAATTACAGTGCTGCCATCTATTCCTTGTAGCTACCGTCACTGTCCCATGAAGCAGCATAGATCTGTGGCTCCTTGAAGCCCTGTAGCCTTGTCATTTTACGGAAGGGCACATATCTGTTTGCAGGCATCTTGTGTATAGGGGTATCAGCTCAATAATGGTTGCAAATAATGTCTCCTTTCTGGAAAACAACAACAAAAGTAAAATTTTCAAAATGTAAAAAAATAAAACCGTCTTCCAGGTGTTGGTTTAGTGGCCTCCACAGGCTAGCTGAGCCCCGGAAGCCCTGTCCCCTGCAGCGTTACCCTTCACCACGCTCTCTGCCTCCTGTCCCCAATCCCTCAGCTCCGAATTCAGCTGATTAAATCACACTACATGGATGGCAGAAGACCTGGGTTTATTAATCAGCATCATGGTTCCCTTTTAACTGAGCAGCTAATAACATTAAGTGGCAAAGGGAATCTCCAAACCAGACAGGTGATGGGGGACTTGAGCCCGAGCCTCCAAACTCCTCACTGAACCCTCACTCCGAAGCTGGTCTTGAGCTCTGTCCTGAGCCACCCGGAGAGAAGGCAGTCTCTGTGGGCACTCCCTCTAGTGTTCCTGGCTTTGTCCCTTTTCATGCGATGTCATTTTGTTTTATGCCTCCCCTGAAGGGAGGTTTTGGAAGGGAGCTTTCTTCTGCTTGCCAGTTGCCAACTGTTTGCGGATTCTCATGATATGAGCATTATATTTGCATAACATAACTCGGGAACAATGTGTATTTGGATGCTCTGACCAGAGCCCAACCGATGTTGTGCACAAAGGACTTATTAGCCCTCCATAAGGCGCCCCCACAGGAGGGAGGGAGGAGGCCTCAGCTTCCCTCCTGGTAAACAGCCTCGCTCTGAAAAGCTCTTGGGGATCATCACTCATTAACCCCACAGAGCAAGGGACTTCGGGAAGCGTGGAGTGCCCCTGCAGAGGCAGGACCTACTGCACGCCTTTGTGCATTGGTTGGTCTGCCCACCATCTGCATCCTCAACAGCCTCCCCCCACAAGTCAGGGCTTCCAGAAAAACCAGTGAATGAAAGGAGGAAGAGAAAAAGAAAGAAATGTAACTTGTTAATCTTCTTTCACTTATTGTCCATGAGATGCTATGAGCTGGAATCAACACAGAAGAAGGCATTCAGGTGGGTTATTGACGTGCCCAGGCCCACACTGTGAGGAAATAGGGAGTTGGCGTAATATTCCAGCCCGTCCTGACTGCAGGCGTGTAAGTCGTGTTTCCTCCCTGAAACGTGAGGTCCATGAGAAAGGAGGAGGAAGAAATGAGGCAGGATAACCCCACTGACCCTTGACCCAAAATGTGTTTGGTCTTGCCCTCCCTCCTGCTTGGAGCAGGTAGCGTTTGGCTGCAGGAGGACACGTGGTCTGGGTGCTGGGTCCTGGGTGGGACCACCCCGAGGGTCAGGCAGAGATGGGATCTGCTGGTGGAGCTCTGGGCCCAGTGAATTCTGGGGATTTAATTACCTCTTTGCAATGCATGTTACACCTCCCAAGCACTGGCTGTTTTGGAGTCCTCAGGGCGGGAGTCCTTAGGGCAGAAATCCTCGGGGAGATGTGGATGGCTGGAGATGGCCCTTGAGCTGAAGTTCGCACCTGCACCAGACGTACAGGCGTTGCTCACACCAGCAGGCGGGTCTGTAATGTGCGTGCCACCAGGAGATGAATAAACAGTGCAGGCAGCATCCCCCTGATTCGTCACATTTTACAGAATCGCCAGGAGATCCCATGCGCGTCCGCCCTCCGGTTGACGTTGCAGCTCAGCTGTCAGCCATGCAAGCTCAGCTCGGCTCTCGGGTCTGGCAGGTGACTGAGCTGGGAGTGTGTGTGTCTGTGTAAGTCCCTTGCCTGCCCGGTGGCTTCTTTAATTAACGCCTGTGAGCGCCAGGGCCCGCACAGGTGGGCAACAACCCCTCACCACCGCCGCCCCCAACACTCTAGAACCCACCTCTAGAGAAACTTTCAGCTAAGTGTATAAACAAGGCTGTTTTTCCTTTTTGGATACTTTTTTCCCGCTGAGCTGGGTACTTAATTCTTTCAGATGCCTGTTTATGTACCACCTCGATATCTATATTGCTGGGCTCGACACTTCTTTCAGAAATAAAGTGAGAAATCCACTTTCCATACATTAAAACGGTAACTTCAAGCCAGGAGCATTGAAACAGAAATCCTCCCAACCCCTCCCCTACTCCTGCTCCCCAAACAAAAAAGAAAAAGGAAAAGAAATCAAAGAAAGAAACAGAAGCAGCCCCTCACACTGGAGGGATTATTGCTCCTTCGGTGCCCTGCCCCTGGGACAGCCACAGGGACACTGGGCAGAAGCAAATTAAGTGATTAGTGAAGGAAAAAAAGCAGAGGAGGAAAAAGTCACAGGCGGTGAGCGGAGAGAAAGGATGGCTTCCTCGCTGTTTCCTACCACTGTGCCGAGGAGAACCGCTAAGAAATGATACTTGAAGTTATATTTATTATTGTAAGCGGGTCTGATATTTCTGGGCAGGAATGATGGATGACAACTTAAATTTGTGTCCAGGGAATGAAGGTGAACTGTGACAGAGTTATTTATCTTGGGAATGGAGGTGAGGGTCAGCCTAGGCTGGGTGCCTGCAGGCACAAGACATTGACAAATTTATCCTGCAGGCCGCATCTGAAGCCCTTTGTTTTGGATCCTGGCTACTCACTAAGTGACCCTCATCCTTCATGTTGGCAACGCGTGAAGGATGCGGTGAAGTGCCAGCGGCCCCTTCTCCCCCGCCGCCCCCGCCCGGCTCCCGCTACTAATTCTTGTCATTCACTTTGCTGACAGGCACCAAGCCCAAACTATTCCCAGTCCTGAAAGGGAAGGTTAAAATATTTATTTCGGCTCATAATGGCCTCCCTGATTTAGTGCAGGATCATTTTTCCTGTTGCCTTTGTCATTGCAGGTCACTGGAAGGACTGAGCGCCTTCGGGAGCCTGGAGGAGCTCGTCTTGGACAACAATCTGCTGGGGAACGACCTCGTGTTGCCAGGGTTACCCAGGCTCCATACCTTAACCCTCAACAAGAACCAGATATCCTTGGCTCTGCCCGCTGCCCCCACTGCCTGCCCTGCCCCGCAGTGGTCCCCTCCTGCTCGCCAGCTCTCCTCCCCGGCCCCACACAAATACCTGCAAAATGTCAAATGAGTTTTATGTGTCAGCTAAATTAAAGCATGTGAAATACAGTCCATGGGCAGACAAAGCGTTCTGTCTCCTGGCACTCGGGACACTTCAGAGTAATTTATTATAGGTCATTCATAAATGAAATGCACCATTATATCTTCCTGTTGCTCCATTTTAGTGCAGAGATCTAAGTTATGGCTGTGAAGAAATCTTTTTAATAGATAAAAATAGAGAAAGAAAATAATGTCACTGCTGCCAAGAAGGCGAATCCCAGTTCTGTTTGCTTGGGCTTGTGTGGGAGGGCGACCTCTGGTGGGAAGTCGAGGGTAATGCTGCTGAGCAAACTTGGCCTTCGCAGAGGATTCCCGAAGGCTCTCTTGGGCAACAGTTGTGGTGAAGGCAACAGGGGGAGGGGCCAAGGTGGAGGATAAGTGTGAAGCCCAGGCCTATCCTGTCTTTTATGGTGTTCAGTAGGGTGATGGGAAAGGCCTGGGAGAGCCAGGCTGGTATATGGCCTCTTCTTAAGACTGCGAGGACCTAGCCAGCCTCAGAGGAGACTCAGAGGGACTGAGGGCTCTGGAGTCCACCGTGAGCTGAGAATGGAGTCAGAACCTTTCTGCAGCGGAAGGCACATGGCTCCAATGTTAGATTGTGGGTCTGTGCCATCATGACGCCAGCCCAGCGAGGCAGAGTGTGGTGTCAGTGCTGTTAACTCCTGGATGCGCATCTATTATAACTCCCGGCACCGAGTTGAGGGTCAGTAAATGTTTGTTAGATAAGTGAATGAATCATCATCATCAGCTGTTCTTTAGGGGGCATTCCTGTGGATCAGGCGGCTCTGTGCCGAGTAGCTTTAGATATATTACAGGGTGGGACAAACGTAGGTTTACAGTTGTGAGTACGTGAAACACAGTTTATTGTATTATTTTCCATTCAAACAGCTGTACACCTACTTTTGCCTCACACTGTATTTTTCATTCTTATCCAACCTTGTAAGTAGGGTATAGTTACACCTTTGTCCAGATGGGGAAAGAGGCAAAGTATAGACCCACAGCCAGACTTTTAATAAGATGCTAGGTCCCAAATTCAATCTCAACTGTGGCTATATCCAGACCTCTTTCCATTCTAGTGTATTGCTTCAGACTTGAAGTCCAATCATCTTGTTTCATTGATGGCACATTCAAGACCTGGAGTGGTTTAATCACTAGTTCACGATCGCAGGTGAAAAGCAAGTTAGAAATAGGAAAGGGATCAGGGCATTTTCCCTAGAGTATGATATAAAACCAGATATGCATGTGAAGTTTAATCTATATGCATATGTCAACATTTATTACCCACTGTTTATACTTCAAGTCATAAGTTTATATTTTCCTTATTCTGTAAAATATACTGCTTCTGGTCATTATTAATTGACACTTTAATAGAAGGAGAAGGAGACTGCCTATAGGTAAATATCAGTCTTCCTCATATGAAATGTTGATGGATTTTTCCATTTCCTATCCTCCAGTCAACTCAGTTTCCTAGTCACTGTTTGAAAAAGTGTTATAGTCAGTGTGTCTTCAGGCTTCCTTGGCTGTGTAAGGTGATCAGTGGGACAATATTCTCAAATTGATCAAGAATGGAAGGAATATTAGACTAGATTGGATGATACGGTTCCTTCCTTGAGCCATAGTGCTCATATCCTGTGTCCCGCATCACTGTTGAGTATTAGAGTTCATGAACGTGTGTTCATGAGTCAGCTTGATCATGCTTAGCTATGTGGCCTTGGACAAGTCATCCTCTAAGAGCCTCTGTTAATCATTTTTATAGGAATAAGTTGAATTAGATCATGGTTTTATTCTCAGATGATCTGCAGTTACCAGAGACTAGTGGGCCTCTTGACTCTATAATTCAGATTTTCTTTGTCTCTGGTTGAGTTCTTTCCCTGCTCCATGCCTCATCTTCTCCAATCTATAGCAATAATGCCCAGGAAGTAATGGTATGGCCTGGGAGGGACCGAGGCAGAAGGCAAGGTGTAGGTGCCAAGCTGATCAGTCCTGTCACTGTGTTGTTGTATGTGCTTTGTTATCAGTAGATACAAGAGATTATGGTTGGCCCTCTCAGGATGCAACATGGCTCTTCTTTCTCCTCCAGGCTGTCAGTATGATCAGGAGAACTGGCTTACTTTCCCTTTATACTTGACCCAAAATTCATAGAATGAAAAGCAGGTAAAAGCACCAGTAATGATATATGTCATCCTCTTAACCTAACAATTTTGACTCCACCTTTTTGGCTGACTGACTTTCCTACCTACTTGTAACAGTACCTCAGGCTCTCCAGCCATTACACAATTCCATATTGCTATTCCTACTCTGTGAAATGTCTTAGACTTGGGCTCTCTCAGTTAGTTTTGCTGCATAATAATCCCCAACAGTGAGTCGCTTTAAAAACCAAACATTGGTTTACAAGACTATGGGGTCAGCTATTTGGGCACGGCTTGGATGACAGTTCTGCTAGTCTTGCTTTGGGCCACCCAGGCAGCCAGCCACAGTTATCTGGAAACTCAGCTGGGGCTGGATGGTCTGAGATGGCCTTGTTCGAAGGCCTGGAACTGGAACTGGTGCTGGCAATGGGCTGAACTACATGTCACCCACAAACTAGCACAGGTCTCTTCACATCGGAGGGGTGTTCCAAGAGCAAAGTTCCGATGTACAAACACTTTTAAAGCCCAGCTCGTATCATGGGTGTTGCTGTCCTATGGCCAAAGCAAGTCACATACCAAACATAGAACCACTGTGAGAGGGGACTCTGCCAGGTGTAAATACACAGAGGCATAGCTCATTTCATTAATCTGACACACAGACCTTGGTATCCTGTCTCCTTAAGTTTTTACTTCATATTTCCAATAAAGAGAGACCTGGAATCAAGGAACTATTGACCTTCTGAATATTCACTCTTTCTTATAAATTGAATCTTATTTAAAACATATTAGGAAGCTTGCTGTCAAATGGGGATCTACCTCAAGTTCTTCTGTGCTGTTGGTTTTATTTTTAATTTTCTGCTTTTTGGCATATATAGAATGGTTATTGACCCCCACCACAGCTCATTTTATCTGCTTTGTAAGTCTAGAGTTTTCCATTTGGGTTTTACTCCCAATTAAATCTGTTTATACAATGAGTGTGTTACTGGACCCTGGGAACTTGGGTTATGGGTTTTTTTTATCTTTTACCAAGTGGCACTGCCAAATAGTACTTAAGAACAACAGGCTCTGAAGCCAGACTTCCTGGGCTTGTACCCAGGTCTACCACTTACTGCATGACTTGGACAAGTTACTTAACATCTCTATGCTTTGGCTTAAGATGGGGACAATAATAGTACCCACCCCATAGGTTGTTGTAATGGCTATGGAAGAATCTCACAAATACTAAGTTACAGTAACACATTGAATTCTATGTGAGGGTTAGTATTATAACTTTTATTATGATCCTAGAGAATTATGTGAACTTATCTAAAGTCTTTTGGGTCACAGTATAACCAACATCAGAGTATAGATTTAGAGTGCTTTTTTGACTTCTATACTATAATTTAATATTGCCCTCACATCATTCTGTGAGTCGGGTACCACTAGGGATAATTCTCATTTTTATGAAAGAACTGGGAGAGTATGAACTTTCTGAAATCACATAGATTGTCTATGGTGGGGCTCAGTCTAGAACACAGGTGTGTTAATTCTCAGCCCAGACTCTGAGACCCAAGGTGGAGGGGCAGTCACTGCACAGAAGAGGAACTAAGGTGCGGGAAGAGTCAGCTGCCTGTGCCGGGCTCCACAAGGCCCTGCTCCCAGCTGCACTGGGAGCTTATGAAAGGAATTCCTGACCCCAAACCCAGCATCTGGCAAATTTCTTCCTAGTTCACCACTGCTCCACTTCCTGGCTGCGTACCTCCTGCTAGACCTCACATGTTTGTTCTCCTAGTCCTTGTCCCTGAGGGTTCCATTCAGCCGTCAGCTTTGGAGCCCTGTCCTGGCATCCCTAAAGCCTGGTCTTCCCAGGTTACCTCTTCATCTCTTGGTTCATAGCTTATCTCACTCTTCTTCCTTAGGTTCATTTGCATTGGCCAATAGTGCCTGGCCATGGCCTTGACTCTCTCTCTCTCTCTCTCTTTCTCTCCCTCTCTCTCTCTCTCATGTACACACTGTCCCTGGCTGTTCCCCTGTAGGGATGGGCAGTTGGCCATATCATGTCTGAATACTCAGCCCCAAATAAGAGAACAACTGAGATGTCAGAAAAATATGGATATTTAACCTTTTACCCACTTTTCCTTTAGGGGTGATAAGTGACTTCATTTTAAATCACAGTTCATTTCTTCATTTTCTGTCTCCCTGTGTGCTTCAGCACATGTATGGAGAGACAGCATGAACTATAACGCCAAGGAAGATGCGTAATACAAGTAGGATGTGCTGAATTAGAAAGCAGGACTAAGAATGTTCATTTTTCAGTATTTAAAATTTCCCTTTTGTGTTAGAAAATGACGAGTCATTGTCTAGGGACAATGACGTGTCCCTAGAAATGCCATTTCTTCAGTTCTAGGTTTAAATATAAACTGTGCCATTTACTGACAGTGTGACCTTTGACCCCAGTTTCCTTCATTGTTATGTGAATGTGATAATATTTCTGATGTATGTGAAAATCAAAATGAGGTACTATGCCATATACACTGTTTAGTTAGCACTCAAAAATCCTATAGTAGGATGAGCTCTGGTTGAAATCCTCCCAGTGGTTATAGATGCTGCCCTTTGCCCTTTGAAGCCGAGCACAGTGGGAAGGTATGTCCCCATTCTCTCACCTGGGAAACAGCTTCAGACCTGCAACTGGCCCTGACCCTGGAGGCACCCCTCCTCCCTCATGCTCCAAACTTTCCAGGCAAGATGTTGCTTTGATCTTGGGCCCCAGCAGAAAATCTCCCTTGGCAAGCCCGGCCACGACAGCTGGGCTCTGCAGTGGCAACTTTCTGTAGACAACATTGAAAAAAATCGAAGCAGCAAGTACTCTAGAGAAGGCTCGATGAGGGAAACCAGGTGTGTGCTAAGAATCCAGCTGGAGAGAAATGAAACTGTGCCAGATAGTGTCACATTTTTAAAAATGGGGGGAAAAAAACACCCAAAAAAACCCAAAGCCTTAGGAGAATTGCTGAAAGAGTCTCCACTGCGGTGGTCTTGATTAGCCCCAGACCCCAGTTCCCTCCTCTCATTGGCTCTGGTTAATTTCCTATGCAATTTTACAAACAGGAATGTGACACATTCTCTCTCAGAGCCTGCAATCAGACAAGTCAAGGCTGTGCTCGTCCTCGCTGGCCCAGGAGACCAAGGAACCAATTAAATCTCCTCCTGTTTCATCCTCCAGTGGTGATCTCAGTGTAATGATGAAGTTCTGGTCCACAGAGTCCTGAAGTAGGTGCTGGAGGTTCCTGCCTGGTGTGGATTTGGGGGAGACCACCTGGCTAACCCCAATTGATCAGTTAGTGGGTAGTTGAAAGGCTTAGTAAGATGGAGTAGCTTCTGCCACACACAGTATCCTAAATGGAGCAGGCTCAAAGGCTTAGGAAATCCATAATTCCTTAGATTTATGGGCACAAGATGGCTGAAACTTCTTGAAGCCTCTAGATCAGTGGTTCTCAACCTGTGGGTCGCGACCCCTTTGGTGGTCGAACAGCCCTTTCACAGGGGTCGCCTAAGACCATCCTGCATATCAGATATTTACATTACGATTCATAGCAGTAGCACCATTACAGTTATGAAGTAGCAACGAAAATAATTTTATGGTCGGGCCACAACACGAGGAACTGTATTTAAAGGGCCAGAAGGTTGAGAACCACTGCTCTAGATGCTTTGCCCAAGAAATGATCCAGATTCGAATGACTCAACATCTCCACAGCCACCTGTTCATTGGCTGACCCAGATTTTGTGGAGTGTAAAACTTACATAATTTGAGGAAGCCCTCTTAAAGGAAAAAACTACATAAGTGTGAATGCAAAATTAGGTATGAAGATGAGTGTTACTTAGAATAGGAAATATATCAAAACAAAATAAAATTTAAGTTGAAAAATACCACACACTAAAATATTTAGAAAAGTGAATCTTTTTGTACTACACATGTCTGTTTAAAAACTTTGTTCCTGCAAATTCCCTTATAACTTTGTTATATGATTTTCTAATATTTTATAGAGAGAAAATAGAAAGATAATTCCATCTAATTGAAAATTAAGTTGCATTTTTAATAATTTAGGGAGGTTTCTTTCAGATTCATCACTCCTTATTGGTAATTTCACCACTAAATTATTGGCAAAATATTTAGAATTTTTAAATATTGAAAAAACTCTCATACATTTTCTTCATATATGAGCTGTTATATTTTAGGACATTTCAAGTTATTTGTGTATGTGTATACACTCAATAACTTAATCTTAAATGTTCTTTGACCTGATAAATTCGTTAATCATTGTATCATCAGTTTTATGTTGGTCCCTATATGTTGTGTCAGCATGAATATTACTGGAAGCTGTTCCTACTGATACTGTTGTAATAACCAGACACAGATATGATGCAAACCACACAAATATATCTCACTGAATCCTAATTAAATGCCACTTCTTCCCAAGTTCCTCTTAGCCAGGTTCCCAGAATTTCCGCAGGCACTCCAATGTCACCCAACTCGAAGTGACATGTAGTGGATGACATCCTAGTGAAGAAAAACAGTGATCTTAACCAATCGTGAATTTCACAAAATACGTGACCATGTGGCACTATTACTAGGGCTTGTTTCAGAGCCCTCTGCAAGCAAAGAGCCCTCACATACAAGCTTTATTAGTTCTGTGGGAAATTTACATGTGAAGATTTACTCAGATTAAACTGGGCCTCCCTGGATGGTGGCCTGCGAGGTTTCCCATCTGTAGTCACTAAATGTTGAGAAGTAACTGGGATCTCAATCCAACTTAGTTGCCCAGTGTTTTCTCAACTTGAAAATCTTGCCAGTTTTGAGTTCTATTCCTTCACATTACCACCTTCATACAGTAGATAAAAAAATAGATGAAGATTTAATGTTCTCCTTTTCCCCAAATACCATGATTTTTTTTTCTCCACCAGTGAGGCCACTGAGCAATGCTCAGCTCTACCACAGACTCTCAGTTTGCCCCTAAGAGGGAACTAGGTTTTGGTTAGACTTTTCTGTCCATAGTAGTAAAGGCTTCCCCTAGTTTATCTCCTGATATTGGATAATTCCTCTTGTCCATGGGCTCTTGGTATTCATGGCCTCTATCCTGGCCTGTCAAATCACCATCTTGCTTAGGGCCCAGCTCATCAGCTCAATTGATGAGTTGATGTGTGAACTAGCCCTTCCCAATCCATGTGATATCCTGCATCTGTGACTCTTTTCTTATATGGTTTGTGGTGTCTCAGAGTTTGACTTGACTGGATAGTGGAGCCCACCGTGGGGATGGATCATGGAATAATTTTACCACCATGACCCTCCTTGGTCTTTTCTCTTCCATTTTTTCCCCCTTCATAGAACATTAGATTCACAAAGGGTCTCAGGAAATGGATTCTGACCTGCCTGGCTTGACTAAAGTTGTTCTACTTTTCTCAGCTTGTCTTCTCCTCCTAGCTTTGTTCTCCTTTCCCCCCAATACTATGATTTTTTTCCCCACCAATGAGGCCACTGAGCAATGATTGGCTCCACCACAAACTCTCAGATCATAATAGGATGGCCAATCCCTGTTTGTGTTTATGTCATTCCTGTATGTTTTATTGATACATTACCCATTATAGGAGAATTGATATTTTTTAATGAGGTCTTTGAAAATAATGCCTTGCTTTCACTACTAGAAAAAAATTAAGTTTTATGGATTTGCATATTGTAAAATATTTTACTACATGGAATATACCCTTCATCATTTCAACTTAAAAACAAAACACAGAACTATAGAGGAAAGTGTGGTAAAACAATTAAGTGCATTAATTTTCTCTCAAGTGATCTGAACTCAGCCTTACCTGTCCAGAGAAAAGCTTGTTCATGTATCCAACAGTAGGAGTGAAAAGCTAACTGTTCCAGATACCCACAGCTAAGCTGATTTCAACCCTCACGCATGCCATATCATGGGATCACGCATGCCATATCATGGGAGCAGTCTGGACTCACAGTGGTCTAGTCTCCTTGTTAAACCTTTTGTTTTCCTGGACCAAGATCCTTAACCTTTGTCACATCACTGACTTGGAGCATCTGCTTGATCACCTGGCAGAAGTGACACCAGCTCTGGAATACCTCAGCCTGCTGGGTAACGTGGCGTGTCCCAACGAACTGGTCAGCTTGGAAAAGGACGAAGAAGACTATAAGAGATACAGGTGAGTATCTAGGGGTTGGAGCATGGTGAAAGAAGGAAAAAGCATCTTTTGGGGGGATAATGTACTATTGTGTGCGTAGCAGATGTTTGGTAAATATCAGTGGATTCCACGTGATAATATTAAACTTTTACCTTTGCGTAACTTATAGCCATTGTCTCCTTTTGTTGAAGTCAGAGGAGCCAAGAAGCATGGAATGCTGTTGAGTGGTCTAGGTCAGGGGTTGGCAAACTTTTTTGTAAAAGGATGAAGGTCATATGGTATCTGTTGCAACTATTCAACTTGGCTGTTACAGTGCAAAGTAGACATTTGTAAATGAGCGGGCATGGCTATGTTCTAACAAAATTTTATTAAAAAAAAAAAACCAGATAGAAGGCCAGATTTGTCTCTATTTTGCTGACCTATGCTCTGTCTTGTCAGGTCTTCCCGAGGTCTGCTTTAGAGTCACTTTTTGGAGAAAAAACATTTCCCACTGAAGTTTAGGGAGCTTATATAAAATCCCAAGAGGAAGTCCCACAAGGCCCATAACTTTGTTCCATAAAACTATGCCCAAGTGCCCATTGACCATGTGCTTTGATGGGTTCCAAGTAGAAATGCTTTTCTTTATTGTTTCTACTTCTAAACCATCTGCTTTGAAACACCAATCCAAACTCATCTGTGTTAGGGAGTCTTCTCCATCGCACTGATTTCATAAACTCGTTTTGTTTTCCTTCTTCATTTTGAATTCTGTATGCTCTCATTCTTGACTATTGTTTGGTAAATACTTTTAATGATCATCTCTGATGTGTTGCAGGTCTCTCCATTATGATATATGCTCTCATTAAAACCCCACTCGAATCAATGTGGGAAGGAAAGAGGGAGGAAGGATGGAAATACAAAACCTATAAGGCTACTGGAAAATAAATGTGGAAGAATTGAGGAAAGAGGATAATAATCTGAGAGAAATTTGTTCTATTAAGACTCATATAAAAATCTGTGGTGATCCATGAAGGAACATAGCTGGGGGCATTCAATTGTATAAGCAAAACTGTAAGAAATACTGAAGGCTGTTGAATGGAATATGTTTAAAACACACACACACACACACACACACACACACACACACACTAAAGCTACAGTAGGATTTTAGTTACATTTCTTCATTGGCAAGAATTTTATACCTTTTACTTCATTTTCTAGCTTACTTGATTAATTTTGTAGCAGTCTTAGCTGCTTGCTTTTAAACTATCTTAGAATAAAGCTACTTTTTAAAAATGTACTAAATCTTTCTCCATCATGAAGATTTTCATTTGAGATATGATACTGTCAATTCGAATGTGAGTTCTGTTAGGAGAAATATGTTTAATGTCCAGCAGGTGAATAGTTACACATTTCTAAATCAACCCTTGAAGTTGCATAGTCGCTTAGAACTTAATTTGCTTCTTTGACACTCTTATCAACTCTGAAGCATTTAACAGCCGGATTTCAAGCATGAAAGGGTGGCTCAAAACATATTTTATCTTCTTGCGGCAATTTATTTACTAGTATATGTCTTAGAAAGGTTGAACAAGTCCAAGAAAGTTCTGTCAATCAACATTTTTAGTAAACCAAGCCTTATTTGGGAAATTCTCAGTTTTTCTGTTTTTTTTTTCTTTCTTTCTGTGTTTAATTTTTTAAAAATAGCCAAATAAATTTTATATATGTGTATGTATGTACATGTGTGTATGTGCACACACATTCACACACACACGTTCATTCATTTATTAATGTTCATTCATATTCAGGTGCTTCAAACTAGGTAATTTTTCTTTTCTAGAATGAGAAAAGTAGAGTGAGAACAGTTTCTAATCCCACCTTATTTTATTCAGTCTCAAATAGAAAGAGGGTTTTATGAGGTTATAAAAGAACAAGAAAAGCTAATACTATTTTTTTGTCATTGTGACTGGTCACATTGGCAAAAATACTAAGACCCAAGGTGTAAGGGGTCAAATAAGATGATCTGATATGGAGTCCAGTTTGCCAGCGGGACTTTTTAAATGGAGAGGCCAGTCTAGATCAGGATCCCTTAACCAAGGTGATTCTTCTGAATCGTCCAAGGCATTTTGATTAATTTAGTGGCAAATGCAACAAAATAGTCACTAGGTGATTCTGATGCTCCGTGAAGAACTGTTGAACTAAGTGGTATTTAAAATTCCTGTGGGCTCTAGCATTCTGAGATACTCTGCTCCCAAGCAGTTACAGTTCTTCCTTTCCTATCTCATGTTTCATTATGCATTTTATCTTCTGTATTTCTCTCACTACCTCATATATTTCACCATTCAGAGAATGGTTCCAGTAGGTAAAGACTGCATCTTCTTGACTCTTGAAGCCTCAGTAATACCTAAAGTAGACATTAATACCTAAAGCAGACCATGGAATAGGGGCTTGGTAATTTTTCTGGAGCTAGCTGGAAATTACTCTTCCTCTCATAAGCTGAGCATCAATTAACAGATGCAGGGCCCTTTGGCTCCTCAGATGGCCCACTGCATATTTGGAAAAAGTTCCATTTGGATCTCGACAAATGCAGTTAATAAGCAAGAGATTATCCTTCAGACTCAGTCCAAGTGGTGGTTGTCGGGGCCTGATTTCTTAGGGTGGGCTTGATTCTAGAGGCGTGATCCATGTCCTGGGCTAGGATGAGCACCCTTCAAACCTGTCTTCCCCACTCCATGTCTGGTCCCTGGAGGGTGTGGAAGGGTGGGGCTGGGAAGGCTGTTTGTTAGTTGCACATATGGCAAAGTTGCCAAGGGGAGCCGGGTTTTAGAGGCCGCACACAGTGGAAATCACATCCAGTCAAATTTATCTGAGAAAATTCAGAAGTCACCTACAAGGATGGCAAGGTGCTCATACTCTGAGAGAAACAGAAATCAGGAGCAGTGGTGGGAACACGTGTGCCCATCCAGGTCCACATGAACTGCATGGCCTCTGACTGTTGCATGGAAGAGTAGGCCCAAATTTGTCATTCCTCTGTGTTTTTGTTGTTGTTGTTGTTGTTGTTGTTGTTGTTTTTTATCTCTCATTTGACAAGCATTCTCACACTTGCATTTGGATGAGATGAATGTGTATATGACCCAGTTCTGCTCTGTGGTCCATAACAGCCCCACTTTGTTCACCCTGGAATCTGTGCTTCAGTTAACCCTGAGAAGTTTTAGGGCTTCACAATAAGTCTTTTGAACCCAGAGTTCCTGTGGCATTTGGGTTTCTACCAAGCAAGGTAGCCACCTTTTTTATATTCTCTTGGTAAACACTCTTCCTGGCCCTTCATTCACAAAGCATGATGTCTGCCTGCCTTCTAGCTCTTACTGGAGCCTAATCCTAGGGCCTCTATGTAAATTTATGTGACATTTTCACTAGAAAATTGCTTAAAAATGAATGATATTTCTACGGTTTACTGTTTTTCACTTTAAGTACGTTTTCTGACAATATGTCTTCTATTAATCATTTAAGCAATAGTAGGAGCCTTAAAGGAGTGTATTCAGAAGCAAGAACCCATGGCTCATTTAGTGCTGTCTAAAAGAATGTCTTATTGATTGGCATCCTCTGTGGGTATGTGATGTAATATTTATAATATGTCACCCCGCCATACATCAAAACAGGTATGTCCGTTGTTTCATTTCCATGGGAGACGTTGATTTCTGAGAGGTCTGCTGGGTTGTAGGTCACGTTGTGGCCAACCACTGGACCAGAAATGGGAAGCGACTAGAGTCACAGAGTTGTTGGAAATGGCTTCATAGATGCTTTGGTGTCTGCAGATTCTTTTCTCCCCTCTCCCTCTCCACCCCCTTTCCTTCCTCATTCACCCCCTGTGCACCGGGTTAGATTTTCTTGGCACACATCCCCACAGTAAAATGGGCTCATTAACTCTGAATGTGAGCATGAACATATTACCAAGTTGTTGATCAGTGCCCTGGTCCTGCTGGGGCAGGAGCAAAACCATGCCTGGGGTTTCTCTTTGCCATTCATCATAGATCATGGCTGAGAACTGTCCATGGCCATGTTATTATAGGAGCCTAAACCTGCCCATGCTTTGCTGTGTACACACTGTGCTATTTTGGGATGAATGTTGAATGGAGGTGAATGTGATAACCAGCAGCCTTTGGGGTGTGAGCAGGAAGAGGGTGGGTGAGGCAGAGCTTGGCTTGGGAGACCACCATCATACTAAGAAACCACTTAGGGCCTCCTGTGGACTTCAACACTGGCCCAAAAATGGATCCAGGATGGAAACCTGGGTGCCCAGCGTGTTCTACTTCTTGTCTTCCTTTATAATTCCTTTCTTTCTTCTTACTGCAGGAAAGAAAGTAGCCTGGAAGTCAACAGTACACAAGCGCTAACTTCAGATGTCAAATAAGGGAGGTGGGCTCGTGGTCTCAGCTCTACTTCTGTCATTTAAAGCCTTTGTCATTCATTCTTTTCTGTCACTGCAATCTTTGGTCAGCCTCTCCTTCCTTGTTCCTCCCCAGTAGGTCCCTCTGTGTTCCTTACAACATTAAATTATTTTAAACGTGACACCCTTTCTTTGTTCTCTCCAAGGGAGCAGCCCAGGGGCCTGCCCAGTGTCTTCAGCACTCCGCCAAAGGGCAGGAGGGAGGGACCCTTTGCAGTCTGTGGGCCATCCTGGGCTACCACCATTTCCCCGCTGAGTAGGAGCTGTAAAACTTGTGGCTTACATAGCCCAGCTAGCATGCTCCAGCTAATCTACAGTCTGGGCTTTGAAGATCACAAGAAAGCAGAGGTCACGACCCAGAGATCAAAGTGACAGAAGCCCACAGAATAATTGCTGGTTACCCTCTGTAGAGGGCCGTGGTGTGTCCTGTGGGTGTATTGTTTGCCCGGCGACTTCAAACATACTGCCCACATCAGCTGGCCTTTGCCAGTTGTCAGGCATTCATTAATGCTGTAGGTGAGCTCACCTCGGCTCATTAGAGTGAGATCATTGTCATCTCTCTGAGCATCTGGAGTGATTCCACATAGTGTTTGTTCATTACGCTTTGTTCTTTATTGACTTTTTCTTACCGTTCTCTTTTACCTGGAGGTGTGAGGAGGCAGTTACATAAGGAAATTGGAGTAATAAGAATGGAGAATATGGATGTATTTATTGTAAATTAACTTTGAGGCTTATAGAAGTCAAGCAAAATAAAGGTTAAAAGAGGCTTAGGCATCATTTAGCCCATTCCCTTCATTGCACAGACGGGGAAACTGAGGCTCGGGAAGGGGGTAGAGACTGAGCCAAGATTGCTCAGCAAGATAATCCCAGAGTCTGGCCTTTTCCTTTGGCCTGTTGTCCCCAAGCTTTTTGTTACGAAGATCTCCCCTCTTTTTAAAAATTTTCTTCCCTGTACTTTAAAGCTTCGCCTCCTAAAAAAAATAAATAAAAAGCTTTGGCTCTTAAATAAACTGCAATTAAGCCATCACTAACATTTAAAAATTAGTCAGACACATTTAGCAGTTGATCCGTGCTTTGAATCAGCATCAGGTAACCAGGATTATCAAACAGGGTTGATGCAATCCAGTCAAGAGCAAAGACGCTTGATATTTTGTTGGCATGTTCACTCTATTCTTTTAAGCTTGTGAAAGGTTGAAAACAGTACATGGGTCACCCATTACTGTCTTCAGGGGCCCCAGGAGGGCATCAGTAGGTTGCACCATCTCTCCCCCACCTATACACGGGAGCAAGTAGGCAGCAAGAACTAGTGGGAAGAAGCATAGAATGCCATAAATGGAAGGAAGTAGGAAAAAACTCGAGTGATTCCCCCACCCGGGTCCCTCAGAATCTAGAAACTTGATGTGTCTTGAGTAGAGACTCCTCAGAGAAAGGAACACGCAGCCAGCCCAGGAGCAGGCCGTGCAGATCTGTGGTTGCGTGGTGTTGTGGGTAGCAGTTCTGAGCAGGAGGGAAGAGCATCCTCCTCTTGCTTGAAGTCTATATGGAAAGTGCCAAAACTTTGGCATTTGGACAGAGAAAAACAAGCAAAGAAGCCTTTCTGCTGTTCCTTTTGCCCCCCTCCCAGTTTGGGGAGTCTCCTTAGAGGAGTCCTTTAAGAAAATGGGGTATTCTGTATGGAAAGAGAGAGAACCTGAGAACTCTGTTGGTCTCACATTTAGACAGTCTGTCTGCAGACAGAAACACATGGGTCTTTAAATACCATCCTTCCCAGGATCCCTGATCTGCTCCCCGTGACCTCACCTTCCATGTCACAGCCAAGTGTGCCTGACTCCCTTCCCCTGGCCCTGGGATGTCGCCCAGCCACCTTGGAAAGGTCAGGGAAATTGGAGTTGCCCTCTGGAGCTCGGGATGGGAGACTCAGAACTTAGATGGATCTCTTTTCATTAAGCAGTGTCCTGGCTTAACAAGCAGTTTTATAAATCTGGAGCTGTCTCCGGGTGTCGCGGGATTTATAGACGGGGGTTTCTGCCATAAAGTGGTTTATGATGGCTGCCTTCTGTGTTATTAGTAGCTGTCTCTTCCTTCAAGCATTGCTGTTTGATAATAGCCTTAAAACACCCAGAATTACTTACCTGCAAGCCCCGTTCCCAATAGCCCCTGTTGACAGTCCGAATAAGTTTACTGCCCTTTTGTTGTACTTTACCTTCAAAACAAACTGATTGAAGCATCAATAGCTCGCGGAAGCTGACAGAGCCACGTCATGTGGACTGGCCCTTGTGATTGCAGGTTATCGGGGAGTTAACCTTCCCGCATTGTTAACTGAAATGTTTTATGTACTATGCAACTTTAGGATACGGCTGTGATAACCTCAGTAACTAAGTCATACATCACGATAAAGAGATTTTGGTGCAACAAATAACCCAGGATTAAATTTACAAGGGTGGAATTGATATTGTAAAAGCCTTCATTCCGTGGCTTCGGGAGGCCTCTCTTGTATTTTTATGGCAAGCTTGTATAATACTCAGGATTGAAGCTGCAGCTTTTGACATCCTGACATGACCTAGAACAAAGGGAAATAGATCTCCTGAGACTGGGATGGGACAGGCAGGCAGAAAGCCCACTGACTTATCACTTGGCAGTAATGTTTGGAACCTGGGCCAAGCCACCAACGGGCAGGGATTTCTGGTGGATGTGGCCACTGTCCGCGTTCTGTCTGCCGCAGGTACGGGGCAGGGCAGACCCCTCGCAGAATTGGGAAGGAGACTCTTTGCTACCTTACCAACCTCATCATCCCAGAACTGTTATTTTTCATGCTGTGATTTGTCACTTGGACGGTGGTTCTCCTCAGGACCAGCAGCCTCAGCCTCACCTGGGAATTTATGAGAAATGTAAATTCCAGGCCCCTCTCCAGACGTAGTGAATCAGAAACTCTAGGGGTGGGGCTCCGGTCTGTCCTTCAACAAGCTTGTGAATCACTGTATTAGGATAGAAGCCCCTTGAGAGCAGGGACCTTGTCTCATTTGTACATCACCTAGGCTCAGCACCTAGTACAGGTGGTAGCTGCCTACTAATTATTTGTTGGGTGAATCAATGTATGAGTAAGTAAGTAAAAGATGACATCTCTAAGGGAGAAAGTTTGGACCCTGGGCTGAGTCTCAGACCCAGTATTTGGGCAGGCTTTCCTAGTGTTCCTCAAATCTTTCTAAGCAGGAACCACCTGGACACCCCAGGCCGGCTGTCAGGTGGGAGTCAAGTCAGCCCTATATCAGGGTGACAGGAAGCCTGTTTCATGGCTGTTTCTTTGATTGTATCAGAAGAGTGCTCTGAAAACAGCAGCTCTTTGTCATCTACCATTTTAACTAGCTTAAAAGCCATCTCTCTCTCTCTCTCTCTCTCTCTCTCTCTCTCTCTCTCTCTCCTCTGATTTGAGGGCTGGGATCCAAAGTGGGGTGAAATGACAACGTGCTGTCTGTTGTCACCGTGGTTCCTGGCAGCCCTGTGAAGACATCTTTCACTCCATCATTAAACACTGGCTGGGTTTGTAATGCTGATGTTTTCTTCACCTGAATATTCATCTTTTCCCACCCTACACTTAGTGGGTGTCTTTCCTCCTTCGAGCGTCACGCCTGACATATTGTTTCCATCTGTACGTGTCTTTACTTGAAAAAATCTGTTGTCATCCAGACTTTGCCGTACCAGCAGAAGACGGAATTCTCTCTGACATTGACTGAGGCCAGCGGGAATTCTGCTGGAGTAGAGAAAGGTCACCTGGGCTCCTTGTGGAAATTTCTGGTTTGGGATAAGGTTAAGGACATTTGGAGAGGGGAGGGAGAGGCTCGGGGAGAAGTAGAAAAAAAGGTAATAGATTGAGGCCAGAGAGGAAGCAGGAAGTAGATAGTCAAATTTCCAGGACCTCAGATGTTGGGGTATAGAGTTCTGGGGATGAAAAGTATACCTCCAAAGAATTTTAGAGCATTTTGACTTTAAATGACTAACATGGAGGTTATCGCTAGAGATCTCTAAGTCGTTGTCTCTGGTGTTTGAGTGATCAGCTATGTTTCCCCTAGACAAGCATTGGAGGTCACATGTGATGTCAGAGTGGGGCCTGTCCTGGGAACCCAGGGCTCCCCTGAAAAGGGAGGTACCCTACTTACCCCAAGTCACATTTGCACTGAGAAGCTAATGCTTGGGGTTGCTTTAGCGTTTGTTTCTTTGAAGCCTACTTATCCTCCTTCACCTATTAGTTTTTAATTATTAGGCCCCTTTCTCTGTGCTTCCAAAACTACTGCATCACTTCAATCTTGGTACTTAGCTATGCTGTTTCTAATTTCTCTGTGTGAGTCTGTCATGCCGATGACACTGAAAACCCCTCTACATGCAGGGACCATATCTAGGGCCTGGCACATAGTAGGTGCTCAAGAAATATTTGTGCAAGAGAAATGAACTTGTATTTTATTGACTTAATGCTGACGCTACTTTGTAAGATGGCCTGAGGGTGAGCAAAAAACGTTTGTTCCTGCCTTCAAGAAGCGTATAGTTTAGGTGAGGACATCGACGGAACTAAATTGCCAAATACCAGACATGCTGCATGGAACTTGGAGGTGGTCACCCATCCTCCTGAGCTGTCTCTGCCTGTTCTCTTCCAGATGCTTTGTTCTTCACAAGCTGCCCAATTTAAAGTTCTTGGATGCCAGGAAAGTAAGCTTTGGTCAGAGGGGCGTTCATGAAGGTGGTGAAGCCCAAGGTAAGCTGCCTAGGTCATGGTCTTCTCGAGGGATCTGTGTCTCGAGGGATTTGTGTCTCACCTCACAGGTACTCTTGGAGCATGGAGGGTGTGCTGAGAGCTCGTCCATGGGTACACTGGTAGCCAAACAAGAAGTAGGACTGGGTACACACTGGGTCTTCCCAGTCTAAGAGGACCTTATTTGTAAGGTGATTTCACTTGGATGGCTTGTTTACTGGTAAAGCAGCACCTTGCACAGCCAATGGTGATGTCCCAGGAGTAGGTGGGATTCCAGGCCTCTTTCTTAAAGATGGTTCATTTATAAGATGGTGCCTCTGCAGGGCTGGAGCTGAGAAAAGGGAAAGGGGAAAGCGCTGAGCATGTGCGCTTTCTCAGGTGGCTGGGATTCCTCTAGCACCTCACAGGGGGCCCTTCTTTCCTGGGACCAAAGGGGAGACACAGGAGAGGGATTTTCTTGGTTCCACAGCTGAGAACTCAATAGCTCTCAGAGATCCCTGTAGAGGGAAAGTGCGTTTTTCTGACAATGGGACCTGGGACTGGTGTGTGCTCCCTCCAGGTAGCTTTCTAGGGTTCATGGAAATGATGCTCACTGACCTGTCAGGCTGAGTCTTCCCTGAGGCCGTGGAAGTCACCATGGGTCATCTTAATGACAACATTGATGAGGCAGGGGGTGGGGGGGGGGCTTGGCTCTCAGGCCCAAGGAGGTTTCTAAGGACATGGACAACTATCTTATTAGGAGGAATTGGGGTCCTTCTATGAGGCCTGAGGCTGGGGCATGGATTTGATGACACTTGGTGACCCCAATGGAGATCCATCCCTGCCCTGGGGCTCTGTGGAGTGACATTGTCATTTCCTGTGGGATCCTGGCATGCGTGTTGAAAACATTCTCCCAGAAAGCCAAGAGGCCCAGTTTCCCTCACTTACTGACTTGCAGTGCTCTGCCCAAGTATTGGGAATGACTGAGAGGGAAAGAGAAAAAAGCAAACAGGACCAAAACCGAAAGAGCAAAACCTCTTTGTCAAGTTGCTCAGCTGGCAGCAGACCTCAGGCCACGTTTTCGCCCTGAATCCGTGAGGTGCAACTTATTTCCCATTGTGCTGAATACGATTGCTGGCAGTTGTGGAAAGATGCAACGCGGAGGGTGTAATCCTGGCAGATAAATGTATCGTTACCTGTTTCAGCATGTGGGAAATTAATTGAGCGATTCGTTTTGTAGTTATTAAAGTGTTAACAGTTTTCCTTAACGAGGCATATTTGACATATTGCTCATGGCTGCCTTCAGATATTTCAGCTCTTGTAATTTTGGTCCAAAGGAAATAATTTATTTCTTGGCTCTTTTTTTTGTTTTGTTTTTTGTTTTTGTTAAAAGATTCCAGAGACAGCTGCATCCCCAAAACCAACAAAGAACAACAAATGAGCTGCCTATAATACCTTGGGTTCTTGCCCCTCTTACATTTCTCACCTTCACATTTACAGGCACTTTATAAACTAGGTCAGAATTTCTTCCGCTGTCATTGTCATTGACATGGGCAGCTCTGTTGTCACTGGAAATCTGAAGGGGTTCCAGATACCGTATTGGAGTGGGGCTCTCTGTGTGTGTCCACCATGGTTCTGGGGTTCCTTGCCTACAGAGGGAAGGGAGCGCTGGCTTATTCTGCAGTTCCATAACTCAAGCCTGGAGACCTTCATCGGGCTGCCCAAGTCACCCGCTAAGAATTGCTGGAGCTTTTCCTGTGTGTTTGACCACGGAGCCCACATTCTCCACTCTGATTTATTGCCCCGGAGCAGGGAGCTAAACTGTTTTTCATGCACCTCTGGGTTCAAACAGAACCTCATTGGAGGCCTAGATGAAGACAGCGGGAGAAAGCAGGGCTGTTCTGTTGGAGCAGAGATGGCGGCAGGATCAGGGTTTGGTGGGGAGGGGGAGCTCTGGCATCCTCCCCAGTCTTTGAAAGCAAATGGGACTGGCTCCTTAACATCGGTAATAGCTGGTTCTCTGAGTCATTAGCAACTTAAGCAGAAATGCTCTTCAAAGCCCCACATTAGTTTCTAGTCAATTATAGAATTAGCTCATGTTTGTAATTGACTCTCACATCTTTATTAACGGCATTAAGCTTTACAGTATGCACGGATTGAGGAGAAGCGGAGGCACTCTGCGAAAGCGTGAGGATCTTCGGTGGTTACCTTTTTGTGGTCACATGATCTCCAAACTGGACTGGACTTCAGTAATCACCTGGTCTGAGATCTCATTTCCTGGGTGAAGGAATAGGGAGAAGATGGAGTGTCCTTAGGCGCCCAGAGCCCGCTGAGGCAGACTAGGATTAGAACCCCGGGATGTGGGACCAGAACCCTGGAATATGGGATTAGAACTCTGGGATGTGGGACCAGAACCTAGATGTGGGATCAGAACCCAGATGTGGGATCAGAACCCAGATGGGGGACCAGAACCTAGGGATGTGGGCTTCCACTTCAGTGTTCTATTTACACCATGATCCTTCAAGGGCGCCAGAGGATTTCTCTGGCTTCCTGGCCTGATAACAAACTGTAAGCCTCTCTTGATGGCAGGCAGTTCCCTATTGTCTGTTTTCAGAGATGCTCACCAGGACTTTTCTTGCAGCTAGAGAGAGGCCAAACGAGCTCCTTGCTGAATTAATAATGTTAAAAAGGCTGGTTCTCGCCTGCTCACAGTATATACAGACATGTGTTTGTTCCTATGCAGGTGTGTATATACGCTTTCCATCTCTGTGTATATATACATATGTATGTTCTGGGAGGTATGTGTACGCCTGGATTCGGCTCCTAAGTGGAGAGCAATTTCCTCCCTGTGAATTGCGACGCTCTGCTGAGCGCACTGGGTGAAGACCTATTTTTCATAACAGCGTCAGACTCTCAAGTTGGCTCCTGTCCTTTCCAAGGCGGCGGCCCGTTGTGCTTATTCAGCAGGAGGCTCTGATGGATGATCAAGGGGGCCGTGATTTGGGGAGCTGTTTTCATTTTATTCCTGACATAACGTATTTGGGAGGATGGAAAATGCCTCTCCAATCACAGCCCGTGCCATGGAGGTAGGGAACAGGCAGCGTGGGCTCTTGGCTAATGCAAATGCAGACTCATCCAGGATCTAATAAGCCCCGAGGTCCCGGAGGTTTGATTTGGTACCTGGCAGGCCCTGGCACTTGAGTGCGAGCTCTCTCTTGCTCTCTCTCAGCTGACACAGTTCTTCATCCCTGCCTTTGGCTTTTGTTGCTTAAAAGCCACCTTCTGTCTGAGCTCTGATTGTTCTATAGAAGGCTGCTATCATTCATTAGGGAGTGATAGCTAATGCTACAATGGGCTCTTCTAGACCCTCAAGTGTTTGTGTGTGTGTGTGTGTGTGTGTGTGTGTGTGTGTGTGTGTGTGTGTGTATGTTGTTAGTTAATGGACTTACAACAGCTAGGCTTTGTTCATTTCCCAGAATTATAAAAAAAATATGTATCTTTGTCCAATATTGGCCATTGAATCATGCCATTGTCCATGCAGAGAGCACCAAGCTGGGCACACAGAAGGCTGAGGCCCTGCAAAGAGCAGCTTCTGTAATGACCAGTCCGTGACCCCCTCGCCACACGAGAAACACAGATCAAAGTGGTGAAGGGGCCTGTCCAGGAGGGCGTGCATGGCGGACACTCCAGCCCTGCACATCAGAGAGACGGCTCAAGGATCCGACAGTCAGAATTGCTTAATTATGTCCTGGCTTTGTAATTATTCATCCCTGTTCTGGCAAAGAGCACAGTTGTCATTTCTCTGACATAATTATTTAAAGCTGAGCCCTCTTGTTTACAGGCACATGCATGAAGTTGGCTACCAACTATTTAATCTCCAGGACCTTAGGGGAGCGACGGGGGGAGTAACTACAGGGGCAGCTGGACTGAGAATCGCAGCCCACTTTAGAAAGTGTTCTAACATGTGTATTTTTGCTTATAATCATGGCCATTCTCTTATAGGTAAGATATGGAAACAGGTGTGTTCATGAGTGCAGATCGGTCCTTGAAAATATGTCAGCCTGTCTTTATGCAGGCATGCGTGGGTTTCCTAGCAAGTGTAGTTTGTGTATTTGTGTAGTGTTTTATAGTTTGCATACGTGTCTGTGTATCTTTGGGTATTTGGGGTGTATAGCGTGTGTGTTTATAAGTGAGAGGAATGGGTGAGGGAGGAAGACTGTTTCATTAAAGGAATAAACTTCTGAATACCTGTGCCTTCCATAAATCTTTTCTATTCTCTTCCTTAAACTGAAAGTTGAACGCTATTTCGGTCTGAGGATTTACCTGCCGTCGGCTCTGTGAGGGCTGGGGCTTCTCTGTTCCACTCTCATGTCTGCAGTGCCTGGTCTATAGCAGAGACTCGGCCAATTCTCCTCCCAAGAATAAACCGTGGACAGAACATGCTGGAAGATCCATCATGAAAGGTGGTCCCGTGTTTGTTGTTGCTTGACTGTGGTCCTCTGGAAAGGGGGCCTCTGCCTTAAGGAACATTAACCATCTGAATCTGTGTGTTGGCAGAGAAGACAGAATCTGGGCTACGTAGTTGTTTTTCCAAAGGATTTACCTGCTATTTGTTATGACGGCAAAACCTCTAGCTGCTGTGATCACTGGGCCTCGGCTTCTTCATTGGGTGGCATTGCTGGGGAGGCTGGGGGAGTCCCCGGGGTGGGGGGTGGGGGCTGGTACTGCTCATGTTCTCTGAGTCCTTCTCTCAGAGTCCACTTGGTCCTCATAGGGCTTTTAGGAAAGAAAAGTAGCTTTTCTGAGAAAACATGTTGGGGCGCTCCACAGTCTGTGTACAATTAAAATGAGATTTCCCCTCTCTTAGCTGTTATTGGTTTTTGTGTGTTTGTTGTGTGTGTGTGTTTTGTTTTGTTTTTGTCTTATCATAAAGGAGCACAGCCTAGTGCAGTGATGGCGAACCTATGACACGCGTGTCAGAGGTGACACGCAAACTCATTTTTTTTGGTTGATTTTTCTTTCTTAAATGGCATTTAAATATATAAAATAAATATCAAAAATATAAGTCTTTGTTTTACTCTGGTTGCAAATATCAAAAAATTTCTATATGTGACACGGCACCAGAGTTAAGTTAGGGTTTTTCAAAATGCTGACACGCCGAGCTCAAAAGGTTCGCCATCACTGGCCTAGTGGCTTGTTTGGTTCAGTTAGCTGTTTTTAAATGCCTAGTCTAGTTCTTTACTAAATTCTCCCTTTTTCTAAACTACAGTGTATATGTCTCTCCTATCTTCTGTTCGCCTTATCTAGCCCAATTGCAAACATGTAAAAGGTTATCAGAAAACACCTCTAGATTGATTGCAATTACTAGCATTTACTCTATACTTAATATTTTCAAGAATAGATATTTTACATAAAGCCTGGGTCTGCCTGTAAATAAATATTCTAATAACTAAATGAACCACATATATACAGTGGAATAGACAATAAGTCCATCTATGTTGAAAGCTCTCTATTATGCTGTGTTCAGAAGAAAACCAATGTTCCTTATTTTCTGGAAATCTCCAACTACCTGAAAATGTTAGTGTTTTATAGTTCTTTTATCTTTCTGCACAAATGTTTTTTGTCTAGAGACATATTCAGAGTCTATTTTCAATTTTTATAGTAAATTTTGAAGGGAGGAAATTTTTAAATTAATTTCTTTTTTGGAAGATGCCTGGGCGGTATGTTGAGAAACAACTCCAGGAGCCAAAGATTTGCAGTTCATTTGTTTTTCATTGTTCCTCCTGATTTCACAGTTTGCCGCATTCATCTTGGGGGGATCACTTACAAGTTTTGTATTTCTCTATTTTAGCACCAAGCTTCCCTGTATCTCAAGTAAATGCTTTCAGAGTATTGCTCTTTAGAGGCAATTTTGGTCACTTTTCATTGCCTTGCTCTTGGGTAGCAAATCTCTGAAATCAGAGACAGACTGTTGCATAAAAGTTGTGTCTCTCATGCCCTGGCAAAGCCGTATGGACAGAGAATTGAAATCCACAGTAGAGAGAAGAAAAGTAAAACAGTGGCAGCTGGTGCTGGTGGCAGCCTTTCAGAGCCACTCCCTGAAATCCCTGGGGCCTGGTCAGGTTATGAGCACATAGTAGGTCTCACTCTCTATTAAGCCAAATGCCTGGTGAGATTTTGTGGTGTTTCTGTTGGAATCATTGGCTTTTACTGCATCCCAGTGGCCCAGCTCTACACTTTTCCTCTTTTTGGCTGACAACATGTTCACTTTTGTCCAAGGATATTTGGGCAGACACATGCCTAGGGGATCATGGAAGGAAGAGGCCCTTTGCGGGGAATTAGATAAGTCTTCCTAGATACTTCCTAGATACTCTGGAACCTGAAAATAGGGAGAAGTGCGGTAGATTTCATCATTTGTCTAAAATCGTTCTTTTTCTGCCCTTGCCATGGCTTCCCTCTATGGGAGGAGTACACTTCTCCATCCCACTGACTTTGGCTATGACACTTTGGCCAATGGGATGTGTGTGGAAGTGACAGCATGCCAGTTCTGGGCCAATGCTCTGTGAGATACTCTGTGTTTTCACTCACCCCTCTTTTGTGTCTGCCATTTACTGTGAAAACAACGTGAGACTCACACCGAGCAGACCTGAACCTGACCCTGAACTACCCCAACCAACCCCAGACCTCAGCATAAGAAATAACTCATAAGGAAGTCACTATGAGTTATGGAATAGTGTTACTAGAGAAGCCTGAGAGACACAGGCCATCCATCCACACACGATGCCCTGTGGTCTCCCCTGGCACTTGATCCAGAGCTCTTAACTGGGACACAACTTGGGTTTTAGTGAAGTTAGTGGCAGTGTTGGGTGTCACAACACCAACTTCTGTAGCTTTCTGGATGCTTAACTAATTAGAATCACAAGACCAGCCTTAGGGTCAACTGGCTGCCTTGGGGTGCACTATGGCATGTATTGAAACATTTCTGCCCTGTGAGTAAAAACAACAACTAGCATGTATTAAATGTCCACTGTGTACTAGATGCTGTACAAGCAACTTAAAAATATCCTTGAATTTGAATCTGCATATGAGGAAACTGATGTTGAGAGAACTTACAAGAACACCTAAAATTACAGTGCAAGGTGGAATCAGACTCTTCCCTTGCTCTGCCCAGGCCTCAGAGCTCATGGTGTCTCCCCTGTATCCCTTACATTGCATCACCTAGGCATGGAGATGTGATGGGAGGTAGAAGTAAAAGAGCAGGAAGACCAGATCATGGAAGGGAGCCCAAGGTAACTTTGTGATTTTCAATTTGACCTTGCCCTGTGACCACTCCCCCAAGCCATTTTGGTGAAATACATGGGCAAGGCGGAGGATTGGAGGAGCCAGGCTGAGAAGGGTTCTATTCTGCCATCACATGGGGATGAGGAGGAAACCTGGCAGGGTCTGAAGGGAGAGGAGAGTAAGGGCATGTCTGTGTTGGTCCCTGGGTGTCTGGGGGAGGGAGCAGAGTGCTCTGTGCACAGCAGGTGTTTGGGAAATCTCTGCAGAGGCAGTTGCTGGCCAGATGCTGTTCAGAATTCAGACCACCCAGGTGAGGTGGTGCTCAGGTGGCCACAGAGGCCAAAGAGCTGGGGCTGAGAGCCCTCTTTCTGGGACTGCTGGGAGGGGTCTGTGTGGCTGCGAGCAGCTCAATGCTGGGATAAGGAGAAAGCCTATGGCTGCCGAAGGCCCAGTGGTTAACTCCCCTGGTGATGGGTCCATGGTGTTCTAAAAAGTACCTTGACATGTTTTTGCCCAAAGTACCCTATCCCCTATGGTATCAGTTGCCTCAGGTTTGTTTGTTTATCTTTTAATATATTTTTATTGATTTCAGAGAGGAAGGGAGAGGGAGAGAGAGATAGAAACATTAATGATGGCAGAGAATCATTGATCGGCTACCTCCAGCATGCTCCCTACTGGGGATCAAACCTGCAACCCGGGCATGTGCCCTGACTGGGAATCGAACCGTGACCTCCAGGTTCATAGGTTGATGCTCAACCATTGAGCCACACTGGCCAGGCAAGTTGCCCTTGTTTTAAGGAGTAAATTTAAGCCTTCTTAACTTGGTTATGAAAAGTCCTCATTTGTGTGACCTCTGGTAATGATTGAGATGGGGCCTCAATAGCCAATTATATCTGTATTCTGTATATTTCCATCTTGACCTTTTCTTGATCCACTTTAGAAGATAGGTGTTGGTTTTTTGCTTTTGCACTTTAGGTTTTTTTATTATTTCTTTTAAAAACTAAGCCTAAAAGGAAAGAGAAGAGGAAAACAAAGATGCTTCTTTAAGAAAGTGGGTTCCCACAGAGTAAAGTTGGGGTGCTGATGTAAAGTTCCCATGTTTACAGCTAAGATTACCCCGGATTCCCTGTGCAGCTTCAGGGCTTGGCAGGGAGCTGCTCTTGGCAGGTGCATTGGTGAGTTTGAACAGCACCTTCTCCTTAACATGCGTTGCTCCACTTACCCCCCGCCCCCTCCCAACTGAGTTTTGCTTTCAGCCTGGTGATTAAGGCCAGTGATGAGGAGAAGTTGTTGGAAAAACAGAAACAACTTGTCTAGGAACAGAAAAAAGGCCAGCAATGGAGGTGTGCGTGATGGGAGAGCATGAATGTCTTCACTCCTCAGTTAGATCAGGGCCTTGCTCTCTGTCCTGCTGAAGTCTGTGGCTTCATAAAGCTCTGCCTGGCTTAGAAAGTCCCTTCTGGGCCCGTGGGAATATCAGATGGCAGGGACTGAACCTCAGAGCAGGTAGGCATCCTATAAGAGGAAACCTGGGGGATGGATGGCTCACTAGGAAACAAATCAGGAACCGATGTGTTCTGAAACTCACTTTGATGACATGTTAATACTCTTTGCAATTCTGTGGCTAAGGGAAAGGAGAACATAAAGATGGCATTGTCCCAGTTTCTGCTCTTGAGTTCTTATCATTTCCAAACCGCCTGCAACTAATAGCAGGTGTCCTCATTTGCTAGGACTGACAGAATGAAATACCACAGTCTGGGTGACTTAAGCAACAGAAATTAATTTCTCATAGTTATGGAGGCTAGAAATTCAAGGCAAGGTGCTGGCAGGATTGGTTTCTTCTGAGGCCCCTCCCCTTGACTTGTAGATGGTCACTTTATTTTTTTTAAATACATCTTATTGATTTTTTACAGAGAGGAAGGGAAAGGGATAGAGAGTCAGAAACATTGATGAGAGAGAAACATCGATCAGCTGCCTCCTGCACACCCCCTATTGGGGATGTGCACGCAACCAAGGCACATGCCCTTGACTGGAATCAAACCTGGGAGCCTTCAGTCCGCAGGCTGACGCTCTATCCACTGAGCCAAACCGGTTAGGGCGATGGTCACTTTCTTGCTGTGTCCCCACATGGCATCTCTCTGTGTGCTCACATCCCCACTCTCTGTGTGTGTCCACATTTCCTCTTCTTATAAGGCCACTAGCCACACTGGAGTAAGACCCATCCAGTGGCCTCACTTTAGCTCAGTCCCCTCTTTAAAGGCCCTGTCTTTAGACATAACCACATTCTGAAATACTGGGGGTTAGGCCTTAATGTATGATTTTTTTTGGGGGGGGGATATACTTTAGTCCTTAACAACAGAGAAGAAGGGTGGACTTTAAGAAGATGTAAAAGACAACTCATGTAAGCTCAGTGAGGAAGGGATGTCTCTAATATTTAACATTTACTTGTTCTTTTCATTATCCCCAAAAGCCTAAGAAGCAAAGAAGTAGGTGGATAAAGTAGTGGGATAATCTCAGGTTATCCAACTTGAATGCAGGTAAAAGGCTTCACAAAGTTTGAACGAAATAAAAACTTGATCTGTTTGTCTGAATGTGGCTAATGCATACATTTCAGGGTACCATCCAGGTGAGTGCCAAGCAGGCATATGCAGATAGGGAGGAGCTCTAGGAATGGCACTTCCTTCCTCCACAGAGTAGGCTCAGAGGAGATGCTCAGAGGAGAGCTTCCTCTCATTTTTAAAATGACCTTTATCTCTAGAGGAGCCCTTTGCCCTGAATGGTTCCTTGAGGAGTTAAAAGAAGCTGCTTCATAGGGAGAAGAGTTATGACACATCCCCACTGCTCCCAGCCTGTTTCTCCATTGAGCTTATCTCTCTGCCAAGAACTCCAGGAATATCCAAGCTGCTATACCTGCTGGATCTGGTGGGAGAGCTGGTTACAACATTCTAGGAAGTAGGTTTTTGCCTCTCCATTGTTTTGTCTACCTGTGGTCACCATGGCTTACTTCTGGGGCCCATGGACATGTTCCCACTCCAAACACTTCATCACCTTCCCTCTGACCAGGCCAAGGTGTGTTTCACAAGCATGATAGAGCAGGTCTGCCCTTGAGGTCCCTAAACACTGGGGTGCAATTAGCTCCTTTATTTGCTTTTCTTGCTCCTGGCAGTAGAGTATCTTAGATGAACAGAGGGCACAGTCAGTAATGCACAGGTGCTGTGTAATCGGGGCTTCCTGTTGATTTAGGCACATTCCATGCTCTTGTCCATGATAGCAATACACTCAGCCTTTTACCAAGGACATTGTAGGCTAATTTTATTTTTCAGGCGAATTTTAACATATGGCAGTAGATTTTGAGCTACCTTACCTGAATTAGAATTCATTATTTCTTTCAGTGGTGAACTAATGCTCCTGTCTAGGCTCTAAAGCTGTATGTATGTTTTTTCTCTCCTGAGGTGGGGAATTTTAAGTGGGGCTTCTACTTCATGTCACCTTCAACTCAGGAGTGAAATTTAGAAGTGAGTCACTTTTTTGTTGTGGCATTTTGCATTGTCACACAGCTACCTGGCTTAGCCACCTCTCCCATGTTTTATTGGGCCCATTTTTATTCATTTCTCCCCACCACCCAACCTTCACTTTTGTTTTTGATGTGATTCAAGGAGTTGCCTCCAGCTGTACTTTGGGGAAGGTTTAAAATCTGAATTTATTGTGGCTCTGGTAGCCCATGGAAAACCTATGATTCTTACTTCGTTCAGTAGCTGCTGTCAGACCTGCTTTTCCATTTAGGGGTCAGCCCTACTCCAAGTCTCAGGATTACGTTCAGGTTTGCAATAAAGGCTGAACTTCTACCTTCTGCCACCCATCTCTCCATTGTTAATACAGGGAATATAATGCCTCCCTCCATGTTTGTTGTGAAGATTAAATGAGGTAATATGTGTAAGGAGCTGATTCAGTCCATAGAAGGTGGTATTGCCCTTGTACTCTGGTGGTTCAACTGAGTTTTATACTTAAATGCAGTGTTTCTGAGGCTTTTACCAAGCATCTACCTCTTGATGAGAGGAAAACACCTATAAGGAAGGAATATGGGAGGAGAAAGAAAGCCCTGGTTCATCTTAGGGAAGCTGGGCCCCTGAGTTTTGGGTCTCCCCAGGCACCACACAGGCCATTTTGTTCTTGTGGTGATGGTGGAGGAGAAGCCAGGGCAAAAGGGGGTGCAGGGGAAGCCAGTGTGGTCGGGACAGAGGGTTCCACAGTCACTGGTGCAAACAGGGACAGCGGTGCAGCAGCCCCCGAGAGCAGCAGGCCCCGCCTGGTGCAAAAATAAGCCCTTAAGACCTTTCGTTTGGGTGACCTTGGACTCAACTCTCTTAATCCTCTTCCAACTCCCTTGGTGAATCTGAAAATCAAGGCTGATATTTAGATCCTGGAATTTGTCGCTGCAGTAAGCCCGCTTTTGCTCCTTGGTAACACGGAGAAAACCGGAGAGCAAAATCTGGGGGCTTGTAACACATGTCCAGAGAACATGATCTCAGTGTTATAAGGGCTTTAGAAACGCAAGGTTGAGATATCAGATCTCTGGATAATTAGAAAAGAACCAAGGGCTATAGTACACGAAGCCACTTTTTTTAAAAAATCTGTTTCAGTTCAGTATAAGATTTAAAATAAAGGGATTTCTACACTCATTCTAATTTTCAGTCATGGGATGTTTTGGAAAAGACTATGTTGCAAATTATATTTTTCTTTCTTGCATTCAGAAAAACCCTCACTAGCAGTTTGTGAAGCCAGCCCTTGAGATTACAGAGGCCTAATCTGAGCGCTAGGCATCGAGTTTGCTCAGGTACAGATGGGTAGGCTAAGCAGAGTGGACGAAGAATGAAAAGCTTTCCTTCTTTGCATCCCCTCCCTCTTCTTTTGCACATTACATGACTAAATGTGCAACTTTGTTCGCGTAACTGCTACAAACAGTTCACTGTGTAGGCCAAACGCTCTCTAATGCAGTAAAATTAAGAAATAATATGCTTTGAAAGTGATTTATGAGTGTGGTTAAACTGCCAGATTTACAAAGAAATAGTTCAGATCTTGGGAAGCCTCAGGAGTCACGTCAAAAATGAATTTGACCATGATTTAAACTGCTACTCTTCTTACATGACATTTAATATGTGTACTTTGGAGGCCCATATGTCTTTAATAAAATAGCATTAAGTTTTAAATATGATATGAATGCAGCCAGTTTCTAAATTCATAACCTTTTCTACAACTCCAAAATGCTAACCAATAGGGGAGTCATACACGCAATAAAACATAAACCTTAGAAAATAGCTTTTTATTAAAATGGTTAGACAGTTGGCAGCAAGGTTGCCGTGTAATAAATACTTACAGCGTTGTGGGTTTATCAGACATTGTTTACCCTGCAAGCAACCGGGACCAGACAACTAATTATAACCCCTGCGCAAAAGCAGTTCATGCTAAGCCCCCCGAGTGTGTCAGAGAGGCAGGCTAGTGTTTCTGAGGGTCCTGGACAAGTTGTCCAGAAATTTGGGTTCTAATCCCTCTCTATGACTTAAAGGAAAGTGACTTTGAGCAAGATACTCCATTTCTGTAAATTTCCCCAGTCTGTGAGATGGGGACAATGACATCTGCATGTAGGTTTGTTGTGACAATAAGAAACAAGTACCTGCGAGGCAGCTGACACAGTGCCTGGCACATAGTAGGTGCTCAATTAAGAGAAGCAACTGTTTTGAAAGACATCTTTCATAAAAAATGAACTTAGGCAAGATCTTCGTGTCCCTTCCATCAGCGATGTTCTATTACAACTCCAAGATGGCACTTCGGAAAGGTAAGCCATTAACCAGAGATCAAGGTGAGCTTCCCGGAGAAGGAGTAGGAAGCTCCTTGCTTCGCTCACCTCTCAAAGGACGAGCATGACAGACATGACAGAAAGCTGATTTGGCTCAGGGGGAGCAGAAGCTGTAGCTGGTGGCCACCATCTCTTAGCTGTTCCTAGAGATGGACATGAGGTATACAGTGTGGCCTCTTCCTGCCTTCTGGGTCTCCAGTTCATAGTGAGTTATTCTTGTAAGGCTTTGCAATCTTCATGTTTCTTAAATGTTTATGAGCAGCTTGTTTTTCTGTATCTCAGGGGAAACGGCCAGGCTGGCAATGGTCTGACTGTGTTTGTCCCTGCAAGCAGGTACTACCACCCTCCACAAACTTCCTAGGAAGGAATTCTCGAATTTCCTAAAAAGGGAATTGCAAGTTACATCTGAGCTTGGCCTTTGCATGATAATTAAAGATTAAATGGCCCAGGGACCATTTCATTCTGTTTTATTTTATTTTTATATATTATTAAAGCAATGTTATGATCTCATTAAGGGAAATTAACAAATAAACTCTTTTAACTGTATTCCCTCTGTGCTAACTCTATGACTTTTCATTTTTCTCTGATCTTTTGCAAACCATATTTCTTTCTATAGATACTTTATGTGTTTAATGCTCTTCTTTTTTAACCTCATATATTTATTGTGCCAATTTGTAGTCCTCAAATTTTTATTTTTATGGACTTTACAGTTCTTCATCAAATTGGTAGAAATACCATCAGTTATGAAACCATTTTCCCACTGAATTAGATTTTAACCGTATGTATAAAACACGTGTGTGTGTGTGTGTGTGTGTTTCCCTTAAATTTCTCTTAGGATCATTTTTTTCCAGGGAGTTGATTGGATCACAGGCTGCGGGCACATGAGCAGGGTTAGGCTCTGCATAGGAATCCCTAGGTACCATTTTCAAGCTGGCAGTCCATCCTGGATGAGGCATAGCATCTACCCAGCTTGGAGGAAGGATATAGGTCAAAAGGGTCACAACATTTCCAAGGCTTTTGGGGGAATGGGCTTCCCAAAGTCTTATTGGCTGGTAAGGTTCTGAGAGCAAGGCTTGGAATCTGTAGGAGCTCCCACAAAGCATGCATTGACCTGCTAAGTTGTAGTCCTGGGGAATCACAGGTTCCCTAGAGCACCCTGAAAATTATTAACAGCATGCAGTCCCCATCAGTGTGAATGTGCCTTTAGACTCTTAGCCAAATCTTTGCATAATACCAATCATTCCACCTATAAAAGCACAAATATGTTATTGTTCTCAATAGGCAATTTAATGCAGCTTAGGGAAGGAAAAAAGAGAAAAGAAGATTACAAGCTGGCTGATCTTGCTTTTATTTCTCTTAAATCTATCCACACTTCTCAGGGGTTGTACTTGTTTAAAGATTGTATGCAACTGTGCAGTCTGTGTGATTCGGAAAGCAAATCAAACTAAATATGAAGTTTTCAGCGCGTGCTGTTTTTAAAGGATTTCATGCATTTATTTCAAATATACATTTCTTCCTGAGTAGCGCTAAACCTATAATCTTTTTCTTGTTCCATTTGTTTTTTGGGGAGGGAGGCCGAGAGGGTGACTTCGTTTTGGAGTGGAAGGCTCCTATTAACATCTACCTCCTTCTTGTGCAGCATTATTCACAGCAGAGCTATTAAGGCTAATTATTTTCAGATTTCTATCAAAGGGGAATATTTGAGCTGACAAAAAAAAAGCATGTATTAGGAAGAAAAATGGCCTGTTTAAATAAGAAAAGGGATCATTATCATATGCACCCTACTTCCCACTCCCATTATTAGCTATGTAGGGGGGAGGAGCCAGGAGACCCCCCAGGAGTCTGTGAGGGAGGTTCTAGGGGGCTGTGCTCTCTGAGATGCCTGGTGCCCTAAGGCGGGGGGCAGTACTTTTCCCCCCTAATTTTTCCACAGCCCACCTGGATTGCTCATCGACCTTGGAGATAGTAGCCATCTGTTAATTTCCTTCTTATCATGGGCAAAATTCACTGGCCATTGATATGTAATGAAAAGATAGTGGTTGAGGAGCAGGGTGTATTAGTCAGGAGAGACTAACTAATGTAACAAATAGCCCAAGTCACTCTCAGTCCACTGACAGTTTCTAAATGGAGAGTGAGGAGCGCCCAGTCAATCAGGGACCTAGGCTCCTTCAATCGTGTGGCTCTGCATTTTTCCTGGGCCTTGAAGTTATTCACTGGGTTCAGCCAGTGGATGAAGAATTGTGCGAATGATTTATGGGCCTGGTTTTGAGGTGACACACATCACTAATGCCCCCATTTCATTGGCCAGAACTCAGTCATATGAACACTTATAACTATAACAGAGTCTGGGAAATGCAGCTGTTATGGGCTGGGTTGCATTTCTTCCCCTAGCCCCCCTGCCCGATTCATGCGTTGAAGCCCTAACTCCTGGTACTGCAGAATGCAACCATATTTGGCGATAGGGCCTTTAAAGGAAATGATTGAATAACATAAGACTGTTAGGTTGGGCCCTAATCCAGTGTTCTGATCTCATTAGAAGAGGAAATTTGGACACACAGGGAGACACTGGGGTGCACAGAGGGAGAACCATGTGAGGAATTAGCAAGAGGGCAACCAACTGCAAGCCAAGGAGAGAGGCCACAGGAGAATCTAACCCTGCCAACACCTTGATCTTGGACTTCTAGCCTCAAATTGAGAGAAAATACATTTCTGTTGCTTAAATTACCCAATGTGGTATATTGTTAAGGCAGCCCTAGCACATGAATACAGGGCTTAGCTAAGTGCCCCCAAAGAAAAACTAATGTCTTTGGTAAGCACTGAGTCAACCTCTGCCGCACTAAGCTTGTGTGTTAGTCCCACTCCCACAGTCAGCTTGCCGGGTGTTCTTGAGCAAGTCTTTCTCTTTCGGGCTCAGATTCCTCATCTGTGAAATGGATGAAGAGACTTAGATGATCTCTGAGGGTCTCCCTGTGGCTTTGTGATCTGACCATGTGCATAGACCTTCGGCCTGACATCTGGGTGGAGTCTGAACTCAGTAGAGGTACCTGAAGCCTCTGGTATTTTAGGGGTGACATGCTGAAGCACCCTGGCTTTAGGGCTCAACAAACCTAGGATTCAAATCCTGGCTTTTCCATTTACTATGTGACTTTGGGCAAGTTAGTGCCTCAATCACCTCATGTTTAAAATGGGGTTAATAAAATAAGGGTTGTCAGATTAAACAATTAAAGGAAATGACAATAGAGCATGTATCCAAGGTGTGGTCAAAGTAAAGTCTCAGTACAATTTTGTCTCCCTCTCCCTCTTTTTACCCCTTTCTTCTTTTTTTCTACTTCTTTTTTTCTTTTAATGCTTTTATCTTCTTTTTAATTATTCTCATTTCAAAGTCCTGAATGTTGACTTGGAGAGATGTTAACTTTAAAAGCATTTCTCCACGTATGATCTCTTTTGATCCTCACAATACAGGTAAGGGAAAGGCAGAAAAGGTGGTACTTTTCTTTACAAAGATGGCTTGCTAAAACAGAGAGGTTGTGAACACCACTGAGCATTCCAGAGCAAAGTGAAATGACATTAGAACTCAGGTCTCCTATTGGCTCAGCGTTCTGCTGTCATGTAATATATGTAACTTGGCTGTTCTGAAGATTTCTGGACTTGGGATGAGAAGATGCGGTCCAGGAAAGGATAGCCTGAGTAATCCAGACACCGCTACCACTCTTCGTAAACTCCCTTTGGTGGGCACCGAATGGCAAGAGTAGCTCTCCAGAGGGCCCACCATCCACCTCAGGCCAGTCCACACCTCCACCATGAGCTACCATTTTTTCAAAACTGTGTCTACACCCAGGAGTAGAAAGAGAAGCAGGTTATGTGGTTAGCTTCCAAATGGTCCCAGATCTGCCTGATGGAGACTAGGTGGGCTTGACCTGGTTTAGGACCACAGTTTATTTTCTTGGTACCCCACACCACCTAGACTTCACACTTCTGGGAGGTGGGGCATGGCCTCGGAATCCTATTTGCTCTTGCGTGTCTAGCTTGCAGCAGCTTATGTCTTCAAACCACCAGTGTTTTCTTTTGTAAACTACAGAAGGGGACCCGAGGGCCAGCAGTTCCCACCTCAGACCATAGGCTGGGGAAGAAGGGCCATGGCCAGAGAGGAAGGGTTGGTGGAGATCGGTGTGTTACTGTCCTGGTTCTGTGTACCAGGCTTGAGCTTCAGGGCCAGGCCACTGTCCTCATACTTAGAACTCATGATGACTGGAAGCTGTTTAAAGAGAAAAATTATACTTCAGTTCACTTTTATTCAAAACAAGCTTTCCAGCAGGGTGGAATTTTGAGATGCACTACAGACAGCTGGCGATCTTCAAGTTATAGGAAAATGACAGTGTATTCAGCCTTCCTGCCATCTCTCTCCTGTGTGGCAGGTTATCTGTCTTTGTCATGGCTAATGGCAATTTATGCTACCCGTGACCGCTGGGAAGAAGAAATATTCATATTTTAAAAATGCACTAAGACAGATCTCTTCTCACTTGGGGACATGATCATGCAAGGAGGAAGGAAGTAGAGTTTCCAAGGTCATGGTTCCTTAATATTTACTGAGAGGTCGAGATTTATTTATGATCTCATCATTTGAGTTTTAAGATTGGGAGGAATTCTTCTTAAGTGTTTTAAAATAGAGAATTTGGAATGATGATGGCTAAAGAAGCTGCTGAAAATCCTCTGCTTTTCAGGAAAATGGGGTACTTTTTAGCTTTGCCAAACAGATGACATTGTCACCCAGAAGTTTGGATAGAAAAAGACATAGATGCCTCATGATTGGAAGCATTTTCAGGCCAGGTATGAAAATTAAATATCCCAAACCCAGCATTTGTGTTTCTCAGGACATACTTTGTGGTAAACTTATCCCAGGGGTACAGAACATGTACTGTCACCTTGACCCCCACCCTAATAGTGGGTGTAGGGCACCAGACATACCCAATGCTTACAAATATTACTGGGGCTGTACATTAATTTGAACAAAGAAAACGAGCACTAGGTGATTTAGGTCACTTGTCAAGGATATAAAAGGCTTAGTGAATAGAGTTATCACTCTCTCTTCTCATTCCATCAAAAAGCCAAAATAGGATCTTAGAGGCATCCTTTGGGAAAGACCTTGTTTTTCACTCATTTTCAAAAGTTTCTACCCACTTACTTCCATCCACCCATCCACTCACCCACCCATGCATCCATGCATACTATATTTGCTAAGTGGATTAGGCTCCTTGGAAGGCTTTGGAATATCAGCAATAGAAAGAGTCCCACCCTCTAAAGGGGGCACTTTCTAGGAAAGATGGATTTAAATCTTTCTTTTATCTACTACAGGACCTCTTTTACAATGCTTAGGTGCCTACACATTTTTCCTCCTCTGGGTGCCTGATAAAGTTGATCAGTGATATTCATCTCATGGCACACACAAACTAATTACTAAATTTCTGCAGCACACCAAATATATATATATATATATATATATATATATATATATATATATATATATATATCTCATC
>NW_005871117.1:1631870-1687380 GCF_000147115.1 Myotis lucifugus | reverse complement strand
CACACTGGGCGGCTGTTGTTGTGTTGGCTGCTGTCATTTTTTTTATTTGAAAATCTAAAGGAAAAGTGCCCCTAACTGAACAGTCATGTATTCAATGTTTTAAAAATTCTTGCAGCACATCAGTTGAAAAAAGATGACTAATTATCATCTTCCTCATGGCCAGTCACCAGTTTGCTATAGATTGAATATTTTAAATAACTTGACCTAAATACTCTTATTTCCTTTTTGTTAATCATGTTCAACTGTTAGAATCAGATGGGCAGAATTTTTCAAAGGGATTTTTAGGTTGACTTTTTATTTTAATTTGGCTCTGGAAGGAAGAATCGGAGATAGGTGGGCTTGTGGTCATGTACACTGTGGGTGAACAGGCAGGATGCATCTCTCCTCTCCCTGGCTGCCCATTCGGATGCCACAGGAACACAGCCCAGCCCATGAGAGTGGGTCTCTAGGTGCACGGGATCCTGTATGAAGAGTCCTAAGTGGCTTTAAAAAGTGAATTCCCTATTAAGTTGGAGAAGTTTGCAAAAAGGCTTCTGGTTCCATTAGATGGACATCAGAAGAAGAACATTCCATTATAAAAGAAAGTCTTGACATAAAATTATATAAACCAAAGGGAAGGACCTGAGAACTATGGGAAGAAAGTAAGAAATTAAGCCAAGTGAATGCAGTTATTTTCTGAGACTCAGATCTAGAACCATCTGGTAATGGCGGAGGTGGGTTTTGTTTGTTTAAAATGCTATGAATAAGTCATCTTCTGTCAGTTTTATATTGGCAGGGAGTGGAGAAGGGTACTGACTTCATCCTGCCAATCGCTTTTACTTGGGTTGGTCCTTACCTGGCAGGAACTTTGTGAACTTCATTGCACAGGGCCTTCTGTCTGGGGTATCTGTGGCTATTTGATGTCAGCTCTGAGTTTTCCTTGTGGTTTCTGACCTCCTTTCCTGCTGTTCTTCAGTGTATTTTTCAGTTCAACTAATGTCAGTCTGTGTCTTAAGTTTTTCTTTTTCTTTCTTCTCTTCCATTTTTTTCCTATCAAAATAGATAATGCTAGTATTATTGCTGACCTTGTATTTTCTTTCACTAATTCTCCTTTAGTGGATGTCTTTCCTGTCTTCTCCCTCTCATAAGTTCTTCCCATCCTTTTTTAAAAAAAACAAAACAAAACATTTTAAAATATATATTTTTATTTATTTTAGAGAGGAAGGGAGAAGGAGAAAGAGATAGAAACATCAATGATAAGAAAGAATCATTGTTTGGCTGCCTCCTGCATGCCCCACACTGGGGATTGAGCCCGCAACCTGGGCATGTGCCCTGACCAGGAATTGAACCGTGACCTCCTGGTTCAGAGGTCAGCACTCAACCACTGAGCCTTACTATCCTTTATTGTCCAACTCAGACCCTGATCTCTGTGAAACTCTCTCATGAAATGGGGCCTCGGTAAGTCCCACACCCCAGAGCTCCTCTTTACTCCTTGACACACCATGTTATATTTTCTGATATTTGTGTGTCCACTTTACTTTCTCCCCTGTGAGGGTGGGGAATGTATCTCATATATCTTCAGTTATACTTCATGGGGGGCAAACAGGGATGGTTCTAAACCTCTTCTGGTATTTGTCATCTTTCCCTACATTAAACTACATTGGAATGATCATGTTCTCATGGCCAGTCACCAGGGGAGACCAGGTATGCACTAGGCATGCACCAGTTCTCCTACCAAGTTAGCAGCCTGAAAATATGTGTATGAGACAGTGGCCAGCTTTGGGCTAGAGGGAAGCTGTGCAATTTACTTGGATGCTTGCAGGAGGTCATACCATGAGGCCACTGTCCACATACCAGCTTTGTCTCAGGAGCTGACTCATGTTTTGCAGATAAATCATAGTGAGCTGCCCATTATAAACACCTTGTAAAAGTCAAAGGCTTTATGGCTGTTATTAGCTACTGCATCGTGATTTACTAGCTAATCAGGCCGATGTGTGGATGAGTGTGTCCAGGGCACCGTTTGTCCCATCTACATAAGTCAGAGAGTAAACCAGGCTGTCCACTCAGAAGTAAATGCCTCTTTCAAAGGCCTGTGGTGAGTCCGAGTTTGCTCGTTTTAAATGAGCGTGTTAGCGATCACGCCATGGCACCTCCAGGAACCCTTGGTGGGAAACACAGCTGCAGCAACCCGCTGACTCTCAGCAGCTGCACCATAGATGTCCTCATTGAGGGCAGAGGAGAAACTAAAGTTTAGAGAGAAATATCTAGAATGACCCTACTGACACCTTTATGTTTCCCAGTACCAACCTCAGATTTTGTATTGGCCTCCAGTTAGTGGTATTTACATTTAACACTGTCCAAGCATCATTATTAGATTGCCTGAGGTGCATTTGTTTATATAAAACCAGATATAGCCACGGATTGTTTGTACATGGTCTGTATTTTATATACATGTAAATTTTTATTAATGTCTTATGTTTTGGTTTTCTTTTTAATCATACTAATTGCCTAAGATGGAACCAAAGACACCCATCTATATAGTAGATCTGAGAGTAGGGACTAAACTGGATGCACCTTAGATATTCAGCTTATAGTTTATTCAGAGGGGAAATTATCTATACGAACATAGATCTACAAAGCAGGTATGTATAAACATATGTATAATAAATAAAATGTATATAATGTATTATATGTGGCTATATATGCATTATATACATATCATGTAACATAGATATTAAATACTACCTCTTTATTTCTGCTTTGATTAGCTTACAATTAATAAACTGCCGCTCCTCTTGTTTAAAGATTTCAGTGATATCATACTATTGAACCCACTAGCATAGATAGGAGATAACTGTTTGTGCTTCTAAATCTTAGCCCTCAGCCTCTGGCTACTACCTTGACCTAAGCAGGGATTTGCATTGCATGTTTTCCTCGGCTTGGGCTCCCTGCCTGTCACTTTGGGACAAGTTGTCAAAACGAGAAGGTTTTCTCCTAGGTGGTTGCATCAGACCCTGATCTCATTCATAAAAACCAGAAACAAAGTTGTATGTATTTCTGTAATAGTAAGCGCCTTTGTTGATGGGTCTTTGATAAATATTCTCCTGTAACTGAAGGAACATCTCTCTAGCATTTCCCATTAGTTGTTTATTGCTCACCTAGGATCAGCGTAGCAAACATGTATTGAGTAATTGTGGGAACAAAGCTAAATAAGTCAAACTGATGTGAAATCATAGAAATGCACATCAATATCAGAATAAGTAAAAACTTTGTACCTATGAGACTAGAACAATTAAAAAGCCAGGTAGAGGTAAATGCTGGTGGGATGTGGGATTTTAGGAGCCTTCATGCACTACTGGTAGGAGTACAACTTGAGTGCAGGCTGCCCCTATTAAGTTGAATTCATATACTCATACCCTTTGACCCAGCAACCCATTATAAGATATATATCCCAATGAAAATTTTACATAGGACCATAAGGAGGTGTTTATGAGGATTTTCATTACAGTATTATTGTGGTGGTGGAGAGTGGAAGGCAGCTTTGAGTTGGAGGCAACTCTGGGAGACCGCCAGGAGTGTCTATTGGGAGAACCGTGCAGCCGTCAGAAGCCAGGATTGTGGGTGCACGGCAGCATGGGCTAAACTTAATAGACTACATTTCTTTCTTTTCTGAATTCTTGATGATCTGGCCTAGATGACTAGGAAAACATTCCCCCTCCCGGGGCTAAACAGGTCTTAGAGGTCACAAATGACTCACCTGAGAGTAGAACTTTCATTTGAAAACTAACCCAGACAGAGTTCATCCTCTACCTGGCTTACACTTTCAGGAGGCAAATTCCTCTGACCTACTCATCCCAAGCCAGGTGCCAGACCACTCCGGGCAGCCCCACAGCCCAGAGCCTGCTTCCCACCTCTTCACCCATTCCTTCCCACAAAACCACAATAGGGCCTCTTTCTCATGCTCTGCACTCGCTCCCTTTGCCTCCTGAGCGACCCTGGTGCTTCCCCTTGTGCCCTGCATAGTGTCTCTTGTCCCTTCCTCTTGGGAACTCGAGTAACAAACTGTCTTCTCAATAGCAGTCATCTCCTGATCTATGGCCTCATCATATCTGAATAACAATCAAATCCACATTTTAAAACATTGATGTCTATATGTATATATATATATATATATATATATATTTAAATATTTACACACATGGAAACAAAAGCACAAACAATTTGCAAGGACTCATTTTATCATTAGAGTGGGTGCATATGGTGGAAAAGAGAATTAAGATGAGATATAGAGTGGGATAAAATGAAATAAAGCAAAGTCTTAGGGATTAGGAAGGATGAATCAAACACCGTCTCTGACTTCTGTGAGCATTTGAGTGAGGCCGTGAACATGGAGAGCTACCTAATGACACTGGGCAATGGAGTCCACAGGCCCAAGGCCCCCGTGAGCAGCCGTGCTATAGGAACCCAGAGGTGGGTAAGAGCTTGCTGAAGGCCGATGCTTTGCAAGGCACCAGTGCCCTTCGGGTCCATTCCTGCAGCGTTTCCCTGAGGCTGCTCCTGGGAGGACTGGTGTTTTGAGATGCTGCACCTAAAAGCTTCCTACAATTAAATAAGGTGGGAAGCACGGCATGCCCTGCCCCTTTGGGAGTGATCTAATATGCATTCTGGTAATATCAAAAAAGTTGGTTGAATCTTGGCTCAACTCCTTGTCTCCCAAATTCATTTGCCCACAGAATCCTTCCCAGTAACACTGCTTTACCTGGATGCTGTGAGAAACACGAGGTTCAGGGGTGAACCTCTGAGAACCTTGACTCACTCGTGGCTGACACCCTTTTCTCTAGCAGAGGGCCTGGCCCATTGTAGGCTCCCAGGCAACCTTACGAGCTGAGGGAGACCGTGTGGACAACAGCCAGGGAAAAGAGAGCTTGGAGGAGGAGGAGCCCTTGACTTTAATACCACCTCTTTCTTAGCATCCAGAGGGCTTTACCAGAATCACAAGGACACTAGTTCAAGTCAGAGCTTTTAGCTATTGTGACCTTCCCTCAGCAAGTCCTTAAACTCTTTCAGTTCAATTTTTTATTTTATCTGCAGAACACAGGTCATAGAACTTAATAGGTATACAGGGAAGATTAGAAATAATGTATGTAATGTATCTGGCACAAAGTAGTAGCTTAATTAAAATGAGCTATTATTAGCATTGTTATCAGAATCATTAATATCTTTCCTAAATCTTTTACAGAGACTAATAGCAAACATATTCACTACTAACTAAATGAACATATAGAAGTGGCTTGCTCAAGGTCACATGGCTTATAACTATTAGCAGAGCTGGGACTAAAATATACTTCATGGAGGTCCTGGTTCAATGTCATTCTTATTCTACTGGACCAAGGATCCTATTGCCGGTTTCATGATTAAAGGACACGGCACAAGCTCTTTGGTGTGCTGGCTGGGCCACTTCGTTGTGGCAATGGGAATGGACATGGGGTATGATTCAGAGGCCATGGGGTGCCACAGGGATTGTTGTGTCACTGCATTCTGCATTTTTGTTAATAACTTAGAAAATTTCTAAAGACTTTGCTAATTAAAGTTTCATATTGCCCTAAATGGAGAGGTATTGCAAAGCCCCTCAATGACAGAGATGTGGCATAAAGGGACCTGGAGCTGTCAGGCATATGGACAGGAAATCACTAGATGAGATTCAGCTGCAGTGAATGCATCCTAATACATCTGGGGACAAATAATCTGAAACGCAGATATACAGTGGGAGGGAGAGATTTGGAAAGCAGTAAGTGCTGAAGGGGGCCTGGGGGGATAGTGGACAGCAAATTAGATATGGGTTTTCATTGTGTTAGGCCAACAGAAATTGGTAATGCAATCTTGACTGTATTTTCCACAGTCCCCTGGAGCAGCTGGGAGGAGAAAGCCTCTTTCCTAACCAAGATCAAGTCAGCTTGCCCACACATGCACTCCTGAAGCATGCCCCTTGTGGGGGCTGGCAGGGGCCACTCTACTGCCCATGGCCCCTACCCCACCAAGGAGGTGAAATTTTCCCTTCTCTCAGCTCCACCCACCCGGTGTCCGGTGACCGCTCTCTGTGCTGTCACCCACCATCTTGTGGATGTGCTTTCTGGCCAAGGGAGGACAGTGCTGCAGGGGAAAGCCCTCTGGTCTGCAGGGAAGACTCAGCTCCAGGCATCCATTTCCATGTAACCCAAACATCCGCCATCTTCCTGCTGATCCTGGCTCTTTCCCTGCACCCGCCCTGTCCTCCTGCCCTGAGGAATGTTACCAGAAGAGAGCCCCTTTGCCCTCGGGAATGTTGAGGATGCAGGCATCTGCCCTCAGCAGCTCTTCCCACCCCTGAGGGTCAATAACTAACTCCTTCCACCTCCTCCTTCTCATTCTTTACACCGCCTCTCCCATTATTTAATCTTCTGAGTGTCAAAACTGTCCTTGACAAGTTTTACACCAAACTTCCCTCCTGGGGACCAATTAACACATACTCTGATTTTTTTCTAGCCCTCACCCCAGCCCAGCCTCGCAGGAAAGCCCACACTGCCTGAGCTCAGAGCACAGCATTGCAGGCAGGGTCTGCTCAGGGGGCTAAGTGTAACCAACCGGAGCGCACTTCCAAAACTTGGTTAAAGAGTCCAGCTCTTGCCAGCCCACACCTTTTCCCTTCCTATCTCTGGGAGATCCTCACCTTCCAGGAAATCTTGCAGGGGCTGCTTGGCCGTGGCTATGTCCGTGGGCTGGTGGAAAGCAGCTGTGGGCTGGTGAACGTCTGAAGCTATCTGCAAGGTTAGGGAACAGTTTGCTGCCTGTTTCTTTGACAAGCCCTGGCTTCCTGCACTGAGAATGCACTTCCTCACGCTTGCCATCCAGGTTTGCATTCAGGGGAATGTTAGCTCTGCTCTGCCATTTTCACTCGGCACTCAGAAATAAGCATCAAGTGTAAAGTTATGCCTTGAATGTTGGTAAGCATGTCATATACTAAGTGTTCACTGAGGGCCTTCTCTGTGCCTACTTGTGTTTTGGGGTGGGGTGGGGGTGGAGGAAAGGGTACCACTCTCATGGAGTGCTCTGCATGGAAAAGGTATCACTGTGGAAGAACTTGAACTTTCATTCCTGGTGGGTGGTGGATATAAATGGATGGCAGCTGCCGGCACAGTGACTTCCGAGTGGAGCTCCCGGCCAGAGGAAGTCAGGCACGCTGTGGAACTGTAGACCACTGTGCCCAGGGCATCTTGGTATATTTAGCAAATGAGATCGCATACCACCGGGAAAAATTGCTGAGTGGGCAGAGAGGAAGAACATTCTCTGGCCAGAAACTTGCTGAACTTGAAGGGCCAGGGATCAGAGGCTTTGCAGAGGTGGGGAGAGATGTTCTTTGGCTTGTCCTAGACAAATAAATCACCGCCGGGGAGCTATACCAAAGGCCAATTAAATGGAGTGTTTTCTTGGAAAATCATCTCCCAGGCCCTGTAAATCATTCCCAGAGTTGGCAGGCATTCAGATCTGCCTGCCTGGGGGAGGGGGTAAGGGGGTGTGCCAGTGCACCCCAGTGTCAGTGGAGGAGTTCCACAGGGATGCTCCTGTGATAGCAGAAGCACACGCCGGGCACTAGCAGTCTTCATCCCGGGAGGCAGTGTAGAGCAGAGCGACTCGCTCTGGCCTAGGAATTGTAGGCCTGTGACCGCCAAACCCCTTACAAAGTAGAGTGCCCACTGGGTTATCTCAGGTTCCTAGAGGCTTTGACACTTATTTATGCCCTCAAATTCCTCGTGACTTTTGTCTAGCGTAGCATTCGCATTTCACACCCCATCCTGGTTATTGTTCCAAGGAAGAAAACATTCCCCATCTACAGTGAAAAACCAGTCATACAGGGTCATTTTAGGGGGATGAGTGGGATTCTCAGAGCGAATTCATCAGAGCATTGATAGAAAGAGAGTGAGACTTTTACCCTGGAAAATAACACACTTAGAGACTGAGTTCAAATTCTGAAAGTCTTTATGTGGACGGGTGCCAGCTGTCCCTCTAGATTCCATAAACAGGACCAATGAGCCCAACATAGAGGGGCTCAGGCTGAAGCCCTGAAGGAGAGAAAGATAAGCCAGTAATCATCATGCTGCTGCTCAGTGGCACCGACTGGTTTGTCCAACGTTTGAGAGTAGCATGGCCTGATGGAGAAGAGCGGTTCAGTGCTGCTGTGGCATAGAAGAGGCTGGTGACAGGGCTGCAGCAGGGAGGACATGCCCTTCTGCTCCTCCCATAGCCACCTGCTGTCTCCCTTAGGACAGGGCTGCAGGACTGGAGTAAGGAAAAGCTCCCTCCCCCAAAGTATAATCCTCTTTCCTACCAATCTTTGTCCTATGATTCAGGACGGGTCAATTTCTCTCTGGAGGGTTTAATTAAAATGTGTCTACTCTTTTTAAAAAATATATATTTTTGTTTATTTCAGAGAGGAAGTGAGAGGGAGAGAGAGATAGAAACATCAATGATGAGAGAATCATTGATCGATTACCTCCTGCACGCCTCCTACTGTGGATGGAGCCTGCAACCCGGGCATGTGCCCTTGATCGGAATCAAACCCGGGACCCTTCAGTCCGCAGACCGATGCTCTATTCACCGAGCCACACCAGCTAGGGCAAAATGTGTCTACTCTTTGGAGAGATTCCAGTAGTCCTTTTCCACAGTTTTGCCTTCCATGGTTTCAGTTACCCAGGGTCAACTGCTATCCAAAAATATCACATGGGAAATTTCAAAAATAAACAATTTGTACATTTTAAACCATATGTCATTCTGGGAATGTGATGAAATTTTGCACCATCCTACTCTGTCCTGCCTGGGGCGTGAGTCATCCCTTTGTCCAGCGTATACATGCTGTATGCACTACCATTAGTCACTTAGCCCGTTGGGTTATCAGATCCACTGTCTGGGTAGCTCAGTGCTTGTGTTCAAGGAACCTTTATTTTACTTAACACTGGTTCCAAAGCTATTCATGTAACTTTTATTACAGTATATTGTTCTCGTTGTTCTATTTTATTATCAGTTATTGTTTTTAATCCCTTACTGTGCCTAATTTATAAATTGAACTTCACCATAGGTAGTATGTATAGGGAAAATCATAGCTTATATAGGGTTTGGTGCACCTGCGTTTTCAGACACCCACATAAAATGGTAGAGTTGACACAAGGCTCCAGCTCAGTCACCCTTGTCTGTTACGTTTGGTGGCAAGAGCTCGGCATGAACCCATTAATCCGGAGGGGGTCTTAGAATGTAGCCCGTGTGGATAAGAGGGGACTACCACATATCTTGAGACTTTGAGGGTGGGAATTTAATTAGTTGCCAACAAGTAGGAAGGCCCCAAGGGGAAGGGAATGTAAATGAGGGACTGACACATGGTTTCTGAATGGGAAGCCAGGCAGGAGAGAAACACAGGCCTCCAAAGGTAAGTCTGGAGGCACCCAACTTATTTCCTAATTATTTGTTTTGTAAATGGCCAGCTGATTTCTATGGGAGTATTGGTGAGTTTACTTAAAATTTTTTGGAATATATTAGTCACTTTAGCCTTTACCAACTCTGAGGACAAAGTTCTACAAGGTCAGTAAAATAATTCTTCCTTCGTTTTAAAATTTACTAGTTTACCCAGTCTTCACAGTTCTCTCCTCCTCCCCATTTTCTAGAATAAAACGAACACGTGTTTTTATTTGTCCTTGTGTGATTCTGATGGGACCCTTCCTCAGTCTTTGGCTTTCTTTCGAGACTAAGGTCTTTCTAAGTGTTCTCATTAGTTGAATCTGGCAGTTGTTCTGTCCCTATGCTTAATTCAACAAGCACCACCCATTCAGTTCCCACTCAATGAAAACCATTCAGTGAGACACACAGGCTGTAGGTGGGAAGGGCACTTTCCTTGCCGTTCTTGATACAGTCTCATCATAGCAGGACCAGGTGAGGGGTGATCTGCAGCCGGCTGTGCCCCGGCACTGAGACTGTACACACAAACACTGCTGTTGTTCACGCGGCAGCTTTTATCCCCTCCTGTTATGGATGAAACCATTGAGACTCTCAGAATTTCATTAAATCACCCGCGTTTCTACAGCTGGCAAGTGGCAGGGCTGGGACCTGAACCCAGCTCTCTGACCCCTAGGCCTGCATCCTTTCCACTGGGCGACACTTACTCCACGTGTTCAGTCATCCATAGAAATACAGGGAAATCTTGTGACTTAAGTATGAGTTGGAGAAGTTAAATGTGCGGGTAAAAAGTGAAGCTATTTTATGGTGAAGCAAGTAGGAAGAAGAAGCAGGAAGTTTACCAGTATCCTGGGATCCTCAGCAGCCACGTGGGTGGGAATCTGAGCTCTTGGAATGCACAGTCCAGGTCGTGGCTCTGTCTAGCCCTGAACACAAAATGGTAGAGTTGACGCAAGGCTCCAGCTCAGTCATCCTTGTCTGTTATGTTTGGAGGCAAGAGCTCTGCGTGAACCCATTAACACGGAGATTTCGGCCAGAGCCTGTTCCTGCCCCAGCCAGTGGGCGAGCATGCGCCACCCTTTGAGTCGATCGGCTTTCCACCACACAGAAACCACCACAGCGCCTCCCCATCTCTCATCACCTACATGAGGGCAGTTAATGTTTAAGAGGAAAGAATAGCGAACATAATGATGGATAAATTATAAGTTTGGGGATCTGAAAAGTCAAACTGTGTAAATATGTATTTTAAACCGCAAACAGAATGTTAATGCATCGTGCCCATTAACTCACTAACTGAAATTACAGAGCGGAATGGAAGCCAACGCCCACGGCTTGGTTATGATGTTTTTAAATTTAGAAAAGGAAATGATAAATGTCCTCTCCTCAGACAAAGAAACGATTGACACAGCTTTTCAGCGTGATCGCTGGCGATGTTGGCAATGGGAAGCAAACTGCGTGCCAGGGGAGGGGGCAGACATGAGATGCCCGGGGATGGGTAGCCCTGGCTGCTGCCCAGTCCTTCCTGGATACTGTGGAGCATGTCTAGGTGTGGGCAGCCCCTCCAGGTGGGGGGACCCGGGTGGTTGCCTGGCACACTCCCCTGCAGAGGACGGTGGGTGGTTTTCTTCAGCATCAGCTGTATCTTGCTGTGGGGTGGTAGCTGGCAGCTGGCAGCTGACGTGAATCCAGTCTCACTTTGGCCAGTTTGGTTTGAGGATGTTTGGCTTATTTCACCGCCATTTCATTGAGAGGTTGCTTAGGGGCCGGGGTATAGAAGAGACTTAGGAGGACGCGGAGAAATTGGAACCTTCGGTGGGAATGCAAAATGCGATGGAAAGCGGCATGACGGTTCCTCAAAAGATGGAAAACAGGACTGCAGTGTGAGCCCGCAGTCCTCTGCTGGGTGTGCACCCGAAGAATGGAGAGTAGGGTCTGGATGATATATTTGTACACCGATGGTCACAGCAGCATTAGTCACAATAGCCAAAAGGCAGAAGCAGTCCGGCTGTCCATCAATAGATGGATGAATAAATGAATTACATATACATGAATATAAAAAATGTGAAATAAATGCAGAGTAGAATGTTATTCGGCCTTAAAAAGGAAGGAAATTCTGACAAATGCTGTAACATGAATGAACCTTGAAGACATTATATCATGCAAAGTAAGGCAGTCACAAAAGGACCAATACTGTATGTTTCCACTTATATGTGGTACCTAGAGTAGTCAAATTCATCGAGACAGCAAGGGGGAGGAGAGAATGGTGCTCTTGTTTAATGGGGACAGAGTTTCAGTTTTGGGAGATGAAAGGAGTTCTGGAGGTTGGTTGCACAACAGTATGAATGTACTTAACACCACTGAACTGCACACTTAAAATGGCTAAACTGGTGTTCTATGTGTCTTTTACCACAGTTAAAATATTTAAAAGGGGAAGGTAGAGGACAGGTTAAGAACATGGTCTTAGGATCTAGCTGGTTTTGCTCAGTGGATAGAGCATCAGCCTATGGACCAAAGGGTCCCGGGTTCGATTCTGATCAAGGGCACATGACTTGGTTGCAGGCTCCTCCCTGGCCCAGGCCCTGGTTGGGGCACATGCAGGAGGCAACCAATTGCGGTGTTTCTCTCACATCAATATTTCTCTCTGTCTTTCCCTCTCTCTTCCACTCTTTCTGAAAATCAATGGAAAAATATCCTCCGGTGAGGATTAAAAAAAAGAAGAAGAACATCGTCTTGGGAGGGAGAGCAATCTGCACTCACTCCTGCTGCAGCCGCTTACCAGCTGGGGCCATGGCAATTGATTAAATTAATCTCTGAGCCTCCAAGTAGTGCTGAGAACAATAGTGCCTGCTTCTTAGGGTTGTTGTGAGGATTAAATGAGATAATGTTTGTTATGCATTCGTTATGCACCTCGTATGTAGCATAGACCTATAACAGGCATTAGTGGCTGTTACTACTGCCTCTCCCCGTGCCTGGGAGAGGGGACTGCATTGATGTGTAATCCAGATGATGATATTCCATCGTGAGATGTTCTGAGGCTCTGCTCCCCTTTGTCCAGTTACCCTGATTCAGGACATTTAGATCCTGCTCCTTCAGCAGTGCCCAGCCCCATACCCCATTCCTGTAATGAAACCCATGTTCATTAAATGGCTCCAACAATTACACGGTCCTTCCTGGGTCCTTTACTGAGGGCCGACCACGAGCCAGAATGGTGGGAACAAACCCAGGCCTTACTCTCCCACAAGGTGTAGTCTAGTTGTTGTCTACCTTGTTTCTTTGACTTGTCCTCTTATCTGTTGTGTGTGTCTGTGTGGGAAGGCATTTTCCACCACAACATTGTAGGTTCTTAGGTTAGAGTCTTATCTTATATTCTTTTATCTCCACTGAAGAGCTTAGCCTGACCTGAGAGATGAAGAAAAACAGTCATAACTGATTTCTTTGAGTTAGACACTCCACAGAGGAAACCAACTCAGGAATTGGCCTGGAGGAATCCTAGTGCCAGGAAGGACCTGGATGGATAACTTGCCCTATTATCCTTTGTCATCACCATCCAGGGGTGGTTCGGAGTTTTCTTCTTGAAGAAACACATACTCAACTTTAGCATTAATTGAGGGAAGACAAAATAAAACAAGATTGAAATACCACTTCATACCTTGCTGACACATTGATTTCGGACTTCCAGCCTCTAGAACTGTGAGAAAATAAATTTCTGTTGATTAAGCCCTCAGTGTGTGGTAGTTTGTCGTGGTAGCCCTACATGACTAATACACAGGCCAACCGACCCTCAGTAAGGAAACAGGAAAATTAAATGTAGTTTACTCATAATGGCATTCAATATAACAGTTAAAAAAATAAATGAACAAGTCCTCAATCTCAAAACACAATATTAAGTTAAAACAAGTTGCATAAATATATTTCTGGTATGATACCACTCTTATAAATATGTTTAATAGTATATATTGTTTATGGAATACACAATGAAGGAAATGAGATAAAATTATTCAAACAAACATAAAATGTTATATACTAACCTCAGGAGGTGGGTAGGAAGAGAAGCAGATGGTTTAGGGCAGTGGTCGGCAAACTGCAGCTTGCTAGCCACATACGGCTCTTTGGCCCCTTGAATGTGGCTCTTCCTAAGCCTCAGGAGTACCCTAATTAAGTTAATAACAATGTACCTACCTATATAGTTTAAGTTTAAAAAATTTGGCTCTCAAAAGAAATTTCAATCGTTGTACTGTTGATATTTGGCTCTGTTGACTAATGAGTTTGCCGACCACTGGGATAGGGCACTGGGATAGTTATATTGGAAGTATATCACATAGACCAGGAATATCTGAATCAAGTCAGTAAAGTATTAACATTTGTTTGAAAGCAGAGGGTAAAAATATGCATGCTATATTGTTATCTTTGAATTGTTTTATATTTTAAACAATTTCTAAAAGAACTGTGCAGTTAGGAGATATGTGACAGGTATAGCATTGAGCATATGCAAGATGACAAGAGAGACTGGTTTCCTAACCTTGTAAGAACATCAGATCTTGAGCCCCCAGGAGGGAATTGTGGAATTTAGATTGGTGGTGGGGAGGCTAGGTCTGCAATGCAGATGAGTTAGCAAGGAAAGAAGGAAGGCTTTGGAGTCACTGCCACCACCTATGTGCTGTGTGACTTTGGACAACTTAGCAAATGCTGTGAAGTAATGTCTTCACTAAGGGCTGTAAAACTGCGAGTAAGCCATACACATCAGTATCCTTCACTTCGGTGTTGTGCCTGCCCCAGACTGTCCCTGCTGTAGTCTGTGGTGTGTCCCCTGAAGGACGTGTGTGTGTGTGTGTGTGTGTGTGTACACTCATGGCCTTGTTTCTGGGTACAACTTGGGTTCTGTTCATCTTTCTTCATAAATACTAATACCCTTCCTTTGAACTCTTCTGCACTTTACCCAGTTCCCATCCACATCTTTACCCATCCACATCTTTAATTGAAAGAACAGAAAGTGCTGGGGTGTCCTGGAGAAGGTGAGGTCTGACGTCTGGGTATCTGTGGCCCTCCCTCCTTGTCAGCCTGTTGGCCTTGAGCGACTGACTTACAGTCACTAAGGGGAGCTTCCTGCTCACTCCACACCAGGGGCTGCCTTCCTGGTCCCTACTTGCCATGAATGTCCCCTCCATCAGTTCCCTCCATCCTGCCCCCTCCTCCTTCACTGGCTCCTGACACTTCCTTGGCCTCTCTAGGCCCTGAGCTAAGCAACCTAGAACATATTTCAGGAGTGGACTGTTGGCATTTCCGGGGCCTATGGCAGAGTGTGGCCGTGTGCAGGTGGTTGAGGGTCATTTTCCCCTGAAGGTTAAGTGGTGACCTTGGCCAATGTTTAGCTAGTGTTCACTTAAATGATTTCCCCTGGTTAATGAGTCATATGGCAAATTAGTTGAGGACTTTCACACCCTGAAGGTAAACTGGGGTGGTAAGAACCGGTAATCCTGAAATTGCACTGAGTTACATAGGCTGCATAGTGAGGGACCTGCTCAGCACCCCTTTCTGGCTCTTACCTCCTAAGTACAGAAGTAAATTCATGGGTTAAGGTTGCAGCACTTGGAGGACCAGCAGGTGATGACCTGGATGCTTGCCTTTCCAAGCCTCCTCAGTATCTCTCCTGTCCACCTCCGGGGACCCTGTATTCTCATTCTCAGAATCCCCCACCACTCCAGCCCAAACTGTGTGCTAAGGCTTCCCCAGCTGCCACAGCAGAGCACAGGGAAGCCACAGGATATTGTAAATGTTTGAGGACATCTGTCAGACACCGAGTGTGAAGGACCTATTCAGGTATTCACAGTTTCAGCATTAGACCATTTTTTGTGATGATATCATATCTTTGCAAAGTTGCATGTTTGTGGCCATTGATATGATAAAAAGTGAGTAGAGTGAAATGAATATGGCATGGGAAATGCAGGTGGCAGTGCCCAATGGGGATGATTCTGAGGTTTGGGAGGTTGTGTAGGGCTCAAGAGGTGCACGAGAGTGAACCTTGAAGAAAGAGATAAGGCCCTGGCTGGTTTGGCTCAGTGGTTTAGAGCATTGGCCTGAGAACTGAGAGTCCATTTCCATTCAAGGGCACATACCTCGGTTGCAGGTTTTGATTTCAGACCCTGGTCAGGGCACATGGGGGAGGCAACCAGTTGTCTCATCTCTCTCTCTCTCTCTCTCTCTCTCTCTCTCTCTCTCTCTCTCTCTCTCCTCCCCTCCTCCCTCCCTTCCACTCTCTCTCTAAATCCTCAGGTGAAGATTTAAAAAAAAAAACAATGAGATATGTTTTCTTTCCATTTATATGTATTATTTTTGTCAAATAGCTACTCAGATGTTAGGACATAAGTACTTATTAAGTTGTTCCATAAAATGGAACTATTAGGTATTTCTTCTGTTTATGAGCTCTCCATGGAAAATATTCCTGAGACACTAATGGCACCATGAACTGAGAAAATTCAAGAGCTTGTGTTATAGCTAAAGACAAGATATCCTTCCTGGCCTCTGTCAGACTTCTTGCCAGCAACAGTCTTCCTCCTGGACACCGTCATTACAGCCCTTTATCTCTGCCCCTTAACATGAGCTCTCCTCCCACCTGAAAGATGAAGTCTCAGTGATGCTTTAACAAGAAGGAAGAGAAAGCCTAGCCTAACCTGAAGACCACCATCTGCTCCAAGTTCCTTCCTTCCTCCTCCTCTGTCACCCTCTTTCCTTCATTGCCTCACCCCAAAACCCTCTACTCCTCACATCAAGCCCAGAGTCCTAACACACATCCGACTCCTTCCCCTGGCACTGTATTTCTGCAGCTCTCCTCAGGCTCACGGCCAAGTTTAAGTAGTCACATAGGGCCTCTTCTTAATCTTGAATTATTTGCCCACCACTTTCTGAAGCTTTCTCCTGCCTTACTTGCCTGTATTATTTCCATGGCCTCCCCACCTCCCCAAACACTTCTCAGCCCCTTAGTTGGGTCCTGTCTGCCTTTCACTCCTCCATAGAAACACCTGCGAACCTCCCTTGCTTCCTTACCTCTATTGCCTGCCTCTCTCTTCCCCACCCTGACCTTCCTTTGTTTTCTCTGTTGGTGAGCTCATCTTCTCTTTCAGTATTAACTGTGCAAATGAACCCCCTTCCCAGTCAGCAAACCCGTCAGTGCTCTTATCTACCCAGATCTTGCCATAGGCCTAAAGTGCCCACGTCTCATTCCTGAGACAGGCCTTTTAAGACTCCCCTCTGATAACCCCTCTTGGATACCTATGCTACCAGGAGGGCCTCTGATAAGGTGCGTCTCCAGGTACCATAGGAAGCCAGTCCATATTTTCTGTCCATCCACAGAGCTCTCTTTCCATGAACATTATTCTCCATCTCCCCCTGGATGTCTTTCCTGCACCTCAAATACCAGGTCACCTTTTTCTCCTCCTTCTTTCATCATCCTTCAGTTGTGATGTTTGACCACTTGATACATTTCAGGTCCTCTCCTTGTGTTCTCCTCTTTCCTTTATCCCAACTTGGTTAAAAATCCTACTTACCTCAAATCACTTGCCCCTCCTCCTTTATATTCTCCCTGGACCAGCTCCACATACACTGCACGAAGCTGTTCACATAGTCAACTGCAGTGCGACTTCACGTGGCTCTGGGGGGACTTTCTTCTCTACATAAGTCTTTAGTGGCTCCCTAGTGACAACAGACCCCAAGCCCTCCCCCTGGCCCCACTGCTCCTTGTGATTTGGCCTCCACACAACTTTACATCCCAGCTCCACTGAGACACCTACCTTATAGTCTCAGTGGACTGGGGTTTCACATGCCCCACCGATGCTTTGGTTCCTTCTGGTCCCTGTTCTTAGAACATCTTCATCTCTCCCACCCTCTCATTAACTTTAACAATCCAGTTTCCTTCTCTCATATCTTTGGGTAATTCAGCTCCCCACACTACCCCTAAAATGCTCAGAGGTCGTTAAAGGTATAGACTGTGTTACACATTTTTACATTCTCTGTAGCACCTGGTATAATACTTTGCACATAGCAGGAATGTGTGAACAAGAGTGTGAAATGAGTGATTCTTTTTAGAAGAGATGGCCCAGAATTTGGCCTCTGAGGAGCAGGAACCCCTGCTGACATATTGGAAAAGGATCTGTAGGTCTTGGATGAGCTGGGCCTCTGAAATGGAGAGATGTATTCCAAGTACATTGGTTCCCCTGACTTACTAAGTAGAGATCTCTTCCTCCCCCCCATTATATAATTAATACATGTATACTTTAATTATAAAATATCAAAGAAATAAATTAAACTTAAATATAAGGCCAGCTAGGAATAATCGGCATATTTTGATATATTAATTACCAGAATATTTTCATATTTTCTGTAAATATGAAAGATATGTATTTATAAAACAAAAGTAGGCTTATATTTTACATATTCATTTATAATCTCCTTTTATTGTTTAGGAATACTAGATATACTGAAATGGGATAGGTTAATAAAAATTATAATATATATATATATATATATATATATATATATATATATGCTAATTAACTGGGATGCTGTAAGGGGTTGACCAGACAGGAGGAGGTTGCGGGGGCGGGGCGGCAGGGGCCTCTGTGTGCCTGCACTGGGGGAGGGCCTGATCAGCAGCTGCCACGGCTGCTTCAAGGGCCGGAGAGGGAGGCAGGGCCGGACTGGAGGGTGGGCGGCGCTGCACGATTTCGAATTGCACGCTGGGCTCCTAGTTATATTATAATACTGCTTATTCTTTAATTTTCAAAATATATATTACATTTTTATTCCAGGAAATTATCTATACATGTTGCCCATGTACTGATTTTAGTCTACAAACTATAAAAGGTCCATTAGATAAGTGCAGAAAGTACAAGTAAGTGTTCTGAAAATTTTAAAGAAATGTAACATTTCCATATTGAGTAATTCATTTTACAAGCTATTTTAACACAAAATATTTACATATTAAATGCTCATCTTAACAGAAGTAGCTACTATTAAAATCATTCAAAATATATACATACATGCAAGCCCCCTGTGCCTCCCCAGGGTTTTTCACTTAATGGCAAGTCACAGTCCATGTTACTTTTCCAGTGACTTTTTTCACTTAGGGCAAAGTAGAGGTTTACTTATCACTTAGAGGAGGGTAGAGTTTTATTTAAAAGTAAGATTTATTGAGGAATGATTTAGATCTAGTAAAATTCACCCTTTTTAGTGTAGAGTTCCATGGGTCTCTACAGCATGTATGGTAACTGCCGCCATAGTCAAGGTAAAGAACATTTACATCATCCTGACACATTATCTCCTGCCCTTTATAATTAAGCAGTCCCATCCTTTCCACTTTCTCTCGACAGTGATTTATTTCTGTTCCTAAAATTTTACCTTTTTTAATAAATAAATAAAATCATACATACATACAAATGAAATATAAAGGTTGGGATCTGGCTTCTTTCATTAAATATAATGCATATGGTCTATCCAAATGGTTGCATGTGTCAGTATTTCATTTATTTATATTGCTGAGTAGTATTCATTTTTGTGGTGGTTAATCCTCGCCCAAGGATATTTATTTTCCATTGATTTTTTCAGAGAGAGTGGAAGGGACAGGGATGGGGGGAGAAAGAGAGAGAGAGACATCAATTGGTTGCCTCCCAAATGTGCCCTGACTGGGGCCCAGGATCAAACCTCAACCCGGAAATCAAACCTGAGGCCCTTAGGTACTTGTCCTGACACTCTAATCCACACCAGCCAGGGCTGAATAGTATTCCTTTGAATGGATGTCCCACCATTTGTTTTTCCACTTATAAATTGGGGAACATTTGGGTTGTTTCCAGATTTGGGTAATCTATAATAATCTATAATAATAAAAGCATACTATGCAAATTGACTGAACGGCTGAACAGCAGAATGACCACCTGGACGACCACGCTATGACACGCACTGGCACTAGGCCAGCCAAGGCAGGTACAATGCCATCGGTTGGGGGACTCCACCACTGTCCCATGATCACCCCGCTGAGGGAGGCCCAGGCCACTGACCTGTGGGCTGCGGCGGGTGGGCGGGGCTTCCCTCTGTGGGGCAATCTATCGTGGGGCTCTCGAACTGTGAGAGGACACAAACTGGGCTGAGGGACCACCCCCCACCACTGAGTGAATGAATTTTGTGCACTGGGCCTCTAGTTATAAATAATGCTGCTATTGGTATTAGCATTTAGGCACAGTTTTTATATGAACATGATACTTGTGTGTGGATATACATTTCCATTTCTTTGGGGAAAATCCTGGGAGTGGGATTTTCTGGATCTCATCATAAGTGTATGTTTAACTCTTCAAGAAATTGCCAACCTTTTTTTAAAGAGGCTGGCTGCACTATTTTGCATTGTAGTCAACAATCCATGAAAGCTACCAATTGTTCCACATACTGGCCAGAACTTAATATTTTCAGAATTTTGTTTGTGTATTAACTTTTGCCATTTTGATAGGTGTCTAGTATACCTTTTCATAAGCTTACTGTAATGTATACATCTTTGGTGAAATGTTTTTCAGATCTTTTCATTGAGTTTTGAAAGTTCTTCTAGATACAAGTTATCTATCATTTATGTGTTTTAAAAATATTATTCCAATCTGTAGCTTGCCTTTTCATTTTGTTAGTAGTGTGTTTCAAAGAGCAAAAGCTTTTAATTTTGATGTTCAGTTTATCAAATTTTACTTTCATAGATTACACTTTTGGTATTATATCTAAGAAATATTTGCTTAACACAAGATCACAAAGATTTTTCTCCTATGTTTTCTTCTAGAAATTTTATAGCTGTAGGTTTTACATTTAAGCCCATGATCTGTTTTTAGTTACTGTTTTTATATGGTGCAAAGCATAGGTCAAAGTTTCTTTGTGCATATAGATACCCGGTCATTTCAGATTCATTTGTTGAAAGGTTAGTCTTTCTGCATTTAATTACCTTTCACTTTTGTTAAACTTAATTGGCCATATATATAGTATGTGGGATCTAGCTCTAGACTCTCTATTCTGTCCCATTGATTTATGTGTCAAGCCTTTCACTGTCATGATCACTGTAGCTTTATAGTATGCCTTTTTTATTTTATTTTTTCAATTACAGTTTACATTTAATATTATTTTGTATTAGTTTCAGGTGTACAGCATAGTGGTTAGATAATCATATACATTACAAAGTGTTTCCCCTGATATTTCTAGTACCCACCTGGCACCATACTGTACATAGTTATTACAATATTATTGATTATATTTCCTATGCTGTACTTTACATCCACATGACTATTTTGTACCTACCAATCTGCATTTTTCAATCCCTTCACCTTTTCTACCCAGTCTCTCAATCCTCCTCTCCTCTGGTAAACATCAGTCTGCTCTCTGTATCTATGAGTCTGTTTCTTTTTTGTTTGGTCATTTATATTGTTCTTTAGATTCCTCCTATAAGTGAAATCACATGGTCTTTGTCTTTCTCTGATGGACTTATTTCACTTAGTATAATACCCTCTAGGTCTACTCATGCAAATGGTAAGATTTCATTCTTTTCTTATAGTCAAGTAATATTCCACTGTATATACATACCACCATTTTTTATCCACTTGTCTATTGATGGGCACTTGGGTTGCTTCCATAGCTTGGCTATTGTACACAATGGTACAATGAACATAGGTGTACATATATTCTTTCCAATTAGTGTTTTGAGTTCCTTCAGATATATACTCAGAAATGGAATTGCTGGGTCACAAGGCAGTTCTATTTTTAATTTTTTCAGAAACTTCTATACTGTTTTCCATAGTGGCTGCACTACTCTGTATTCCCAAGGGTTCCCTTTTCTCCACTTCCTTGCCAACACTTTTTGTTGATTTATTAATGACAGCCATTCTGACAGATGTGAGGCAATTCTCATTGTGGTTTTAATTTGCATTTGTTTGATGATTAATGACATTGAGCATATTTTTATAAGTTCTCTTTGGAGAAGTGTCTGTTCAGGTCTTTTGCCCATTTTTTAATTGGATAGGTTTTTGTATGTGTTTTTTATAAATGTTGGAAAATAACCCCTTATCAGATGTATCATTGATGAATATGTTCTCTCATTCAGTGGGTTCTCTTTTCATTTTGTTGATGGTTTCCTTTGCTGTGTAAGAACTTTTAGTTTAATTTAGTCCCATTTGTTTGTTTTTTCTTTTGTTTCTCTTGCCCAAGGAGATATATCAGAAAAAATATTACTAAGAGAAATGTCAGATATTTACTGCCTATGCTTTCTTTTAGGAGTTTTATGGTTTTGAGTCTAACATTTAAGTCTTTAATCCATTTAGAGTTTATTCTTGTGTATGGTGTAAGAAGGTGGTCTAGTTTCATTTTTGCATGTATTTGTTCACTTTTACCATTGCCATTCATTGAATAGATTGTCTTTACACCATTGTGTGTTCTTGCCTTCTTTGTCAAATATTAATTGACCATATAGGTCACCACTCTTATTGAACATAGTACTGGAACTTCTAGCCACAACATTCTGACAAAAAAAGAATAAATAAAAGGCATCTAAATTGGAAAGGAATAACTAAAACTGTCATTATTTGCAGATGAAATGATACTGTATATAGAGAACTCTAAAGATTCCACCAAAAAGCTACTATAACTGATAAATAAATTCAGTAAAGTAACAGGATATAAAATAAAAATCCAGAAATTGGTTGTATTTTATACACCAATAATGTATATCAGAAAAGAAAAGAATCCCATTATCAATTGCGTAATAAAATAAAATAGGAATACATTTAAGCAAGGAGGTATAAGACATATACTCAGAAAATTATAAGACACTGAAGAAAGAAATTGAAAAATATACAATTAGAAGCAAGTACCGTGCTCATGGGTAGGAGGAATTAACATCATTAAAATCTGCATACTACCCAAAGCAACCTATAGATCTAATGCATCAATGGCATATTTCACAGAACTAGGACATAGAATCCAAAAATTTATGTGGAACCACAAAAGACCTTGAATAGTCACAGAAACCTTGAGAAAGAAGAACAAAGTTGGAGAAATAATGCTACCTTATATTAAACTATACTACAAAGCCATAGTAATCAAAACTGCAAGATACTGGCATAAAAACAGACATTTAGATCAGTGAAACAGCATAGAAAGCCCAGAAATAAACCCACATCTATAGTACGTCTTGAAATCAGATAGTGTAAGTCTTCAATTATTGTTCTTTTTTCAAAACATTTTTTGCTGTTCTGGTTCCTTTTCCTTTCCAAATAAATTTTAGTATCAGATTGTTCATTTCTAGAAATTATTTTACCGGACTTTGACTGGAGTTGTATTGAATATACAGAGTAGTTAGAGGATAATTAATATCTATCTTAACAATATGAACTCCAAGTCCATGAATATGACATTCCTTTTCACTAAGGTCTTTGATTTCTTTCATTAGTGTGTTGTAGTTTTTAGGATATAAATCTTGCCGATATTTTATTAGATTTATACATAGTTTTGTGTTCTTTTTGTATGCTATTTTAAATCATACTATTTCTTAAATTTCAACTTCCAATTTTTCATTGCTAGTTTATAGAATTATATTTTTTGTGACTGCCGAGCTCACTTATTTCGAGGAGCATTTTTGTGAATTATTTGAGATTTTCTAAATAGACAATTATGCCATCTGTGAATAGAGCTTAATTTCCTCATTTCAAACTATGCATTCTTTATTTTTATTTATTACCTTATCGCACAGCTTAGAACCATAGTACATCAGACCACAGTACCATACTACCAGGATTTTACATTACTTTGTAGAATAGGAATAATGAGAGCACATATCTTTGCCTTGTTCTCAATCTTAAAGGCAAAACATTTAGTCTTTTTCAACTAAGTATGAGGTTAGCTATAGATTTTTTTATAGATTTCTTTATTGGGTTGAAGAATTTCCCTCTATAGTTTGCTGAGCGTTTTTTATCATAATTGATGTATTTTGGCAAGTGTGTTTCTATCTATTGAGGTGAATGCACACTTTATCTCTTTAGTTTGTATATATAGGGACTTACATTCATTTTTAACATGTTGAATCAGGCTTGCTTTTCCAGGACATATGCCACTTAGTCATGATATATTATATTTTTAATATATTGCTGAATTTGCTTTGCTGATATTTATTGAGAATTTTTAAATCTATGTTTATGATGATATTGGTCTATATTTTTCTTCATCTGGTTTTGATATTAGGATAATGTCTTATAAAATAAATTGAGAAGCGTTCCCTCCTCTTCTACTTTATGGACGAATTTCTATAGAATTGGTATTATTCTCTATCTACATATTTGGTAAAATTCACTAGTAAAGTTACCTGGGCTTGTAATTTTTTGTTGTTGGTGGTGTTGGTTTTGTTTTTTGTTGTTGTCAGAAGATTTCTAACTACATATTCAGTTTTATTTAATAAATATAGGCTTGTTCAGGTTATCTACTTTTTTGGATGAACTTTGGTAATTCTTGCCTTGAAAGGGATAGCAATTTTATCGAAGTTGTTGAATTTGGGAGCTTAAAGTTTATAATATTCTTTAAAAATCTTTATTATTAATATCTATATCACTAATGTCCCTGTTTAGTTCCTGATATTAGTCATTTGTATATTCTCTTTTTTTTATCTTGTTCATTGTGGTTAGAGGATTATCAATTGTATTGATCTTTCCAAGGAATGGGATTTGGTACTATTTCATTGATTTCTGCTTTAATCTTTATTAGTTTCTGTCTTCTGCTGGCTTTGCATTTAATTTTGTTTCTTAAGGATATTAAGAACCAATTTAGATTATGGATTTGATACCTTTCTTCCTTCCTAATGTAGGCATTTAGTCCTAGAAATTTCTCTCTGAACATTGCTTAACTGAGTCACACACTATTGTTTCTTCATTTTCATTCAATTAAACACTTTTCTTTATTCTCTTATGACTTCTATTTTGACTCATGTATTCTTTAGACCTATGTTGCTAATTTCCATGCATTTAGCTATATTTCAAACATCATTTTGTATTTATACTAGCTTAATTTTGTATGGTTTGATAACATACTTTGTATGATTTAAATTATTCCAGATTTGTTGAGGTTTGTTTATAACTTATAATGAGGTTATTTTAGTGAATGTTCCATGTGCATTTGGAAAAAGTGTGTATTTCTGCTCCTGTTTTGTATAGAGATAGAGCTTCATAATATGAATTAGGCCAACTGGGATGATAGTGTTGTTCAGGTTGCTATATCCTTGCTGATTTTTATCTACCTTTTTTGCCAATTAATGAGAGAAGATTGATAAAATCTCTACCTGCAATTGTGTATTTGCCTTTTTCCTTTCAGTTCTATCACTTTTTTACTTCATGTATTTTGAAGCTCTGTTGAAATGCCAATGTAGAATCATTAAGTCATCTTGGTGAAATGACCTCTTTATCAGGGTGGAGAGTCTCTTTATCTTTGTATTCGTATTCTTTGCTCTATAAGGGGGTGGGGATGGGGGGCACTTGCTCCTTGAGGATCCCTCCCCAGCTGTGGGAGACCTCTAGTAGGCAGTTCTGCTGAATTGTCTGCTATCCCTCCCCACAGATGCAATGGGTCTTTATCTGTGACCCCTGCGTGATGGAATTTGCTGCATAACCCCCAGTAATTTAAGGCTTTTGTTCTTTTAGGGGAGTATTCATGGTAAGGAGCCCTGTGCCTTTTCACTAACAGCGTCACTCCCGCTCTCCAGGCCTGTACCACTGAGGACCCGGGACCCCCGTGCTGCCTCCCAGCCTTTCTCGGTCCCCACAGTGAAGTCCTTGGGGGAGAGCAGACAGGGACCCCCCAGTCTGGAGCTTCTGGGTTTATTTTCCTGTTAGCCCACACTTGGCTTTTATCACCCACTGAAAATTTGAACTTATTCTTACCCACTGTTGGAGGCCTCATCATCCTCAGTTCTCTAAAAGGATGAAGATCATAGTTTTGTGAATTGTCCTGCTTTTACTTGTTGGTAGTGCGTGTGTGATATTCGTTCTAGCTTTTCATATTCTAGGTGGAAGCTGGGAGTCCTAATAATTCATTTTTACTCTGGTCCATTACAGCTTGGGAATTCAATTCAAAACAACAACAACAAAATCCCTCCTTCCCAGCAGACTGTTTACAAAGCTCCGGTCCATACTTTTCCGAACCAATTTCTCTTTCCACCTTGTGCTGCCTTTTGGTGTAATTAGGTTCTTGGGTTTGTTGCCTGGTAGTGAACCGGCTTTACCATAAGTTCCGGGATGGCAGGATTTGATAACTGCAGCTGTACTCTCCTTGCTATCTTTCTGTATTAAAATACTTTACCCAGAGGTGGAATTCACATAACATAAAATTAAACATTTTAAAGTGAACGATTCAGTGGCATTTGGTATATTCACATATTATGCAACCGCCACTCCTAGTTCCCAACATTCCCATCCTTCCAAAGTCAAGTCCTTCCCCATCAAGCAGTTTCTCTCCATTCCCCCCTCTTCCTAGCCCTCAGCGACCACCAATCTGCATTCCATCTGTAGGGATTTCTCTCTTCCAGATATTTCTTATAAGTGGAGTCTTACAATACGTGACCTTCTGTGACTGGCTTCTTTCACCTGAGCATGATCTCTTTGAGGTTCCTCCTCATTGCAGCATGTTTCAGTACTTCATTCCTTTCTATGGCTGACAGATACCTCATTGTGTGTATCTACCACCATTTGTTTGCCCATCCATCTGCCTATGGCCATTTGGACTGTTTCCTTTTTCTTATTTAGGAACAGTGCAGCTACGAACACACATGTGCGTGTCCTGTTTGGAGTACCGCTTTCCCTTCTTTCAGGTATACACTTAGGAGCATAACTCTATGTTTAACTTTCTGAGGAACCCACTCTCCCCTTTGATTCTATGAACTTTAATCATACCACTTTTTGAGTTTCAGTCTTCCCAGAGGGCCCTGACTTTTTATTTACTGAAACAAGAAAGTCATGGAGGCCATCTTTTGACTGTTTTCACACAGTAGCCAGCTGGTCCAGGATGAGTTTTCAGGTCACAATCCATAACCTTCCTGGATGGCAGACATAATATGGAACAAGACAGGTCTACGTGAAGAAGTGATCTCTTGAAAGGTAATGAGCTTCCCATTATGAGGAGTGGTTCGGTTGTGAAAGGAGAGGTTTCCCCTCATGCATGTGTCTGACTACCTCACTTCAATCTTCTGGTCCTGAGAGCCTCCGTTCTCTCCCTGGAGGTGTGCCCCATGGGGCGGCAGCAGCATTTCTGGCCATGGGGTCCTGTGTGCAGGGTTTCAACAAGGGCAGCATAATGGAATTGACCACGTTCTCTGTTCAGGCCCCTTTCCCAGATGGTAGTGGACAGTGGTAGCTGTCTGCTGATACTTCAGGCCAAAATAACCATGTGTTTCTATCAGAGTTTTTAGTTGCCTCCACAGGAGGCAGACTGGCATCTGCCCTTAGGCTCAAAGCTCCATTCTATTCCCTTTTAGAGTGGGGGTGGAGTTTTATTTTAGTGTATTTGTTTAACATATATCCATCCCCAGAACATAAGCACCAGGCAGGCGAGGTCATGGCTCTTTCCCCCTACACAGAATCTCCAGGATGGCACTGGGCTCGGCAGTGTCACTGTTCCTGCTTGTCACCCCAGTCCATGTTTGCTCTTCTTTACCTTAATCTCTGTCCTAGGAGTGTGGGGGGGATGCTTCCCTGACCTCCCAGGCTCCATTGCCCTCTGGCTTCTGGTTGGGTTTGGACAAGGAGAGATACCAGCAGATCGGGAAGCTGGAGGAGCGAGAAGGAGGATGTTTCTTCCCCAGTTCCCACCCTGCAGGTTCGTGGTCTGGCTGCATCCATCCAGGACCACAGTCCACGTCAGACAGCTCATTCCTGTCTCCATGGCTCCACCAAAGCAGGATCTTTGTTATATTTTTTTCACTGATATACTCTAAACTCCTAAAACAATGCCAAGTTCATAGCAAGTGACTGTAATAGGTTGAATACTACCCTCCCTTCAAGATGTCTACTGAGACCTGCGAATGTGACCGTATTTGGTAAAAGGGTTTTTACAGGTATAATTAAGTTAAGGATTCCCAAGATGAAATCATCCTGGATTAGGATGGGCCCTTAATTCATTAAGTTCTTACAAGGTAAGAGAAGGGGAACAGAAACACAGGGGGAAGCTCTGGGAAGGTGGAGGCAGATCTGGAGTTGTGCTGCCCCAGGCCAAGGAACCCACAGTAGCTGGAAGAGGCAGGAAGGTAGGTGGTGTATGAGAACATTGGCCCTTCCATGCTCCACCGCTCCCTCCCAGCCTGTGGGAATGTGATGAAGGCCGTCAGTAAGTGGACTGTGAGACTTAGGGAGCCTGGCCAGCTCCTTGGTCATGAAACAGCAGAGAAAACAGCTAGCATTGTGATCTGACACCGCTTGCACGTGAGCATGTTCCCCACCCCGTGCACGCCCCGGTTTGCTTTGTTTTCTGAACTGCATATAACCTTGTACTGAAAAAGTTCAGGTTGCAGAAAACTTCACGGGTCGGCCGCCCCAGGTACGCGTGTACGTCCTATAAACCCATGTCTTTCACAACCAGTCCTCCGGGTTTTTCCTTTGGAATCGGCTCTTTGCACGCCAGAAGGGTTCTCCTCTAGAGCTATTGGAGTAGGGCCCTTCCGACACCTGGAGTTCAGACTTCTGGCCTTCGGAACTGTGAGAGTATAAATTTCGGTTGTTTTAAGCCACCGAATTTGTGGTGAGTTTTTAGAGCAGCTCTAGGAAATTAACACAGTGCCCAATAAGCATTTGCTAAATGAAAAAATGATTGCGTGAATGAACACAAGCCTTGTTGACATGTGACCTCCGTTTGAACTAATTCTGCTGCTTTCAGTAGTTATCAGCGCCAGTGAATAAACGTGTGCATGTCCCACCTGTAAGAGGTTTTCCAATGTTGTGTGTGCTATACTTCTGCAGTACAGACCCAAGCTTCTGAATATTTTCCTTTAGTACGCCTAAAAGCTGGAGGTCTTCCTTAACCCTTAAATAATTGCTTTTACTTTAAGCCTGTCCATAGTGTACCGGGAAGGCATTCACAAACTATTCATTCTTCGGGCAGTAGAGGGGAACCCCTGTTGATCTCTGACCATAAAATATCCCTGTGTCATTTCCCCCTTTCCTTCCTGAGTCCCTGCTGCTGTACTTAAGCTAATTCTCGGTTATTGTGTCTTTGGAGGAGCCAGTCACAAGCATCCATGTGATTACCCTTCCTACACTTGACAAGGGTTATTTAGTCTCCCTTAGGCCCACTCGGGTTGCGTGCTGGGCTTGTGATGCAGTGTGGTACTAACTATCGGTTCCTTGTAGGAGATGGAAGGTAAATCAAATTGAAAACACCCTTCCTGGGTAGTGCATCTTCCAAATGTCCGCGGGTCTCTATTATATCTTCTGGAGGCTGCCAGACTCTCTGTGGGACGAGAGGGAGCTGGAGCCGCTTCTGTGTAGCAACAGAAGGTGCCATTAGTGGAAATACATCATCTCCCAATGTTGTTAGCAATAGCAGAGTCCTGGTCGTGTCCATTCTTTTGCCAGAGTGAGGAGATAGTCCTCAGAGGCAGAGGCTGCTGGTAATGGAGCCTCCATCATTCTAAAATATCCCCCTGCCGTCCCAGAGCAGCTATTTCTGCCCGGACGCAGTGAGAGCTTCCGAGAGTCATTTCAATCATGGGACTTTCGCAAGAGCCTCATTGCTTCTCAGCTTCTGGGCCTTCTCTAATGGGGGGCGCAGGGAGGTGGCTGCGAGGTGTGGGGTAACGGACCACACATGGCTGATCAGTACCCTTGGTTGGGCTGACCTGGCCCATCCAGGTGTTGCTCATTAGACCTCTTTGGAAGGAAACCTGTTAGCTTAGAGCAGTGGTTCTCCAACTGAAGCTCGCAGGACTTGTTAGAACCATTCTCTGGGCCACAGCCCCAGAATATCTAATTGAGTAGGTCTGAGGTGGGCCAGGGAATGTGCATTTCTTACAGGTTCCCAGGTGATGCTGGGGTTGCTGACCCAGGGACCACAGGGTGACAGCCACTGACTAGCTGCAGGGAGTTGATGTCCCAGTGCTCTGTGCCTCCTAGTCATGGCCTCAGTCATCTCAGTCATGGCAGTCTGGGCCTTTTGGGGTTGGACCAGGACCTCACTTTCATCCTGTTTCTAGAATGCACTGGAAGTAACTCTTGATTCTCTACAGCCCATCCATGCTGTACTTCCATCTCCCCTGAGGAAGGGAGACCTACCTCCATGACTGCGGTTCTCTGGTGTCTGTCAGCCCTGTTTCCATCCCTTGGCCCTCTGCCCTGGGGTGGTACCAGCTTCCCCTCTTGCTGGCCTCTGGGTCCCTTAACACGCCTACATGGCTCCTCTGACCCTGCCCTTTAGAGAGTCCTTTCTTTATAGTTTCTTCATGTGAACTATTTGTGTTGGATTTTGGTTCCTGCTGTGACCCTGTCCTGGGATATTCCCCCCCCACCCCCCACCCCCGGGAACTATAATCTTTTCTAGGCAAAGAATGAGCCAGATCCATTAAGTCTTTATCCTAAGATCAGTCTTGTCACCCACAGTATAAGGTAGAATTACTGTTGAGTCTCCAAAAAAAATTGGAGAAGTAAGAAATTTTACCAAATGGAAGTATGGCAGCTTAATCTCCACTTGTTTGAAGCTTGGGGAAATGCCAGCCTCTTGATGTCTCGTCACTAGAGACAGGAAGCCTGGATAGATATTCCTCAGTAATGGCATCTCTGATCCAACTGGCCAGTCAACAAATCTGTCATCAGAGAGTCACCGGTGCACCTACCTTAGGCCCAACCCCACCTCAGGTATCTCCATGACTGAACTAGAAGTGGTCTTCTCTGGAGATGGGATTGTAGAGGAATTTTATTTCTACATTATACATGTCTGTAATGTAAAACAACCATTAGTCTTCAATGAGATGCTCAGAAAGCTAACTAGCAACCAGTAGACTAGGGGAAACAGATCCATGTTGCGTGTGGATATGCATGTGATGTGTGTGTTTAGATACCCATACACACCCACACATGCACAATTAGGAAGAAGAATGGAAGAAAAATGTTAATCATGTGTGTCTCTGGGTATTGGACTTTGCAGGTGATTTTTATTTTCTTTATTTTTATGAGTTTTTTTATTTTCCTTCAATGAAATATTTGTATTAGAAAAAAATGTTAAGTGAAGTACAGGAGGTAGAGCTCAATGCCCTGTCCTCTACTCAGCACCATTTCAAATCCTACTTAACCTACCACACAGCTCAGGTGCTACCTCCTCCAAGAAGCCTTCCTAGACCAACTTTTTGCCTCTACATTTTGGAAGTACTCTGGCTGAATTATTGATCTTATTTCAAATAGGTTTGTCTCATTTCTGCAATTGCTCTGTGAATGATGCAAAAATGACAGTTAAGCTTTTTACTTTCTGTTTCCCACAAGGTCAAGTATAGATAATTGTTGGTCAATGGGCAGCATATTCCTGAAAGAACAGAGGAGTTGTAAAAATGTGAAAAACAGACCAAAATGCCACCTGCTCATCCACATACCCCATAGTCCTAACTGGAGTTGGCGGTAGCCTCCCTCAGCAACAGGCCAGGTGCCCCAGCTCACTGTCAGTGTTGCCTAGTCTCCTGGACTCCCAGTGCGCCTGGGCATGGACTGTCCCCCTCTCTCCCCTCCTTCCAAAGTGCTGACCACTTTGTGTCAAGCCCAACAAAGACATCTGATGACTTTAACATTGTCAGTGACACGGCTTTCATCCTTAGATACCTTTTGGTCTGCTGACAAAAGAAATGTTCATTCCATCCCCAAGAGAAATCTCTTCCAGGATTATATAGCAAAATCAATCAGGTCTGCCTCTGACCTAAGGATGGATACCATCAGTTCCTTCCCCCTCTGGTGGAAGCAGACTCATTTTTTCCTTCTTTATCTTGTACAGTCAAACTCTCCTTCACAACCAATCTTTCCCATCAGATTTTGAGAACTCTCAGTTCTCTCCTTTAAACAAACATCCACTTTACCCACAGTCCTCTGCAGCCCTTTCTCTTCCCTCTTCAGTGCCAAACTTTGCAAAAGATGTGTCTGCTTTCACAGTTTCCATTTATTTACCTTCAACTTATTCAACAACTTACTCTGGTCTAGGTCAGTGTGGGTTCTGAACTCATTGCTCTATCATTACCTCAGCTCCTCAGTGACCGCCAAGTTGCTAAACCCAACAGACCCTTTAGTGTATATCTTGCTTGGTTTTCCAGCAGCAGTAACACTTATTCAGCCTTTCTTTTTGACACAATGACTTTCCTTGGTTTTTATATCCCTGGTGGGTTACCAGCCACCTCCCTGGCCACTTTCATACCATCTCTTTACAGACCATCCATGTTTACACAGCCAATAAATATTGAAATGTCTCAAGGCTCAGCCCAAGGGCCTCTCTTCTTCTCAGTTTGATTTTTTTGGTGGTCTCATCCATATTCATAGCTTCAACTAATACCCACATTCCCTTGGGCATGTGTCCTCTGAGCTCCAGAGAGGGGCCTCTGACTTCTTGACATGGTTCAGATGCCTCAAAGGCCCCTCACCCTCCTCACATACACGGTCCTGCTTCAGAGACCTCTGAGATCTCAGTGAATGGTACCACCACCCCTGCAGGTGTGCAGGTCAGAAGTCTAAGAGGTGGCCCATCTGTTCCAATAGTCTGCTAGTTTTATTTCCTTATCACTTCTTAAAGCCATTCATGTTCATCCTTTGTCATCATCACCTTAGTTAAAGCCATATCATGTTTGTGGTTTGTATTTTTAAAACTCTGGACTGCTATAATAGCTTTCAAACCAATCTGCCTTTTGCCCCTCACAGTCTATATTGCTCCCTTCAACAGATCTTTGCAAAATGTAAACAAATCATCAGGTAATTTTTCTCCTTCAAAACTTGCAATGGCTTAGTTTGCCTTTATGATAAAAACCAAACTCCCTAACATGGCCTGGCCACCCTGCTACCCACTCTCCAGCTCCATCTCATGTCATCAGCATCCCTCACACATACTCACCTTCTTTATGGTACCTCTCAACTACCATTCTCTATCCTACCATGGGACTTTGCCCATGTTGTTCCCTCTGCCTAACACACTTGGAACTTCCTCTCTAAGTAGTAATCTCATTGACTTTGTAATTTTTATGGTTTTGTTCTCAGCTCACATTATCACCTTCTCAGGGAAGCCTTCCTCTAAGACAGTGGTTCTCAACCTTCTGTCCCTTTAAATACAGTTCCTCATGTTGTGACCCAACCATAAAATTATTTTCGTTGCTACTTCATAACTGTAATGTTGCTACTGTTATGAATCATAATATAAATATCTGATATGCAGGATGGTCTTAGGCGACCCCTGTGAAAGGGTCGTTCGACCACCAAAGGGGTCACGACCCACAGGTTGAGAACCGCTGCTCTAAGACAAGACCAATCCCTGCTTTTCTGTGGATCCTCCAAGCAGCATGCACTTCTCCTTTCTAGTCCTTGTTGCCTTTGCAACTTAACACGTTTTCATGTGTTACTGCACTTACGTTTCCTGAAATAATCTGTAAGCTCCTCAGGATAGGAATCATATTTTTTTGCTCATAATTACATCCTCAGCACCCAGCATAATGCTTGGACCACAGTAGGTACTCAATAAACATTTAATAAATGACTTTAGGAGAGAAAATGAAATGATTTAAACTGGCCACAAAAACTTGGTCCCGCAAGCCATCACACCTCCATATTGAAACCCGGATCCAACGCATTAGGAGGAGAAAGTTCATTTGAAAGTCATGGTTCAGACTTCCAGCATAAATTATATGCAGTTGTGCAAACATGTCAAAGTTTAGTAAATTGAATTTGTTTAATGTAAATAACTTTTGACCAAAATAATAACACAGCTTTAGAAAAAGACATTAGGCACCCACTTTTGAAGAGTTTGTATAATTTAACACACAAGAAAACTTTACTGTAATTATATGCAGACGTATACAAAGGATAAATGTTATTTACTTACTCCAACCTCCATAAAATAAACCTCCAACCATGCTTCAGCTTGCTGCACTAATCCTAATTTAGAACTCACCCCCCACTGATGTGGTGGGGGCTCCGCAGGCTCCCCTCTTTTCTCGTGTCAAAATTAGCCATTTAAATTAGAACCACGTTGGGAGGGGAGGTGACGCCAACGCCCTGGCACCAGTCTGAGGAGCACTTAAAAGTGGCCACCTGAAGTTGATTAAAACCTTACCTGTCAAACCCAGTATGGTTGCAGTTGAAAATCTTTAATGTAATTAAGAGAAGCACATTATGGGAGGTCAAGTGACTTTCTTTTTGAATTCCACTTCTAATCTGTCGTCAAATGGATGGAAATTGCTGGCTGAGGGAGTTAATGAAAGCTGCATGAGCGAGCAGGAAGGGGGCGGGGAGGAGGCTGGCAGGCCAGGAGGGACTGGCCGTGGGAGGGCCAGATGGGGGCTCTATCTCCTTGGAGCTGAGAGGCAGTGAGTCTGGGGGAGACCCACAGAGCACCCTGCCCTCACTCAGCACCTCCCTCCGACACAGCAGACACGCAGGATAAGGGTAGAGGGCCGTCTGTCCAGCTCCCGGCTTATCACTAAGTGAGATCTGCGGCCAGGCCTACAGTGGCCTGGGCAGAGTGGAGCCGGCGCCGGCCCTCATCACCCTTCACTCAGAGCCCTCTGATTAGCATCAGGGTTGAGCTGCCTCTGGTGCAGGTCCCCCCAAAGAGCCGGAGGGGCATTTCCACCCGGAGCCTCCTGCTGTCCAGCCCCTGACCCCAGGCCCGCCGCACATCTGCAGCCTTCAGCACCAGCACATCGGATCTGGGGAACACCCAGGAGGCGCTGGCACTGCCCTGGCTTTCTTCTTAGGCATGTGGGTTCCTGGCCCACTAAGCCCATCTCTCATGCACTGGGTGTGTCCTGGCTCTTGGAGACCCCCGTGCATCTTAAAGCCAGAAAGCTGCCTTTCGGAGATTAAATGACTTACTGCTTTGCTGCGTGTTCTAGCCTGAGGGTGCTGTTGACAGAAGGCAGAGTTTTTCTCCTCTGCTTGCTGTCTCCCTCTTTGTGGGTGTTTTTTTTTTCATTGTATCTGTGTACATTAGCAGAGGTATCTGTGTTTGAGAAAGGATTACATCCGTCAGAATATTGCCACTTAAGATTTGCCCCCTTCCTTGGAGACTGACATGAGAACAAGCAACACATTGCATCTCACAGGGCACTGGTCCGGAGCAGTGCAGGTCTGGTACAAACCAGACGGCCATCCCCCTCAGCTCCCTGCTCCCAGCAGGAGGATGGGCAGATGCATCAGTGCTGAGAGAACAGTTTCAATCTTCCAGTTTGGAAACATCCTCAGGGCCCCATAGAAAAGATGGGGTGTCTCCTGTGTTGGGGTGCTGCTTAGAGGTTATGTAGAACAGAATGGACAGCATTCCGTTCTACAAAGTTGAAACGCACAGCCAAGATTCAAAGGCATCACATCATGTCTAGAAAAAAAATCCAAAATTTGCCCCAAAGGGTCTTAGACATCCAGGCTCTGCTGCTGTTTGACTCGGGTGGAGAGGTGGCAGGTATGGTTGTGGGGATAGGATGCCCAGGGACAAGGCATTTACTCAAAGGGCCTCTACTCCCCTTCTTCTTTACTGGGCTTGAATTTCCTAGGTTTAGAGAACTTTCAGTCACTTCCCATGTGAAAAATGGAAGCAGTGGGTGAGAGGGAACAAGGTGAGGAGAAAAATATCAGCCTAAACGTAGTTTCTAATAAGAGCCGAGCATCCATGAAAGTCATTTTCCAAGGGTCTTCTCTTCCTGCGGTTGCTCTTTCGTGACCAGTGAAGAACTGCCTTTCATCTCCCCCCATTTCACATCCCTAAGGGAAAGGGCAGTGTTTCTAGAAAGCAAGATGTGTCTCCAGGTAAAAGCAAGATGTGTCCCAAGGCAGTGAAAGGGAAGCTCCTGTCCCAGCCACCCTCAGACACAAGTTCACAGGTAAAAGTGAAAAGTCACTCTGGGCTTCCCTTCCAAAGAAAGCTGTCTGCTCGCCATGGCAACCTTTCCTGGGGTCTCTGGCTGTCAGGAACGGGGTGCAAAGTTCACAGAACTCAGCATTGTGCCCTCCTCTCTCCACGTCCTCTCTATTTTTTTTTTATGTTTTGAAGGCATCGAGGCTGGCTCGCAGCACTATTTAAAGCGAAGATGCCAAGTGAAAAGTTCCTCGTTTTAAGTTGGTGCTTATACAAAGCTGCTTTGTGGGGTTTGGGGGCCTGTCAGGCTTGTCAGGCCTAGTAAGAAAAAGTATATTGTTTCCAGCACTTGGATTCCTTTCTCCCTGACATCTGCCACTCTGTAAAGATGATAAATTCCTGCCTCATTAGCCAAGGGTGTGGGATTACAGGCTGACAACACATTAATCACCAGCCTCTGTGGCAGGCTGACTAGCAATAGGCATTGTTAACAAAACTTTTCTAATATGTCACTCTTCTCTATGACAGCCTGTAATCAATCATTGTGATTGACGGCGCTGATAGATTACACTATTTATACTTTGTGTAATGAAAGATAGTGTTTCCACCTACTGTCATTTCTGGGCTAGTGGTGGAGGATGAGTGAATAGAAACAAACATAACAACAGGGCAAGCCCTCAGCGCCCCCCAAAATATCCACAGAAATACCCCACCTTCCCAAGTCCCAGGCCTGGCTTCCGCATTTGGGAATGAAAAGGGCAGCATGGTGGCACTGGGGCAGTTCCTCTGGGCTCAGGGTGGTGCGGGCACCGGGAACCACAGTGGTGTTTTGGATTTTCACCCACCGGTCGCTTTTCAATGGACACGGCCCCAGGTATTGAAAGGTCAAGTTTGCACAGGTAGACGATTCCCCCGAAGATCCTCCCGACCTCGTCGGCTTACGTGTGCGCAGCTGAGCTTTCAGCCCCTCCTCCCCGGCAGATGAGAGATGATTTAGATGTTGATAAAATATTTGTTCTTTCCTGGCTCCGAGGGCAAATATTATCCTTGTTTCCCATAGTCATACAGCGCTGCAAAGTCAACAGCCCCCGCAGCAAGCACAAAACCAATACTCGGGGCGAAGCCCTTTGCCGGGACTTGCTTTTGTTCGTTTGAAGCGCGCAAAATTGCAAACAGTGAGACTCAGCTGAGCTCAGATGCATCCTGGCTCTCACGTACAGGGTATTTTGGGAGGGTCCTTTCAGTAATTTTTATTTTGGTGTGGAAAGAATGTGTAAAGGATACAGGCTAAAAATAAAGTCAGAAATGACTTGCTTGAAGCTATCATTTCAACAGACTGGCAAGTGACTGGGAGCCTGGACTGGGATCCTGGGGCGGAGTGCCTCTCCAGCGGTGGGGCCTCTCCAGCCACCTGTGCCACACATGCAGTTTGAATGACTCGGGGTTTTTAGCACGATTGTTTCATTTCATTTCCCTTGCTGTTAGGTAAACACAGGAAAAGCCTCCTTTATTAGTTCTTTACAGTCCATATGTATACAAATGATCACTTGCCTCTATCCCAGGCCTATAGGTCTGTAATTCCCAGCCTTCCCATTAAGTGGGGTTCTGATCTCCATGTCTCTGAATGTAGATGTGGGTTGGGAGGCAGAGAGGGGAGGATAGAAAGGAAGCAAGGCATTGCCCTCCTCCTCCTGAATATTGTGGGGTTGGTAGGCATCTGACATTTCAGTGGCCCTGCCAGTTGGCAAAGAAAAAGGAACCTGAAACCTACCCCCAGTGAAACTGCTTCAGCGGAGGGTGGGAGGGAGGAGGTGTGGGCAGCCAGCGGAGCTAAACTTTAATCTCTCTGTGAAGTTTGAGTGAGCCCAGGATGATTAATGAGAAAGCAGACCATCTGATTAAGCCCCTCCGTGTCATAGGACATGATTAGTAGGTGACAGAGACGGTAACAGTATCCAGCCAAACCCTTGTTTCTTTCACGGCTCCGGCTGTTATATGATTAATGTCCCGAGGGCTATCTTGGGGTCAGGCAGGGGAACCTGTCAGAACAGGTGGAAGTGACAAAATGGGCAGAAACTCCTTGGGGGGAACGGGAGTGGTGAGGGAGAGAATGGAGGGGGGCAGGGCGGCCAGATGGAGCCTGCGACCTTTTTCTGATCCGAGCAGGCTCACAGAGCATCATGGGAATGGAAGCGAGGAAGAAGCACACAACTGCAGATGTTTCTCGGGGCCTGGGTGCAGCAAGCACTGCCAGCTTGGACGTGCAGAAGGCACAGAGTGACATGGCGAGTTATCCCTCACGGTTTATGTGCTGAGATGGGATGGGATGGGGCCACGGTGGGCCCCAAGGGTATTACTGTGGGATGCCCACAGGAGGCCTGTGGAAGCACGTGTGTTCCTTCAGATGCACCAGAACAAATGCTTCCCTCTGCTAGGGGTGAAGTGCAAATCAAACCGGTAGAGCTGATATTGCCACTGACTGCTTCTGGGGCCACTACATATAAACTATCTGGAGTGTTCTGCTTGGAAAAATAATATGGAGGATTAAAATGGGTTCATAGAACTAGAGTGTGTAGATCTAGTGTGAACTGTAGAAAACTTTTAATTCGGGTGACCTAGATTACAGGTGAGAAAACAGGCTTGGAGAAGGTTAATCAATGACTTGCCTCGTGGAAGTCAGGACTGGACACCTAGTCTCCCTCTTCCCAGTTTTACATAACAAGCCCTGGATGAGTCTGTTGATAAGAAGTCTCAGGCAGCCCTACTCTGTCTGGCTCAGTGGATAGAGTGTTGGCCTGTGGACTGAAAGGTCCCAGGTTAGATTCTAGTCGGGGGCATTTGTCCTGGTTGCGGGCTCGATCCCCAGTAGGGGACGTGCAGGAAGCAGCAGATCAATGATTCTCTCTCATCATTGATGTTTCTGTTTCTCTCTCCCTTTCCCTTCTTTCCCCTCTCTAAAATCAATAAAAATATATTTTTAAAAAAGAAGTCTCAGGCATTTTATTAGAAGTGAGTTTCTCAACAAGACTTGTGTCTTACTTCCCTTATCATATTCCAACCTTCCATTCCCATAAGCATTTTGACCTCCAGGTCAAAATTTCAAACCCCAGTTGAAGTGGAATTTTTAAATAGATTAAGTAGAATTTTTAAATGGATTGTTCTTAAATAACTCTTTTTCTTGTTGGAGAAACCCTACAAGAGATCCATGTCCAATGAGGGTGAAGTACAAGCCTTCAGAGGAATAATAGAGTCCCCAGGGCAGCATTACAGAACAGGTGACTTGTAGGCAAAAGCCTCCTAGTGATGGCTTCTCTAGACTGTGATTGTACACATAAGCTTTGGGGAATCAACTACAGATTTTAAAAAAAAATAGGCTCATCTGTTTTAGAGTTCTAGTATTTGATTTCTGCCACAGATTTCACCCCGGCATCATACAGCTTTACAGGAAAAGCAGACAGTGACATGGAGTTCCAAGAGCCATCATTTGAAGCCCGGCTCTTATGATCTTTGAGGGAAAGGTACAAAAGACTGAGTCACTTCCGCTGTTAAAGGCAATGTTCTGGGACCAAACCCTTCTATGAACTGATAGAAAGATTTGGGAAAACTTTGGCAGACATGACACAAATGATGCCCAGTCCTTACTGTGGCATCCAGTATACTGACAAGTTCTCTTGGGGTGCAGTGCTGGTGGAGGGGTGGTGATGTCTTTTAGTAGAGAGTGAAGCAGAGACCTTGGTGGATCATGAAGTCATTGGGCCTTTCTCCCGTTGCTATATAGATTGAGATGTCAAAAACTGAGCCTCTTCTGTCATTCAAAGAGGACCCATCTTTTCAAGGTGTTGACCTATCTCTTTGTGTGCATAGCTTTATGGTGGAGATAGTGTGGGGGATCCATGATGTTGTGGAGGTGGCTCAAGGCTTTGCTGTAGATTAATGAGAAAGCATACCTTAAAGGTATTTGGAGGTCTCACCATGATTCAGTGGTAAAGTTTGGGAATCATTTTATGAGAGAGGCCACAAGCAAAGGTATGCTGATTATGGTAATATACTGAAGTTTGTGAATGATGTAAGTTCATGTAAATTAGAGAGTAGATACGTGTTGCCTGCCTTCCTCTATAATTTCTGGAGCAGGGGAAAAGGGGCACATTTAATTACTTCAAGGAGAACGGCATCTCACCTTAAGTGACCCCTCCTGGGAGTAGGTTGGACTCAATAGAATCATTCACCATGTGTTTTGTCAGGGATATGTTTGAGGACCACTCTATGAGGATATAGTGTGCTAAGTTATTACCCAAACAGAGTGTGAGACAAACAGTTTCGTGAAGAACAGCAGATATTCTGGTTGGCAGATATTTCCTTATGTAAAGGCAAAAGCAAGCTATGTTTAAAATTCAGGAAATGGCGATCTATGTTCATTTGAGGCTAACACATACCCAAGATTCTGCCCTTTCATGAAGGATGAAAATACTTGAAAAATTTAGAGTGCAAGAGACATTCACTTACCTTGCAGGAGATGACCATTCTGTGGCCCCATCAGCCTGGACTCTGAAGCCCAGGATGCCCAACCCTCTTATCCCCTTTTAGACGGAAAAATATTGCCGTCATATCTTTCCCATCCTGTTATTTATTTTTTTGAGACTTTCTGAAAATAGATTCTTTCTTTGGGTGATTGTTTAAATCAGCCTGTGTAAGTAACACTTTTTTTGAGCAATTTTCTCTTTGCAGTTTGGAACTAGAGGCGAATGGAAACCTCTCCCTGGTGCCCTGGTAGCCGCAGTCCCGCTTTTAGCATTTTTTCAAAGGGCACAGGCCAATCTGTCCATAATGAGCTTGGAAAGTGAGGATGAAGTTCCTGATAATATGACACAAATTTCTTTACTTTTGCTCCTTATTTCATCTTAATTAGTCCCTGTAGAAAGGATTGATTTTTGAGAGGCTTGTACTGAACATCTGTTGGTATTCCTGGGGTCATTCTTAGCCTGTCCTGTGTTTGACATTTCTTGTAAAAGAGGAGGCATTTGTTCATATTGACATTAGCTGCCTCTGTATCTCTCGGTGGTACAGATGGTCTGTGAATAAAGACATCAAGCTAATAGGCAAGATGACAAGCTTCAATAGAGCCGGGGCTCCTCACACTTAAATGGCAGGGCAGCATAGATTGCCTTTGCCGCTGCGGCTGGGGTCTGCGGGTAGCAAAGCATATGGAAGAAGTTAAAAATGAAGAGACATCCTGGAAAATGACTAGAAATATCTCCCTGAGACTATAAGGGCTTTTATTTATTTATTTTTTTGGTCCATACAGTATGTCAAGTTTCCAAGGCATGCAGAATCAGGGAAGAAACTAGATTTTCTGCCCACCCCGCAACCATACATTTCTTTCCTCTGAATTGGCCATGCAGATACTAATGGAAGTTTGCAAATCTCAGAAGGGAGCCATTGTTCTCGCTTCCTGGGTGAAGGATGTTGATGGTCCTACTTTCATCCGGGGACAGCCACTTCTCAAGCCAAGAGGCTGGATTTATTTTTCCCCATGAAACCAGGTTTTCCCAGAGGACCCCTAGGGAAGCAGCACTCTGGAACCTTCAAATTCTGTTTATTCCAGAGGTTCCGGGCTTTCTCCCAAATGCACATCCTCATTTATTCCAATAATTCATCATGGTTTTGACATATGTTTGTTTGTATCAATTTATTTAAGTCAATTGATGTTTAATCACAAACCAGCTATTAGGACAAAGAGGGTTTTTTTGGTTGACTCCTGTGAGTATGAAATGCCACAAGTCTGAAAGGCAGTTTCCCACTTCTGGTGTTGGGTGGACTAGATCCTCATTTGCCCAGATTTTTAAAAAATCATCATGTGTGTTGTGCCCTTTCAGCTTTTATCTTTTCTACCCAGACTTTTTATAGTAGCTCCCATGGACTCAGTTGTATTAGTAGCCCTTCTTGTCCTCCCCTAGACTGTCTTTAGTTCTACTCCACATTCTTCTTTTTTTTTCATTTGTATATGATTTTAATTTTTATATTTTACCTTGTTCCACGGATGTTTTGAGGTGGCTAGTAAGAAACTAACAGCATGACCTTACCAGAGCAAGGGGACATATTTAAAACATGATTATAACAGAGGACATGCTTCTCTACAGTACAAAACCCAAAACAGTCCGTGCTGTTCCTGGCAGGTTAGAGTACATCAGAGTTATTTTGAGCTCATAAACACCAAGGACTTGAATCAAAACCAATACTTTTATATAAAAAGGAACTAGGTAGATAAATAAAAATATAATCGATTGCTTATCTTGTTGTTCTTTCTTTATTTTAGACATTAGTTGGTGTTGAGATTTTAGTATATGTCCCTCACTCCGCCATACATAGGAACTCAGCTTACCCACTCAAAAAAATGAATTATGGGAGAGTCTTACTTAGATAGAAAGGGAGATGTGAAAGAGAAGGGAATAGTGAGAGACCAGAGATGGGTGGGATGAGAGGAAGGAGAGGAAGAAGGAGCCTTCTATTAGCCTGGATAATGGTAAGATTAATGAGATCACTAGTTGACAAGGCACTTAGCTAGTTGAGGTAGTTGTTCAGTCTTTCCAGCACATCTCTGTGGGCTGCAGGATCTATGGAGGCTGCAGGTGCCACTGTGAGAAGCTGAATCAGATATTTAAGGAGGAGGGAAAAATGGGCTTCCAAATGGCTGAGGACAGAAAACAATTGACACACAGTTGTCTGGAATCCCTTTGATGTAGTTCAGATGGGGACATGGCCCTGCCTTTGATTCTCCATGGTTACTGTGTCCTGGCCTCAAATCTCAACTCTCCCGACCCCTGACTGGGTGTCATGAAATGAACAGAATCTTCTTCTCTTCATTCTCACATGTCAACTTTTTTTTGGCCTCTCGGTCACTGTGAGGTATCATTGTTCCTGCTTCCCCCATTCTGATGAATTCCTCAAAGATGAGAACAGTCTCTAGCATTAGATCCAGCTCTCCTGTAGATGGAGTCCAATCTTTCTTTCAGACCAGGAGCTCCCTAACGATGGGAATCAGTGTCCTTTATGTTCTTTTAGGATCTTCTCAAAAGGAGCAAATGATTCCTTTCCACTTTTCTCCTATACACCCCACCATGGTTCCTACATCTCTTCATTCCTCAAATAGTTATTGATAACTAGAGGCCCGATACACAGTCATGCAAGGGTAGGCCTTCCTTCTCCCGGCTGCTGGCACTGGCTTCCCACTGGCACCTGGGACCCGGGATTCCCTCCGGCTGCTAGCAGGCACCCAGGACCTGGGCTTCCCTCGCAGCTCCGGCATTATCCAGAAGGTTGTCTGGAAGGATAAGCAATAGATGATATTTTTATTATGCATATTATGTAATTAGCATATTACAATTTTATTATTATAGATTATTATTATGTGGCAGGTACTGTTCTGGGCACTTTGTTCATGGATTGAACAGAGACTAAGTTTCTGCTCAAGGAGCTTACCTTCTCAGGTAAGGGAGGCAAGAGAGATAGATACTAAGTAGGTAAATATATATATGTCAAGCAGAATAACGTGGACAACAGATGCAGGGAAGTGATGCTATTTCATGCAGGGTGATCAGAGGTAGCCTTTCTGAGAAGGTGATTTTTGATGGCAGGAACTAAGACACTAATTATTTGGGCAGGGAAATGAGACTCCCTAGCAGAGGGAACAGCAAGTGCATTTTCCCTAGTGTCTGGTGTCTCCAAGGGAGTGTGTGCAACCAGGAGCAAATAGGGGCCCAGCGACAACCTATCATCTTACATCTTAGAATCAGATGCTCCAACATCTGTTGTGGCAGATTGTCTCCTGCTTGGACTGTGTTCAAGCTCACTTGGCATCAGCAGCCCTTAGTAACCCATTGGTGACTTCAGGTGTCTTCTTATTTCTACCTGTCTGTGGACTCTTAGAACTCTAGTACCAGGCAGTCTGGGTTAAAATCCTGCCTCTACCACCTAATATTTGGCTTATGTTGGGCAAGTTATTTAACTTCTTTGAGTCTCCTCATCTGTAAAATAGAGATAATAATTGTCCCCAGCTCAGATTAAATGGGTTCATACATAAAAAATGCTTAGAATATAGCCTGCACAGAGTAAGTGCTATACAAATGTTAGCTGCCATTATTCTTGTTATTGATTTGTTTTAGCAAATAACAGATCTTTCCTATGTTGTAAGAACAGCCTCCTCTTGGAATTGCTCATCCTCTTGCTCACCTACAAAGTGATGGGTGGAGTTGAATATGAATGTGAACTCTAAGAATTTTTGCTAAGCCTACCTTTCTGGATTGTACTCTGATCCACATTGAGCACATCTTCACCCCAAGGTAACAAAGCTGATTTTGTGTATATAGACTTAACTCTTCCTCATGGTTCATGGAGACTAGTCTTTTCTCCTCACCTGGAAGTTCCTCCATGTCAGGGTGAAAGTTCCATCTCTTTTATGTCCCCTGAATCACTTAGGAGATATCTGAAGACAACTCAGATCTGGGTGTTTTACTTTGTGCTTATTGGGGGGAGAGGGGTTAGAAGAATCCTCTGCTCATGCTGTTTGGCATGCACTGCTTCCATGTTCTCTAATACTCATAAGTATAACTCTTCATTTTCCACACTGTCTTTTGGTGGAGACAGCATAGTATGGCGATGAACAGACCTCAGACTCAGATTCACACTGTCTGGCTCTATAACTTTGGGGTTAATTAAGATGGTTAATGAATAAATGCATGCCAAGCACTTAGAAAAGTGTCTGATGAGTGGTCTATAGGTGTTAGCAATTGATATTACTGTTTATTATTATTATTATTCATTGTGTGATTTATGCATAGAAAAATTTTAGAAATCAGGTGGGTTGGGTAGTTCTGGCTTCTCTGGAGATATAACACAGAAGACATTCTTTTCCTAAATCATGGGAATGAGGCAGAATTTTGTTGTGTCTAAGATGCTGGTGCTTATATGAGGTACAAGATCATGGCTGAAGCAGGTAGTAATGCCACTAGCCTTGCCTCATGCGATTGTTTCAACTTTAGGTTTCTTGAGGATATTTTGCTATCTTCTACACCTCAATCTCTGTGTCATACTGGGGTATCCAACAAATATTTGCAGAATTAATAATTGGTTGGACAGATAGGTGGGTAGATGGGTGGATGGTGTGAATGAGAGATGAGCCTTCTCTATATTATTATTATATTATTATCATTATTATTATTAAACTACCAAAGATGAGAGTCCATTAGCTGTCTCTCCCACCACCACATGTTTTCTTCCCATCCTTTTAGCCTTCCTTTAATTCTTGCTTTCTTCTTTCACTTCCTCCTTGCTTTCCTCTCTTCCTGTGCCACCTCTACCATTGTCTCTGGAAGCAACCATGTCCATTCTTGTGTACTGTTTTTCTCTCATATCCTCAATGTCAAGTACCAAGTACTCCCCCCAATCTCCTAAATGTCCAAATCTGGAGCGCTCACAGTGTGGTGGACCATTTTGCTCTCTTTCCTTGATATGTGTGCCCCCAGATGACCCAGAATCATTTGCTGAGGTAACCAGTAGGTGAGTCCCCTCCTTCGCTTTGACATCCTCTCTGTCAGTGTTTTGCTAACAGTCTTTGCCAAGTGTATCAGGGCTGAAATCGATACTGCCAACACACTTGAAACTCACACCTTTTCTCAGGCTGCCTTTCTCTACTCTGCACTTACTGCCATTTAAATGTCTCTGCTATTGAACACACAGTAGAGTAATGTGTTGGGAACACAGCTAATGCTATATTTTGATAGGTTCTTATAACAATGCCTTTGGCAAGCTATTTGCCCTTGATAAAAAAGAATCCTGGTCTTGCTGGCAAAGCTCAATAGCAATCATACCAGGTGGACCCTGGAACTCAGGCCCCTGTGGGAGTTCTGAATCCAGCTCTTTGGTCACAGAATAAATGGAGGTTGGGTTGGTGTCTTCAGCATCAGCAAGGCTAGGTAGTTTCACTTCTTTTCAGAAATTGATGGCTCCCTATCTCTCTCAGAATCACTCACTTTTCGGGCTTCAGTTTAACCATCTGGGAAGTAAACTTCCACATCCCGTAGGCACACTTCTTAAAAGATCTTCCCAGCCATCAGTGGATAATCATTCTGTAGGTAGGGCAAGAATGGCAACTGGGAGCTGCCTAGACCATCATTTTCACCATCAAAGCAGAGATATGGGACCATGTTTCCAGTGGAAAAATTAGTAGCATAATCCTTATTATTCATGATATTTATGCATAGCTAGGAAGATATTTCTAGGAAATATATTTTACATCGGGAATTAAGAAGCTGGAACTCAAAGGCATTTAATATCTAGACTGTTTTTCTGACTCAAATTATATATTTTTTCTTTTGGACTTTAAAGAAGGCAAATAAGACAGATCATTTCTGTTATTTCCCTCCTCTGTATACTCTTAACTGAGCGCAATAGAAATAACAGTAAACAGCTTTCACTTAACTTTTCCCTGTTAACACATATTTTGTAGGTGGGTAGAGGTAGGTACAGTGAAGCTTAGACAGGTGAATATCTTCCTGTGTCTGGCTGTGACATGTGTGGAGAGGGTTTGGAGAATTTTCTTTTTTTCAGAGCCCCCTCCACCCCCATACACTGCTGACCAGCCTGTTGAAGAGGTTGCCTTTAGTTCAGGTTTATCTGAGCCATTAGCTGTGGACAGAGATGTTGAATTGCATGCAAAACAAAAACAAAACAAAACAAAAAAAACAAGAGAGCTATGCTTATGTCAGGCTGTCTGCATGGAATAAGGAAAGAGTGATCTCAGGCAAAGGCTCTCAGCATTCTTCCTGACAAAATTGCCAACCAAACCTCCCTAAGGAGATTGTGCTGAAAGTGGGACACTGGGCTGTTTTCCCTGAAATTGGGCCTGGGGAGCAGACTTTGGCTTTTCAGGCCATGAAGCCAACGGCATGGATACCAAGTTGTTTGCTCACATGGGAAATGCCCAGTGGGGGCCTCTGCACACCTGACAGGAGCACTCATGTTTGTTGAGTAGGACAGCAGGCTTCGGTCTGCCTGCCTGACCACTGTGGCTTTGCTAATAGGATAAGGTCTTCTTTTTTTCTTTTTTTAAAAATATATTTTATTGATTTTTTACAGAGAGAAAGGGAGAGGGAGAGGGATACAGAGTTAGAAACATCGATCAGAGAGAAACATTGATTCAGCTGCCTCTTGCATGCCCCCTACTGGGGATGTGCCCACAACCCAGGTACATGCCCTTGACCGGAATCGAACCTGGGACCCTATCCGCTGAGCCAAACAGGTTAGGACAGGTATTCTTTTTTCATATTGGTATTGCTAAACAATCTTACTAAGTACGTTATCATGTTCTCTGAAACTAAATACCATTACAAAAAATGTGTGTGTGTGTGTGTGTGTGTGTAGTACATACACACACACCCACATAACCCCATGCACACACACACAGTAGAAACACTCTACTGAAGCAACTTGCATCTCACCAACCTGGTGTACTCACCAGCACCTGCCACTCTCAGTGGAACACACTGACTGATGCAGTCACACTGCGCACGCACCACTGGCAGGCACTCTCTCACTCACAGGCACTCCTGGTCCCACCAGTTGAGCTGTTATATTCACTAAGAGTTAGTCGAGTCTGCTCCCAAACCGACTTATGTTAGTTGTGTTTATATGCAGTTCAATTAAATGTTGTAAGACCAATGAAATGTGAGAGTGCAGGGGATTTTTTTTTCTTTTCACAAAAGCTAAGGTGAATGTTTTGGAAAGACTCAATGAGGTTTAGTTTAAGAAAATACAATCAGTTAAGTGTGGGCAAGGCAGCTATAAAAGCTTTGGAGAAAAAGAATCATAAAATTCTAGAAGGAGTCTGTACTCAGATTGCCTTACAAGAGTTTTAAAGTTCTATTTCCCCTTTAAATAAAACAAAACAGGAAATTTTAGAAGCTATATAATGAGAATGGTTTGTACAAAATAGCCCATGCTAAGCTGAGTTCAACCGACCATATGCAAAAGAAAAAGGCCCAAGCCTTCATCAAAAGATCAGCAAATTAGTTTGTGCAACATGATTTAAAATAAAATAAAATGCTTACGTACAGGTGTAGTACTTTAACCAACTTTTTCTTTAATGAGCTAACCAACTACTGGCTCAGATCACAGCATATAAAGTGCTCCTGCTCTAATAGTTGCCATAAAGTTGAAGTCTGGTAGTTGTGTTGGGAGGAAAAAGGAGTGAATTGGCAAAGAAAATGAATTAATTCTCCAACAACTTGTCAGATTATTTTTCTGCCTTTTGCCATGGAACTCTGGGGCTAGATGGTAACAGGAAAAGCAGACACTTTCATGGATGTTGTGTATGGAGAAAAGTGAGGGTTTCCAGAGTCCTGAGACAGCTCCAAAGTCTGCCAGTGTGTTCCAGCTATAAGTGCACACTGCTGGCATCCACAGCCTCGAGGGCAGCACAGATGGGAAACCCTGAGTTGTTGGTGTGGACGGGACAATGAAGAGCCGGAGGTTGAAGTTCTGTCAGCACTTCCCAGGTCAAGAAAGTTGGAGGTGGCTGTGAGCTGGCTCAGGAATCTGGCCCCTGACGTCAGCCCAGCAGCTCTCTTGTCAACAAGAAAGCTCCCTGTTGCAGAAATTAAAAGCAAACTTTGCTTTTGACTCAGAGAATGTGTGGGAAGTGGTAGCAAAGTGAGAGGCCAGGTGCCAAATGAGCTCAAAGTCAAGCCATTCCCTTGGCTTTCCTCATGGAGATGATTGATGTTTATGCTCCCTGATGTGAAAGGGGTGCAGTGAAATCCATCACTGAAGTTCCTCCATCTGTGAAGATGCCCAAAGGCTCTAGAATGGCCGTGGTACAATCTCTGCTAGCAGCGTGCCCCAGAGTGCAAGGCTAGGGTCTCTGTGGTGTGGCCATGACTCCCCTTTGACTTGCCAGAAGCCTATCAGGGAGGTGCCCGTTGAAGGAGTGTAACTCTTGGGCAGGACACATTAGTTGGCTAGAAGACCTCCCATATGTGATTCAGGCAGCATCTACTGTATTCTAATATCTGTGAAGGATACTCAGTGAAGTCCAACTGGAGACTCATAAACCCAAAGTAAAATGAACCAAATAATCATGTATAACTTAAATACAATTTTTTTAATATCAGTGGTTTTCAGCATCTCACCACCCTTTGTATTTCTTCTCTTTTGAACACCTCCAGGCATCCCCTAGGAAGAGTCCCTTTGTTCTCAGGAATCACTGCAGTCTGCTTCTTAACCATCACTGCTGCCACCCAGTTCACAAATGAACTCTGGTCAGGGCTGATGTGCTGTTCATCGCTGTCACTCATCTGTAGTCTGACCTCCCTTTGCTTTGTTCAGGTTCCCAGCTTTGACATTAATGTTCCTCCATCCTGGAAGGCCTACCCCTCAGCTTGCTGAACTCTTGCCTCTTTAAGCCCATCACCAGACTTGACTCTCCTACTCAGGCTATTGCCCAAATCACCATGTCCAATGGGAAGAGTACTAATGATTCAGAGACTTAATGCTCATCTCTTCAAATAGACTCCCATGTTAGAGGGACCTTGCCACAGGGCTGCTTGGGCATATGGTTCTCACCTATGTCCCTCTCACCCTAGGAGATGTATAAACCACTGTGTTGGATGGCTTCTCAGAACTATCTAGAACTACAATTCCCTCCTACCCTCAGGTCTTGTGCTAAACAAGGCTGATTTGTTAATCTTCCTTCTCTAGGGGTGGGCATCTTCTCAGTGCAGTGCCCCCAATGGTGAGTTCTTCTCCTCACCATTTGGTGTCTGTTTCTCTTCCTCCCCACCATTCACACAGGTATATGCACACACACCTGGGTACACCCACCCACCTACTGCTGTGTCTGCAATTAGCTGAAAAATGTTGTAGTGGAAAGTAAAGTACAGTGGGGCCTTGACTTACGAGTTTAATTCGTTCCAAGACTGAGCTCATTAAGGAGCTCGTTAACTCAAATTACTCTGTCAACTCAATGCAAAAAATCAGCTGAGAGACAGCTGGTATCTCAAAAAACTCGTTAGTCCGGACACTTGTAAGTCAAGGCCCCACTGTAGTAGTTAATTGCAAGGGCTCTTAACCAGACTACCTGGGTTCAATTCCTGGCTCTAACTCTTAGTAGCTTTATTACCTTGGGTAAATGACTTAACCTCTCTGATTTCAGTTTCATTATATGTAAAATGGAATAATAATATACTTACTTCATAAGGTGATAGGAATACATGAGTTAGTATCTGTAGTTTTGATAGTGCCTGGCTTATAGCAACACTTGATAAATGTTAGCTATGGTTATCTGTAGATCTGAACAGTAGTTACTGATGCAGCTCAATTGTCTTTCCAGAATATTTTTTCAGGACTACTGTAAACCAGCATATACAAAAACCACAGGCTCTTGTCAGGGGGAGTCATCATCTTCAAACCCAGTGTCCACTTAAAATCATCTAGACTACATTTTTAAACATATTTAGCCATACATATTCATAAATTATGACATGTTTCTAGCTCATTGAGTTATTAGTAACCAACCCATTTGGGTAGGCTATTGGTGTAGAACTTTACCTCTGTTACTGGGTAATTCTGTATATTTAAAATGTCTTAGAATTCCTTGTATCTTGAAATTTTAATTGGGGATTGATAGCAGGTTCGGATAACTTGTAAATAGAGACTGATCTTTTGTTAGCCTGTGTTTTGATAAGTAGACTTTTAAAAAAATTCTCTGGTCCGAAGCTGCTGTCCAGTGAAACTAAGCCAGACTAGGTTTTCCCCTGTGTGTTAGCAGAGGGTGTATTGTTTCTCGTAGACAGTTTGTGTGACAGTTGTGATAACTAGCCTGTCCCTCTGCCTCCTGTCTCCACCCAGTCAAGCCTACTTTATGCAATACAAATGGAGTAAACATCCCATGGCATGGCTTTGATCATGGTTGTTATATTAATGCAGAAAATCAGCTAAGGCTCTCCCTTTGCCTACTAAAAAGGCCTGTTCATGGTTCAGAAAATCCTGGTGCAGCTCAGTGGGGCAGGGAGCCCCCTTTTCCACAGCCCCCATCACAGTCTCGGTGCTTCAGCTAGGTTGGAATGCTTCTGCTTATCACAGATGTTCTCTGCTTCCCCCTCTCTGTGCCCTTTTCATTTCCACCCACCGCTCTCCTAGAATGTCCTTCTGACCAGCATGCCACAATCCTATTCGTTTTTCATGACTCGGTTAAAGCCACTTCCCCCCATGAGTCTTTCCCTAATTCCTCTCCGGCAAACGCCATCAATCAGCCCTGAGGTGCCATAGCCCTTTTCTCCCAGCCTGTGCCTATCATACATCATTTGCAGTTTTTGGTATATATTTTGGTATATTTGCTATATATTTTTTCAGTGGATTTTTTTTTTGTTATTGTTTAAAGATTGTACATATCTCCAATTATCACTTTAGGGAAAATTCTGAGAAATATTTAAAGTCTTTGATCCATATAGCCAAATTGCATTTTAGGCAATGTCATACCTTTAATTCTCTATTGCAGTGGTTCTCAACCTTCTGGCCCTTTAAACACAGTTCCTCATGTGTGACCCAACCATAAAATTATTTTCGTTGCTACTTCATAACTGTAATGTTGCTACTGTTATGAATCGTAATGTAAATATCTGATATGCAGGATAGTCTTAGGCGACCCCTGTGAAAGGGTCGTTCGACCGCCAAAGGGGTCGTGACCCACAGGTTGAGAACCGCTGCTCTATTGTCTGTGTATCACGGCCTATTTTCCCCATACTCTCTATAATCCTGGGTGTTCTCCCCTGCCCCAACCTTTGCTATTTGGCTAGGTATGTGTTTTTTTAAAGAAAAAAACCTTTTAATTTAATTCATGTTGCACTGCTCTAATTTCTAGTGAGGCTGAACGTGTAAAAAATGTGTTTATTAGCCATGCACATTCTCTTTGAATTGTCTGCTGACAGGGCACTTGACACTTTATATCATAGTATTTTTGCGAACTTGTCAGCTACTAAGGACCCATAGGATAAACAGCTGTACTCTCAGTCTCAGCCACTGTGCCTAGCACATGATGGGTACATAATAAACACTTGTTGAGAGATTAAGTGAATGAATATATACAGCTGATGATTGCTAGGGTTCTACGTTTTTTTAAAATGTAGAATCTAGTTATATCTCTCGTCCAATTCAGCCTTGAGTATGATCACAACAGTGCTTCTCACTTCATAAGCTCTCCATTTATAAGGTTGATTGACAGGGGCCCAAGATTATATTTACAAACATAAAAAAGAATTGGAGTAGGGAGATGTTTTGGGGGTAGTCCATGATTCAGGAATATAATGTGCTCTGTTGTTCACATGTCTGGACCGCACCAAAATAAAGGTAGTGATGCCTGAGCCCAGGAAGCAGGAAGGCAAGGCAGGGCAGACCTCTGCTTTGAGAGGTGCCTGATTTCAGTTGAGAAGGGTGTAGTGACAAATTTGGGGATTATGCCTGGCTATAAGGACTGAGTCGTCTTAGATGTCAACTCGTTTCCTTGTAGAAAATGAAATCCAATAAAAAGCTGGTTTATCTGGTGTTCTATCAAGGAGAACATTTTTTATAACATCATATTCCTACAAATGACCCTAAGGCACTGCACGATGAGGTTCACTTGGGAGTTAGGGGTCTTATAGATTAAATTATCATTTGTTTGAAAATTGGTGATTGTGGCACAGGTGGTAATTTTCCATTCACCAGGATACCTGAGTAACCAAAAGCAAAGATTTCTGCAGAGTGTACGTGTGTGTGTGTGTGTGTGTGTGTGTGTGAGCATTGGAGGTTAGTGGTAGAACAATGAGTTGGAGTCAAGTAGGAGAGTGAAACTTAGTCTTGACCATTAATCATGATTCTCCAATTTTACCAGCCGACAAGTACCTTCTGAGACTGATTTAGCTTTTAAGTGTTTGGTTGAAGCAAGGGAAGTAAGAAAACCAAAACCTCTTCAACTCTTTGCTAGAAGTGTTACCCGGTCTCATTTCATAAAGGAAATACGGGCTGGATCATTTTTATTGTGTGTTTTTTTCCCTTAAGTAAAGAAAGCAATAAGTGGTTTCTTCCTTGTGTGCAGGTAGCACCCTGCCAACCGGATCCTGTTGACAGATAATGGCCTGACAGCCAAGCCTTTGATGTTAAGCTTCACTTAGGCAGAAAGAAAGTTTCCCTGCGCCTCCCTCACAGTCCTGGGTGGTCTTGTCTCCTTTCCTTCCCCAGGGCCTTGCCCAGGAAACCAGTGGGTTCAGGGCCCCGTATGGCGGTGGGGTCAGCAAACCCCAGGCCACTCCCCCACATGTGGAGAGCAAGGAGGGGCTGGAAACTCAGCTTAAAACAAACAAGTGCTAAATTAAAAAGAATGTTAAATACAGATCAGCTGCTTGGCTCCTGACAGCAGATTTAATTCGTCCCTCCTCTCACCTGATGGAGCTTCGCCTGCAGGGTTTGCATCAATTATCTGTCGACATGTGGAAAATGATTGATGAGCTGCCTGCGGCACTGGAGTACACTTTGTCAACCACTCATCATTTATACATCTTATCTCTGCCAGAACAAAAGATAGGACGGCCTGCACGGAAGATGGGGATGGGAAGGGGCCAGATGAGAATAGGAGGTGAGGGAGGCAAGTCAGGCAAAGCTATTGGGTGCCTATAGGGATGAGCTGAAGCGATGAGGCCCATAGTTATTGGTCAGCCATCCCTGCCCTCGCTATAAGCTCTGGTTTTGCCAATCGCCTCCAGAAGGACCTGGGAGTCAAGGATGTGTGTGTGTTTTAATTACGGTACCATCTCACGGGAGCTGAGGAGCACCGCAGCCATAGCTGCAGCTGACCCTTTGCTTTAATCAGCCACTCAGAAGGCAGGACTTGTAACCAGCCCTGACAGAGATGAATCATGGCCTTGTGGATCCAGCTCCTGAGAGAATATCAGGGAGCTGCCTAGGGATCAGCTGGGTGTAGGGAAATTGGCATATCTGGTGATGGTGAGACAGAACAGTGGATGCATGGTGTTGTTTTTGTTGTTATTGTTGTTGTTGTTGAAGTCCTGTCCCCCAGACTGAAGTGAGGCCCAAATGCTTTTACTCAGATTGAAGCAAAGGTTTTTGATGATGTTGCTTCCTTGTTTGTTACTCACCAGTGTTCTTGCCCTTAGGACTCAGCTCCTGCTGAGAGGTGAGAAGTATCAGTTCCCAAAGGTCTTCCAGGCCATGCCCATCTTCTTTCCCCTGGTGATGCTCTTACAGCCACAAACCAAGGTGATGACCTAACAATAATTTCTAGGCAATAACTGCTGAAAATAGCAATTCTATTATGAGCTGATCTCTATTAATTCACTCTCTATTAAAGGCATCCCTTTTATTGATTTTTTCTTTGAAAGAGAGGGTACTGACAAATACAAAGTCAAGTGACCTAGTTATATAATTTGAGTGATAGGCCCTACAGATTTCTTGGTAATTGGTTTGGGGGGGGGGGGAATTAAGGTAGAAAACTTCAAATTTATAATATAATATGATTTTCCTTCAATAAAATTTGATAGACTACTTTTAAATTGATAAGTGATAAATAAGAATGAAAAATGAACATACCTATTGAATGAATTCTAGAAGTGAGTAGTAATACTATGAGACAAAAGTCATGTCAGGAGAGAGGTAACTTCACATAGAAAAATTATGAAAAGGAAAAAAAAGAATAGCAGGAGACCAAAGGACACCTTATCCATAAAATAATTTCATGGCCTTTGAAATTTATAAAGTATGTAGTATTTCAAACCCTTTTATAAATTTTTTTAAATATATTTTTTATTGATTTCAGAGAGGAAGGGAGAGGGAGAGATAGAAACATCAATGATGAAATACTTGATTGGCTGCCTCCTGCACACCCCCTACTGGGGATAGAACCTACATCCTGGGCATGTGCCCTTGACTGGAATCAAACCTGGGACACTTTAATCCACAGGCCAATGCTCTATCCATTGAGAAAAACCGGCTAGGGCCCCTTTTAAATTTTTTTCTTGATACTGTTGGGTAAAGGGTTATCTCTAGCTATGCTTAAAAGTTGGCAGATGAGATAACAGTGGCAGGTAGACAATCAACATGACAGCAGCTGTTTTCATGAAACCTTTGTTGGCCATGAATTATCCCCTTACAGAGGGATTCTCTTGAACCAGTGGACAAAGGTGGCCAGTGAAGAACTCGCGACATCCACAAATGTTCCAGTGATAGTGCATTATCCACATTGATGGCTGTAGTTGTTGGGTCATCTGCTTTGGATGAAAGGAAGCACTCATGGGCTTCCTATAACCCTGATTTTATAGACTGAAGAGTAGTTATCACAAAATCCTAGAATCAAGCACAGGCACTCAGTTTGACAAGATGTTTGAACTGGAAAGTGACACCACCAAGCAAAGGCATTTCTGTGATCCCTTTGAGGGAGATTATATCTTAGATATAGGTGGTAGCCTCGGGTGACACAATGAATGAGGTTTTACATTATTTGTATTTTTGATAACCCTTTAAGTCTTCAGCCTTGGCAGATGGTAGCCTACTTGGCATTAATCTTGAAAGTTTTGAAAGCTATTTATATTAATTTCCTGGGCTACTGTCGCAAAGTGCCCCAAATTGGGTAGCTGAATAACCCCACAGTTGTCTCTCAGTTCTTGAAACTAAAAGTCAAAATCAAGATTTCAGTAGCATTGTTTTCTTCTGAAAGCTGTGAAGGGTTATCTCTTCCATGCCTCTCTCCTAGCTTCTGGTAGCCTCTGGCATTCCTTGGCTTGTAGGTAGCGTAGCATTCTCTTTTGTGTCTTCATATGTCTTCCCTCTATGGTTGTCTATTTCTACACCCGAATTTTCCCATTTTTTATGAGGGCATATTGTATTAGAGCAGTGGTTCTCAACCTTGGCTGCACATTAGAATCACCTGGGAATCTTTTTAAAATCCTGATTTCTGGGTCTC
>NW_005871117.1:1497410-1631770 GCF_000147115.1 Myotis lucifugus | reverse complement strand
TTTCTTTGTTACTAATGTTGTGGCCCCACCCCATAACAAAGAAATAGAATTTCCGGAGGATGAGGCCCAGAAATCAGGATTTTAAAAAGATTCCCAGGTGATTCTAATGTGCAGCCAAGGTTGAGAACCACTGTATCAGGGCCTACTCTAATGACCTCATCTTAACTTGGTCATCTACAAAAACCCTATTTCCCAGTAAGGTTACATTCACAGGTGCTAGGGATTAGGATTTCAATATCTTGTAGGAGGGACACAATTCAACCCATAGCAGTAATACCTTGGAATTTGAATGTGAGCAATCCCACCCTCTGTGCTTCATCTAGGCTTAAATCTCTATCTCGAAGGGGGGACCATGCTAGATGAGATATGTCTCATCTAACAGTGAGCACATAGTAGCTACTGATAAATATTTGTGAGATTAATGAATTAATTAGACTTTAACTTTGAACTTTCTTGGAAAAAAGGCCATTTTAATAATGAATTTATATCTCTGCTAGGAAAAGACTAATTTCCAGTTCATGAAATCAATGAATTAACTTCAGAGGCATCATAATTTAGAGAAATGGTTTCCTTTCAGAAATGCATCTTATGAAGCTCTGAATGTGGCCATTTACAGGGAATCTCCTTTCTATGGCTGGCACCTTGGGGAGAAGAATGCCCCAGCAAATTCTGTTTTTAGGGAATCAGTACCTTAGCCGGATGTTTGTTTTCTTGTGATACATTGCCACCTCGGGAAAAATTCCCCATGGAAACCTTATATTGCTAATTTGTTAAAACTGGCTCAATCTCATTTGAATTATCTGACAGGGAAAGAATATAGTCAGTTGTAAGTAGCCTGTTGTCTAGTACATGCAAATGATTGAGTCTGGAGTTATTAATGGAGGGCGCGGGAGGCTTTTGTGTTTCCTTTTCTAGAAACTTATCTTTTATTTACAAACAGGTGAACTTTTAACATATTTTTAAAAATAACTAAGCAGCAAAAATTGGCTATATTTGACTTTAAAAAAACCTGTCAAAATACAGAGATACATAAAGTTTAAGAATACAAATGTTCGCCCTGACCGGTTTGGCTCAGTGGATAGAGCGTTGGCCTGCGGACTGAAAGGTCCCAGGTTCGATTCCGGCCAAGGGCATGTACCTTGGTTGCGGGCACATCCCCAGTAGGAGGTGTGCAAGAGGCAGCTGATCGATGTTTCTCTCTCATCGATGTTTCTAACTCTCTATCCCTCTCTCTTCTTCTCTGTGAAAAATCAATAAAATATGTTTAAAAAAAAAATAATACAAATGTTCATGTCTGTAAAGTGGAAGATGTAATGAACATTTTTATCCTAAATATTCTCTGTACCTATTTTGGACAAGTTTTTATTAAATCTAGTAAATTTTTATTTGTTGAAACCATATGGCAGACCATATAATATACAAGACAGAGGACAACTAGGTATATCAAGAGCCCAAGGCAGGAGTCCCATGTGGTTAATGTCAAAAACCCTACATGTCAGGCCCCCAACCTGAGACAGCATTTGTGATTTGTGTAGTTCAAATCCTGACATGGAAAGATGATTGAGAAATTGAGAGAAGATCCAGGAGGCAAAACCAAAGCGCTCTAATCAGCAATTCCTGCCTCTCATTCTGCACATTCAAATCCCCTTTCCCTTTGCTTTCTCAGGCCAACTTGTATTGAACAATTCCTATTTCTAGGCCTTTCTTTAGGCTGCTGCTCCCTTTGGAAGTTCATCCTTTGCTGCCCTGCTAATTACTACTCATCGTTTGAGTTGCTATTCAAATCCACAGCCTTCTGTAAAGCCTTCTTGGCCATTTCTATCCCTCACCTACTGCTCCTTAAGCTAAAAACCTCAGCTACTATAATACACTCGGATGCTTGCTTCATATAAACTATTCTTGTCTCTAGCTCTAAGCAGCTCAGCCAAGGAAGATATCTTTATATTAGACAATGTCTCAGTTCCTTGGCTGTAAATGATCTCACTTGATGAAGAGCTGCTTAATGATAGCCCAAACTTATTCACCAAGATGAAGGCAAACAAAGCTTTTCAATTGTTCATGCAGGTTAGAATAGAAGGAAAGGGCCTAGGGGAGGAATTCAAGGTAGATGGAATTTGCTGACAGAATGCTATATTTACTTGGTCAGATTTTCCAGTAGTGTTGGTACATACTACTCTGTAGAGGATTTTAAATAAGAAAGATTCTCCGGGGAATCAGGAAAAGTGATGATATGTGCTCCAGCTGGGTCCTTTCTCCGTGAAATGAAGTTTACACCATGGGCCAATGACACAATGATTTGCTCAACAATGACAGAAGTTCATAATGCCAACAACAAAATGCATTTATTTTAAAATAGTATTAAATAAAAAAACAAATCCACTCCCTATACCAATAAGAACTACACTTTGACTTAGGAAAGGGGTGAGGGATTTATTGGGCTCCTCATGAGGTTGAATGTCCCTTTAAGAGATGAGAGAGGTTGGTCAACATCCCTGGGAATGGTGATTCTAAAGCCAGGAGCAGGAGGAAGAATTGGGGAGTGGTGAGAATTAAATTAGAAGAATGTTTTGGAAAGGTTGTAATTTTGAGAAGAATAGCCCGTGGGAGTTGTGCATTGCCCTCCTGCAACTGTATACATTTTTCACTTTATAATTCCCTCTTTAAACCTGGACAACTTTAATTTGGGATTAAAAAATGATGGCTGAAACGCAGAGCAGTGTTCTAATGATAAAGGGCTGCAAATTAAAGACCAATTAGCATGGCATTTGTTTTCATTCTGCAGCAACTTTTCTACCCCCAGTGCACCCCTCAATACAGGAAAATATTTTCCTGGGCCCAAGGATGGTTTTCTGGAGCTGGCAGCTGCTAGGTGCCCTGGGTTGCGGTGCATGAGGCAGGTTCCAGGCAGCTTCCAGGGAGCCACCCCTTGCATTCTGCCCATTCTGTAGAGCCACTCTCCCTGCAAAACAACGCCATTTAACTTCGAGCTCTGACACCTTGCCTATTTCTATTTCACTATAAATAACCTGCCCCCCTTCTTTTTTCTCCCCCAGGTCAGGCATTCCTCAATTATAGTCTTAAACCTGACCAAGCAAGAACAAATTGTGACCTTAAGTTATATCTTAAAGTCCTGCCTCATATTGGGACGCAGAAGAGTTTTTTTGGCATTCTCTTTGACAGGCTGCTTGTAGATAGAACAGTTTTCCATAAGGAATTGAAATCATACATCAAATGTATTGTTTTATATGTAAGCCACTGGAGACCAATGAAAGCAGTTGGTAGAGCCCAAATACCATTACAAATAGATTTATTGTGGTGTGTTTTCTCCCACCTTTTTCTAGAAGTTATTACTTTAATCTTAAGAATTTATGTAAGTATTCTGGTGGCTTTTATATGGTTTATGCATTCACTTTGGAGACTTTTAGCTATTTAGTGGCGAGGTGTTTAAAACAAGTGTTATCAAGGAAATAATTTTGGCTTTACATCATTTTTTTTATATTTGCCTCTGAATGCTACATATAGAATAGCCGGTCGGCAGTATAAAAGAGTTATTGTGGATGTCATGGGAACTTATCTTTCCAGTGCCCTTTAGTTTGGTGTGCTCATCTGCACCTCCAAGAAGCAAGCGGGGATAAACATGCAGTTAGTTGCCTTTTGCTGCTAAATTAGAAAAAGCTCTGCGTTCCTTCCTGAACCATTTCAAAGAAAGAGAACATTAGACTTCGGAGCAATGAAACTCACTCTGGTGTACATTTACGAAAAGCGCTGGGTGTTTTTGGTCAGCCCCACAGTAACAGAGCTGTTTGAACATTTAAAAAGAATTATCCTGAATGACATTCCCAGAAGATGACTCAAGTGATCTTGTAAGACCCATGTCATTTATCATATTTATATTTCAACTAAATATTTAGTAAAAATGTGTTTTTGCATGTTTTTCTGTTAGTACTTAACTTTAATTTTTTTAAAATGAATCCCTGATTAATTCACTATGTTCCTCTTTATGCATACATACATGTTCACACCCTGTGGATCTAAGTATAATGCATAAACTGCTTTTTTGATTTGGTAGCCATATTTTCTATGTCTGTTGATAGAAACTGGTGAGTCATTCATTCCCAACACAATATGTTCCAACCCAATTGTGTTGATTTGTGTAAAGCTGTGGTTTGTCTCTAGGTCTTATAAAAACAGTGTGTATCCGTTTTGACCCTTCCTCTCCTACTTAAAAATATTACCTTCTCATGTGGTTTAATTTCCGTGTCAGCACTTCCAAAGCTTGCTACTGATGGGCAACTTGACCCTAGTTCCTTCTAAACTTGTTTTAGAGTTTTCACAGTGTTTTTCTTAGTATAGAGGAGTAGACACGCCTAGGAAACCCGATGTCAAACTAAGAGTGCAGACTTTATCTCGCTGAAGGTCACTGCAATGAAAAAGCGGTTAGCAGGTTTCTTAGACAACATCAGGGCCTACGAAACAGGCAAAAGCTTTTAAATCCCTCTGTGTGAGTTTTGAGGAGGCAGAGTACACCTCTGGGGATGGAAGTCCCTCTGGTTCAAATAGCATTGGAAAGTAAGATGGCTGAAATCAATTTTCTGATTCTGTTTAGATCATCTTCCAGAAAACAGAGAACTCTTTTCATGGATTCTGGGTTTGGGTTAAGATCGGTTCCGATCTGAGCCAACCCTCCTTTGGCAGCAGCAAATTACTAAAAAGATTATTTCCAGGCACAGTTTCACTGCTTTGAAATACACCTAGTAATACCAACAAGTGGCTAATGCATTGCCCCTAGGTGAGGACAGCTTTAATGATTAGTTGAAGATCATCTGTAATTAACGTACTAATTGTTATGAACAAATGAATGTAGATATGTATGTCAAGTTTATGTTCCTAAAGAGGATAAGTATTCCCCACCTGATGTGTCTCATGCTATTAATTTGTTGAGCAAACACTGGTTTCATAATTGAAAGATCAGTTTCATTCCAGCCCGGTTATTCCTCCTTTTCCAAATTAGTGTTGGTCAAATTAATGAGACATTAACTTAGAAAGGTGACCTGCATTGGAGATTATGGTCTTGTCACTAATGTCCCTGACTTTGGGCCTCTGTCCAGTGTGAGCTCCCTTGTCCATCATCCCCAACATGTGGTTCCTTGGAAGGCTTGCAAACCACAGGGTTTCACCGGCCCTTTCGTGTTTACTGTTGAATCACTAACTTGACTTCAGTGTGCCAGCCCCACTGGTTCTTTAAGCTATTGCTTTGCCCAGAGCTTTATAATGCCTTTGTGCATCCTAACTTCCACTGCATCTCCTGTTTGAATCACCAGTGTACTTGCCCACTCTCCCCTCACCCAGACTCTACTCTTGAACAAACCCCCAACCCCAGTTGAGCAAATTTCAGGAGAAACCGTTAGCTCAGCTTTCACCTTGTCTTTATCCATGACTCTCTATCATGCAAGCTGGAGGAAGCTTGTGACTTAAAGGACAATACTAGAAGATACCTTTTTCTGCTTCAAGAGTTGGCTTTCTCCTAATGTAGATTTTATGTGTTTGTTTTTCTTTAAAGGATCTTAGCTGCATGGAATTGAATTAATCCTAATTTTTGGTTTATGATACACTATCATCAATTGGTCTACTCATGGCATTTTTATTATTTGTGTGAAACTACATATTTTTAATAATGTAGGAATGAACCAACCCAAGAGCTAGAGTATAGATAGTAACTGATGTTTTTCTACATGGTTCTCTTCAAGGTAATCATTATCTTGAATTTTGTGTTTAATATTCCCTTTCATTCTAAAAAGATTTTTTTAGCACACACACATTTATGTACCTAAATAATATATTGCTCAGTGTTAGTGATTTTAAATTTTTATTAGAAAAGAATGTAATGCTGGATGTTTTCTTTTAGGATTTTCTTTTTTAATTCAACATTATCTTATAAAGTTTTACTTATGTTGTTGTTTATAGTCACAGTTCATTTATTTTCAATACTGTATAGTATTCCATCATATTAAACTATCACAGGTTATTCTCCAGAAGAAGGGCACTGTGTTGTTTCTAACATTACAGCATTCGAACAATGCTATGTGCATCTCCTGGTGCACATGAGTCAGTGTTTCTCTTGGAATATAATTACTGGGTCTTTGGATATTCATACCTTAAATGATTTTTGCTGGAAAATTCCAACCTGTTTTCTTTTTTACAAATATATTTTTATTTATTTCAGAGAGGAAGGGAGAGGGAGAGAGAGATAGAAACATCAATGATGAGAGAGAATCATTGATAGACTGCTTCCTGCTAGCCCCTACCTCCCCCCCCCCGCCCCCACCCAGTGACCATTGGGAATCGAGCCTGCTAACTGGGCATGTGCCCTGACCTGGAATCAAACCATGACCTCCTAGTTCATACGTTGACACTCAATCACTGAGCCACACTAGTAGGGCCCAACCTGTTTTCTTAGTGTTCCAGGTTTACATTCCCATCAGCAATGATAGTAGTGATTCTGGGGATACTCATCTTCTCCAACACTTTCTATTGTCGGACTTCTTATCTTCTAACAGTAGAGTGGGTGTAGAGTGGTATCATACCTCTAGAATCTTGATTTGGATTTCCCTGAATATTGAGGTAACTTTCCCAGGACTGGTAGTCTATATTTTATTTGCACATTAGCTCACATTAACGGTGTTTAAAAAGGAGGTTTTTTTAAAAGGACCATTTGCAACTTAGCAGTGAAGATGTGAAAGTCATTCTTACTGGTATAATGCAAGAGAAACAGGAAACTCTGCACCTAGTCCTGGCTGCTTCAGTGATTCCCCAAGCGACTCAATGAAGACATCATTTCTCAGTGTTTCCCGTTCCTCACCTGTTAATGGAGGGTGTTGATCACTAAGGGCATGCATGTTCTGGTCTAAGTTTCATCATTTAATAAATTATAGCTATCACATGGATTCAGGTGTTTATCTTTCAAGCATTTGACATTCATTTTCTTGTGGGATCTTTCCAACACCTAAGTGACATAGTCAGAAAAAAGCCTACACATTTTGACAGAATTCTCTGGGGTGTGTAGATAGGGTGTGACTATGGGGAGACCGGGAAGTTCATCAGGCCCATAAATATCTCTCTTCTGGCTTTAAAGCCTAAAAGGCCACAATTACTGTGTCTTTGCTATGATTCTTACAGGCCTTTGGGTCTCCATTAAAATGCAAATGCCCCTGAAAGGGATGGGGAGAACCTTTAAACTCATCATCACCTAAATCTTCCACAGGGATTCATTTATCAGATTCTTTCCCTTCAGACACCTGTTTGGAAACAGAGCTTGTGGGAATGGACACCTGGTTGATGTGAGGAAGCCTTAGAGGGAGAAGAATGGCTGTAGAGAGAGGTGGGATGTGCCCGGAAAGCCAACCAGGGCTTCCTAGGGTCTGGCCAGTTACTCCCACAGGCTCATGTCAAGCCAGACTCAAATCAAACTGGCCTAGCACATGGAGCTAATGCTGCATCCTCAGAGGACAGTTTCCTCTAAAACTAACTGGAAGGGAAAGTATATAAAGGCTGCCAACCAACAGCAGTCCTTCGGGAGCCTGCCAACCACGACTGAACCCCTCCCGCCTCTCTGTAACAGAGCCTTTGAGCCGAGTCCTTTCTCATCCAACCCTCAGTCCCACCCAGTCTACACTGTGGCCATCTTGAGGTGTGGACAGGCCTTGCTAAACAACTTCCGCTGGGCCATTTGTGTTGCCTCATCTGCTTGGTTTGACATCCAAACAACTCTTTAAAAATGGCCACTCTGGCTCAGCTCACAAAGGAGCCTGAAGGGAGGTGGCTAATGTGTTTGGCCTTCCCTGCTTTTCCTCTGTCACCCACACAAAACTATGCCCTCCCCTTCCTTCTCAGGCACCTCCTCCAACAACATGCGTGTCTGCCTCTGCTGACCCTGGCCCCTACCATGTCAGAGTTAATAAAACACCACGGCTGTCATAACGCAAGGTTAAATGAAGTCTTCAAAACCTGTCCACTCAACGGATTTGTGTGTGTGTCGTTTGCTGCTGCCTCTCTCTGGATACAGCTTGTCTTGGTTCACGGACAGCCGGCCCTGGGCCTTTGTCTTTGTTCAGTGTTGTGCTTAATTCCCCCCTCGTTCATTAATCATCCCTCTGCCTATTTATACCAGTGGCAAGTATAGCGAACACACTTAACGCCTGCTTTTGTTTTGGTGGCACCCTTTGTGAGGACCAGAGCAGAGCTAATTATTAACTGCGAAATGACGGTAAAACTCTTCAATAAGCGCCAAATGCTGCATCTACTGAGACAGTTTCATTTTAACCTTTAAGAGTTTGAGGCCAAGCAACTGGGGTGGCTTTATTTAGCTGGGAATCCAGAGGAGCAATGCTGGCACTCAGATAATTAACAGAGCGCTCCATTAAAACTCAGCCGGGCAACCACTCAGGCGCACTGTGCCCTCAGGAAGGCCCAGCTGGGGCCTCCAGGCCTTATCAGGTACAAGCAGGGAGGACAGCACAGGGATGGAGTCCACCTGAGCAGCTCCAACCTGTACTTTTCCATTCCCCACGGTTTGAGATCTTTGTTGTCAGCTCGGGATGATGTTATACCTTCCAGCCTGACTCTGATATCCCTTTGCAAGTGGACACTTCGTAGAGTCAACTTTTTAGTTACAGTGATTTCAGCAGTTAAAACTGTGCTGGGTTTGTTACCTCTCAGAGATTTTCCCTGACCACCATTTCTAACATAATCCCCTAAGCCCACAGCCATCAGAAACCTTCTATCCTGTTACCCAGTTTTATTTTTCCACGGCATTTGTCACTATTTGAAATAATTTTATTTGTTTGTGCATTGCTTGTCTGTTTGACTACTAGGAGAACGTAAGTCCCATGTATCTTTAGTAGTTAGAACAGTGAATTCACATACCAGGGCCCAATAAATATTTATTATGTGACTCAGTGAATGAATAAATGGGTGAGTGGGTGGAAAGACATGTTTCCAGGAAGGTGATCAGTCCTCCTTCTGTAATCTCAGGCATAAGGCTCTAACATTCACCTCTGTCTATTCAACCATGTCCTTATTACATTAGCATCGCCCACTATCGTGTGGCTAGTGCTCTATGTTCTACCCTCTGTTTCACAGGACCCATGGGGCCTCTCTTGACTTTTGGATAAAATGACTCAAATTCTATGGCTTTGTTTCTAGAATGTTCACTTCATATCCTCCCCCCATTCTGCTCCCTGTCTAGACATTTTTTTTCATGTGGACAATTACTTGTCTCTAAGACATGTAAAGATGGTTCTTTTCTTTGTCACTGAGCTGTGGTGCCTTTGTTGTGGTATCTGTGGTTACCATTTATAAATGGGTCTATTTGTGACTTCTTTATTCTGTTTTATTGGTATGTTTTCTATTGTTGAACCAACACCAAACACTTTTAATTCAGTAGCTTTATAATGTCATTATATGTGTTAAGGTAAATTCCTCTGTTTTCTCTACTTTAGGAGTGAAGAACTTTGGCTTTTCCTGGCCCTTTGATCTTTCATGTAAACTTCAGAACCAACTTGTATTTCACTAAAAATCCTAGTAATGTTTTCACTGGAACTACACTTAACCTATAGATTAAACTGGGAAGAACTAAAATCTGCCCATCTATAAATATAGTATTATCTCTATTTATGTAGGTTTTTAAGTGTAAAATTTGATGATATTTAGCATATTCACAGATTTGTACAACCATTGTCACTACCTAATTTTAAAACACTATACTACCCCAATAAGAAGCATTATACCCATTAGCAATCACCCCCCATTCCTCCTTTCTGCTAGTACATGGCAAACGCCAATCTGTTTTCTGCCTATTCTGGACATTTCATATAAATATATGGTCTTTTGTGACTAGTTAGCTAGCATAAAGTTTTCAAGGTTCATTCATGTTATATCGTATATTAATACTTCAATCCTTTTTAAGGCCAAATAATATTCCATTGCATGGATATACCATACTTGTTTACCCATTAATCTGTTGATAGACATTTTGGTTGTTTCCATTTTTAGCTATTATAACCAACACTGCTATGAATATTTTTGTATAAGCTTTTTTGTGACTGTTTTTAATTCTCTTGGGTATGTAGTTAAGAACAGAATTTATGGTTCACATATTAACTTTATGTTTAACTCTTTGAATATCTGCCAAACTATTACTCACAGAGGCAGCACCATTTTCTATTCCCACTAGCAATATATGAGAGATCCAATTCCTCCACATCACCGCCAATGCTTGTTAGTTTTCATTTTTTAAAATAGCTATCCTACAGTTGTGAAGTGGTATCTCATTTTCATGTTAATTTTCATTTCTCTAGTGATTAATGATGTTGAATATCTTTTCATTGTGCTTATTGGCCATTTGTATATATATTTTTAGAGAACTATTCAAATCCTTTGCCCATTTTTAAATTATTTGTCATTTTATTGTTGAGTTACAAGAGTTCCTTCTATTTTCTCGATATTAAACTTTCATGAGATACATGATTTGCTAATATTTTCTCCCATTCTATAGGTTATAATTTCACTTTCTTGATAGTATTCTTGGTGCAAAAGTTTTTAATTTTGGTTGCATCCAATTTATCATTTTTTTGGTTGTTTGTGCTTTCTGTGTCATATCTAAGAAACCATTGCCTAATTTAAGGTCATGAAGACTTATACCTATGTAGCCTTCTAAAAGATTTATAGCTTTAGCATTTATGCCTTTGATCTACTTACTTAAATTTTTATACGGTGTGAGGTAGGGAATTCAAATGTATTCTTTTGCATGTGAATATCCAGTTGTTCCAGCACTATGTGTTGAAAAGATTAGAGAGTAGGCATTCTTATCTGGTTTTTTATTTTAAAAGGGTTTCTACAATTAGTTTTTTAACTTAATATTTACCAGGTAAAGTTATTTCCTATACAAGTCTGATAATCTAAGAGTTTCAATCATATAATAGTCTATCCACTGGAGTCTAAGGTTATCCTAGGATTAATGCTATTATTTTTATCAAGAGTGTAGTCCAGAGACCTAATCCTGGCAGAAGGGATTCGGTGCCACCTATATTTAGAACAGTCAGCAAATGGGATGAAGAGGAGGAATCTGTCATCACTCCCACTTACTGGAGTCACTGTTCCTGAGGTGTGGCTGGCTGACTCATAGGACTTAACTTGTGTGTCAAACTCAAATGTTTGCAAGTGGCTACATGGACTGTTGTGTTCAGAAGTCTGAAGTTTCTCTGATGTCACTGTGATTAATTAATGATATTTGACACCTGTGTGAAAAGAGAGATAGGCAGCACAGGCATATTTGTCGTGCTTGTCCTTGGCTCCCTCTCTCTGTTGGCTCTTTTGTACCTGCTCCTTTTTGCCGTAAATTGTCCCTGGATATTATCCCTTGCCTTTCTTTATCATTAAATTTGGCCATTTTTTTTCTTTGTTTGATGCTTGATCCTGACTCATGATGGATACATCCTCTTGAGTACTTATGTAGCAAAGAACACAATGACATGCTTTGCTAAGGTAAACATATGACTTTAACAGTCCTGGTCCCAGGTATTCTGTTCTGCTGTCAGACTACATAAAGACCATTTGTTAGAGGAGAATGTCCCCATTTGGAATTGGAAAATATTACATATATATATATATATATATATATATATATATATATATATGACTGAGAATGGCAATTAGACCCAGTATACTAGAAGAGAATGGGAGGATAGAAATTGGGAACAACCAGCACTAAACAGTATCTTAGTTGACCTCTGTGTCTTCCAAAATATGCAATTTGAGGAATTGGTTTGCAGTGAGGGAGGCAGTCCTTTCTAATGAGTGATATAGGGAATTGGGTTTAAGGGTCAAAGGAGACTTTCCCATGCCCAAAGTCTCACATGTTATATGGAGTAAATATCATCTCTGAGTGTCTGGAGAAATTCTTAGGACTATAATCTGTGGTACTAATATTGCCCTTTCTGAAGGCTTAGGATTCTGCCTTTATGATCAAGGCTTTTTTTTCTGTTTAAAGAGCTTGGTACCTGAAAGCTTCTGATACATGGCATTAATTAGGGTATATATTCAGCATCAATCCAATAGAACTTCTTTCTCCTCTCATTGCTTGGTCCAGAATAAGCAAGGCAGGCCCGATGCAGTGGCCCCTTCTAGCTCTTTCATGTGCTACACTTGCAGTCTTGGTGGAAAAGAGGACTCCCCTTCCTGTGGCTGTATTCTAGTCAGCAAAATATGGGGAAGGAAGAGAAGAGAGCACCACATTTCCCTTAAGGGCACTGCCTAGAAATGGTATGAAACTATTATGCTTTAAGTTCATTCGCTAGAAATTATTCACATAACTACACTTCATGGTATGTTCTTGTCTGAAACCTGGTGGTTCTACTACAGGAGAAGAACAGAAATTGGGGAACAACCTGCACTCTCTGCTGAATGATATTGTTAAATAAATGAAAAGAGCTAGGCCAAAAGGAAACAATATGGAAATAAATTACCATTGATCAAGATCATCTGGTCCAAGGCTTTGATGAGCTTAATGGAAAAGAACATGGACCTGGTTTTCCAAAAACTCATATTTACAGACACATTGCTGTGAGGATACAGTTTGCCAGTAGTAACCTGAAACCTAGGAAGTAATGGACAGGTCTGAAATCTTTCACCTCTTCCCCACTCTGGGCTATCAGAAGAGGTGCTTCTATTACCTACAAGGAGGGATCATCAGTTGCTTATTCCATGTAAGGACAGAGTTCCACTTATTGGAATCTATATGATAGAGGGAATATATGAGTATAGTAGACACTATTTGCATTCACTAATATCTGATTTTCCTTTTTTGGCGGGGCTGAGGTACAAAAAGGCCCTGTGCAGCTTTGTTACCCTCTTTCCAGCTGAGGTCACCTGGGAGGATACCTTGAGTTTTACAGTGGTGTAGTCACACTTCAAAGTAACTAAATTACTAGACATCTGCCCTGGAGACTCCCTCAAACCCATAGATGATATAGTTTTGTTAAGGGGGTGATCAGATTTTTGGGAAATCCTGTTACTGTAGCATAACCTAGTCTATTCTGACTGTTACATTTAGCAAGTATTTATCCACCTCCAAGTATGAACAGAGCCATCAATCATGGAGTCCTGGAATGAACTAGAAATAGGAAATGTCTCTGTTCTCAAATACTTTATAATGTAGTTAAGTTGTCCAATTATAGCAACTCAAGGAGAATCGTACGCCAAGTCTAATATAGTACTGTGTTGTTAAAAGAGTGATTAGTGTTGGATGTGGTTCACCTGGGAAGACTTCCTCTAAGAGAGAAAAGCAATCACTTTCTCCATCTGTGCTGGAAGACAGTCACTCAAACACAGTCAGGAAAAGAGGATTTATGCAATGTAAATGGCTGAACCTGATAGCTCCTGGCTAATTGAAAGTGTCAGTGTTATTGTGCTTAGGTTAATGGGGCCCTTTAGCGTTTTGTCTGAGCTATTCCTCCCAGAAAGCATAGCAACCAGCCCTCTCTAAGGGCTGTGGAACCCTGAAGGGCATCTCTTTGGACCCTGATAGCTTGCAGCAAGCCCATGGATATGGAAACTCATAGTTATGCATTTCATTTCTCTTATATGGACAAAGAAGAGACTGTTTTCTTCATAAATTAGAGTGAGCTGAAGACCTCGAATCAATTCCTTCATCATCCTTTCCAAATAGTGTCATATGACCTAAGCAGGAACAAGAGGGTGGACTGGGGACCTCTGGCTTCTGGCCCTTTCTTCTTGAGGAGTCTGATCTGTTCTACAAACTGCCCTTCTGATGGCCACAGATGAGGAGAAGAGTTGTTGAAAACATGTGGCCTTAACCCACATTCAGAGACCAATGCTAGGCCTAGAGGTCCCTGAGCTGCATCTTTGATTTATGGTATTAGAGAAGAATTATAGGCAGTTGGTTTAGATTCTTCATAATAACATTGACATGGCATGGCATGTCAGCGGAGGGTGTAAGACATAATATCTTAAGATGACAGAGTACTAGGCTTAGAGTAGGCAAAAATAATGACAATTGGAGTAATGGAACATTTATAGGAGAACAGGTAAGATCAGGTTTCTTCCAATGTACAATTTCTGTTCCCTAGAAGCTTCTCTTTATTATTTCACATGTTCTACTGCATTACCTTCCTTCCTGGATTACACAGTCTTCAAGGGCAGGGAATTTATACATTAATTTTGGGTTCTTGTTGTCTAGCCCAGAGGAAAGCTTGACCCATACTTGGTGCTCAGTTAATAATGGATGTATTAAACTAAAGTAACTGGCAGTCTTGGTCTGGAACGGAGAAGACTGAAGGTTCATGATCAAGATCTTCTAAAGCAGTGGTTCTCAACCTTCTGGCCCTTTAATTACAGTTCCTCATGTTGTGAGCCAACCATAAAATTATTTTCGTTGCTACTTCAGAACTGTAATGTTGCTACTGTTATGAATCATAATGTGCAGGATGGTCTTACGTGACCCCTGTGAAAGGGTCGTTGGACCGCCAAAGGGGTCTCAACCCACAGGTTGAGAACCGCTGTAAAGTCTCTGTGGGATGGCTAGGTTTAAGGGACACTTATTCATTAAACCCTAAATGCTGAGTTGGGAGGCTCCTCTTTGAAACTGGATCAATATAAATGTAGAATTAAATAAAGATGGTCCATTTTACATATCAGGAAATAAGTTCTTGAATTTCATTTTATCACAGTTTATAGTGGAACAAATGGTATTTTCAAAAGTATATTTCAGATTGAGGAATGGCACAGTTTTAAGTGCATCCTAACTGAAGCTTGAGTTTGGACCTCCAAGAATGGACCATCTGAACTTCCAGTGACTCCTTCTGTAGCATCAGTAACAAACAAATAAACAAACAAACAAAAAAACTGAACTGGTCAAAGATTGTCTCCCTAGTAGGACATTCAGAGACCTCCAAATACCATCTGTAGCCTCATGTCTTCCCATTTTTCCATGTGAATTTCATATCCTGGAGACTTAGATCTACACATTGCATTTTGAAAAAAACATTTTTTTGTCTCTTTGCTTTTTATCCTTCCTTTCCCTCTTCTTCCTGCTAACCTGCATTTTTGCTTTTCTATTTAAACTAGGTCCATTTAAACTAGGTCCAGTGACCTATCCCTTCCTACAGACTAATAGCAGGTCCAAACTCTACTGATAGCTTGCTATAAACCACTTTGAATTATTATTTATATTTTTAGGCACCAATTCTATTTCCGCAATTTTAGGGCGAGAAAATACATGGTCCCCTTGTGATTTAGCTTCAGTCTTCAGCTCAGGGTCTTGTAAAATAAAAACTGATAAATTTTTTAAAGAAGCTGCCATTAAGAAGTAATAGAAGGCATTGGAAATGTCAAAATTAGTAATTTATGTCTTATGTCACCACATTTCTTTTTTTAAAATTTTTATCTGAGGACATATTCATTGATTTTTAGAGAAAGGGAAAGGGGGGAAGAGAGAGAGAGAGAGAGAGAGAGAGAGAGAGAGAGATTAGTAATTTATGTCTTATGTCACCACATTTCAAGAAGAAGAAGAAGAAGAAGAGGACATATTCATTGATTTTTAGAGAAAGGGAAAGGGGGGAAGAGAGAGAGAGAGAGAGAGAGAGAAGAAGAAGAAGAAGAAGAAGAAGAAGAAGAAGAAGTAGAAGAAGAAGAAGAAGAAGGAGAAGAAGAAGAAGAAAGGAGAGAAAGAGAGAGAGAGAAACATCAATCAGCTTCTTCCCAAATGCCCCCACAAAGGATTGAACCTGCAACCTAGGTATGTGCCCTGACCAGGAATCGAGCCAGCAACATTTTGGTGTAGAAGACAATGTTCCAACCAACTGAGCTACTCTAGCCAGTGTCACCACATTTCTAAAGATGCAACCATTTTTAAAAAGTAGATTTTATGGATTAATTCATTGCATATCAAAGTTGCAAAAACCTTGGAGATTATCATGTTGAATTCTCACCTACTTCTGTCAAATGTACAACACTGAGAAAATCAATTTAGCAATAGTCAAAAGTGTTATTTCTCCCAACAACCTAGCACTTCCCCACATAGGTATATGTCTGAAAGAAGCTTGTACAAATGCATAAGATAACATTTATTAAAATGTCCATTTTAACAATATTTTGTGAAAAAATGGTAACAAAATAAATGTCCATTAACTGGGGATTAGATCAAATGCAGTCTATTCATGAGGTGGATTTGGATCAAAGGGAATAGATCTCAAAGAAAGCCACATGGTAATTAGCAAAATATATACAATACCATACTATTTTTTTAATCAAACCACTAATCTTATTTCTGGATAAACATGCATGTTGTAAATTTTAAAAATTAGTGTGCTTTATTTTTTAATTTGGAAAATGTATTTTAAAGTGATCATCTAAAAATAAAACAACCATCTAGCATACTTCCTTTCAGATGAAGAAGCTTGCATCAAGAGTTGTGCTGGCTATGTGGACAGGTTTGGGTCCTATTTTATTTTGAACAAAACAAATATTAAAAATTTTATGAGATGACCAAAAATATTTGAACACTGAACTGTAAGATTTATAGGTGTAGTAATGGTGTAGTATAGGTGTAGTAATTATATTTCTAAAATGTAGACATCTTTATCACTTAGAAATACCTAGACATATGTAAGGAAGCAAGTATATAATGTCTGGGATTAGCTCAAAAAAACCCTTCTTAGGAGAAAAGGAAATGGATGGAGGTGGGTGTAGTAGAAATAAGATTAACTGTATGTTGACTTACAGATACATGGGAGGTTTATTATACTATTGTCTATAATCTTTTTGGAAATGCCCCCCCCCCCAAAAAAGTGTTTTTCAAATAGATCTTTAAAAAATAAAATTCTAGGAACAATACTCCTTGTTCAGTGCTCTTTGCAATACATCCCACTGGGACCATGATTGGCTGGACTCCCTGCATTTTTTTCAGAGTAAACAAGGCTACATAAGCAGGTTTTGCTTAAATTATTTTCCTGCTGGAGAAAGTTTCATAAACAGTCATTTTTAAATATCAAAATAGTCCACAGTTGGGCCGTCAGTTCTAGTGGAAGTGTATCTCAGATTTATTTTTCTTTCCAAACAAGCCAAAGTAACAAAGAGATGTGATTGAGAGTGTGGAGCCCAAAACATCCGTCAACAACCGCAGAAGGTGGGAGGTTACTCATTCCGACTTTATGATGTCCCGAGAAACCGTTGTGATAAGAGAAAAGACTAAAAAATAAATGAGAGATAACTGAGATAATGGAAAAAAACAGAGGGGAACAAGACAACACTCAGCTCTTTGGCTTGAGAAATTTATTACGCCACGGAAGATAAATGGGAGAAACATGAAAAGGGAAAGAGCTCGCGTCTCTGCCTCATGCATTTCTCCTTAAGTGAATGAGCAATAATACAGAAATAAAAGAGTTCAGGACAGAGCTGTGTGCTCAGCCAAATTCATGGCGCCTAATGATTTTCAACTTTGGCAGAAGCCTCATGCGCTGTATTGGAGCAGTTTTCTTGATTTTGAATTATACGTGTAATTCATCCCGATCAGAATGTGGCTGAGGAGCCAAGGCTCGCTGGCCAGTCGGAAATGCGAACACTGGTCCTGTGCTGCAGCCAGGCCTCCTTCCTCACCCAGAAATGTCCTCACTGCCGTCAAACAAACAAGTACAACTTGTGAGATCGGGTGTTTGGAGTCATCTTGGCAAATAAATTGTCATATTACATATTTTTCTTTTCTACTAGGCGTTCTAGTATGACAAAGACACAGTCCAAGGCATTTAAACTAAAAATGCACGAAAACAATGAATGATGGACAGAGGGCAGTGATTAGGCCAAGGGTCTGCTAAGTGTCCAGCTAGCCTTCCTGCCTTGTCCTTTAACCGGACAGAGGAAGCCAAAGGGGAATGAGATCAGATTAGGACTACAGCTGATGCCTTAGAAAATTTAACCAAAAGAGGACCCATTGTTGTTGCTGACTCTACTCAATGAACGCAGTGGGAAGAAAATTCAGATTCCAGCATGCTTTGTTATTATTTTTTTTCCTTTTTATTGAATTTATTGGAGTAACATTGGTTATCAAAATTATACAGGTTTCAGGTGCCCAATTCCACAGCACATCATCTGTACACTATTGTGTGTTCGCCACCCCAAGTCAACTCTCCATCCATCACCATTTATACCCCCTATGCCCTTCTCCACCATGCTTTGTTTTTAAATAGCTGCTGAGCTTTAGTTCAAGTTTCAGAGAGCTTACTTTCTAAGGGTGTATAAAATATTCTTCAGTAACTAAATTTACAGTCTTTGTTCACCTGTTTTTTTTTAACTTTACCTCTGAATAACCCCAGCTGACAGGTCGTTACTGCCAGTCAGTCACATGTGGGTTTTTGAGTTCAAACAAATAAGCCAAAATGTCAGTCTACCCTCCAAGTATTGTTTGCATGCCCTTAAGACACTCAGCCTTGTGGTGTTTACCGTGGGACAGAGCTAAATCATTGCAGGAAGATGCTTTCGAGAAAAAGTTTGTTTAGGAAGGTAGATAGATTTGTAGGCAGGTAGATAGGGAGATGGATGGATGGGTGGATGGATGGATGGATGGATAGATGGATGGATGGATGGATGGATGGATGGATGGAGGAAGTGAGGTTGGGAAAGATGGAGGAAAAGGAGAGCAAAAGGTTAAGATCACCAGTAGTGTCAGATAAGCCAGTGGGATCCAGTCTTGAATCTCCCATTTACTAACCCCATAAATTTGGGTGATTTATTCAATAAACCTCTGGTCCTCAGGTTACTTACCTTACTTATGTAGCAAATGCAGATAATGTTATCTGCCATGCTGGTTGTTACAAGGATTGTACATGATGGTACTTTTAAAAAAGACAACAAAGGAGAGAGATGTATTTTTAAAATGAAATATCTCCCCTTCCCAAAGCTAATATGTTCAGAGTTCTGTCATTATGATTCCAGATTTTGGTTTTATAAAAAGATCAGAAAAGACCAAAAGACAGTTGGTTCCCTGGTCCCAAGTAAACACACGGGAAATTATCTTAATAACATTAAAATGTGAGCTCCTTGTGACAATAGTGACATTATTGGAACATAAATGGCAGCTCACTCAGCATCTCCTTGTAACTGTATCAAAGAGAGACCGTTGTGGCTTTGTTCTCAGTGTGACCCACTTGGGGTTTGGCTGCTTGTTGATGGATATTATCATGTTTAATGTCAGTAAATAATGTGATGTCAGATAAATGACCTGTTTCCTTTCTGTGGTATAAAGCTCATTTATCTCTAGGGAGTTTGAGTGAGTACAGAAATCTGAGTGGGACCAAGCGTTTCCGAATGTGCAGGATGGGAAATATCTTATTAATCTTGCTTAACGTGAGTCCCAGGCACTTGGGTTAAATTCTGTGTGTACATCTGTTAAAGCAATGAAAGTATCTGCTTTTACGATTGACGTTGTTGTACTGATTGGAGAAAAACAGAAAATAAACATTTTTTTCAACTGAAAAAAAAATGATACTTACTCATCAAGCATTACTGTGCAATTAGTATCTAGAAGACATCTTGCTGCATACCTCACTCAGTCTTGAATAGCCCAGGCTATTGCTGCTTTAAGGAATCATAATGGTATAAACTTACAGTTCAAAAAGATGTGTTTTAATTTACTTTACTGCTAATAGCTTTGGGGAATCACACGAAAATAAGAACAATGGTAGAATTAAAAGGTTCTGGAATGATAACAGATTCTCCTGATTTAGATTCCTGGCTTTAGTGTCTGATACCTTCCTGAGATGACCACTGGAAAGCCCACATCCTTTATGTCTAAGGATGAGCTCATCTCATGAATCTATCATCTCTCTTTTCATTAATACACATTTAGCTAAAACCACTGGAAAGCCATCTTATGTGATGGGAGATTTAGTCAAGGCAAAATGAGAACAATTTGCTTTTCTAGAGACTATTAGCTAGGGTGACAAGTATTCCGCTGAGTTTTATCAGTACACTAACGATCAATTAGGGCATTTCCTTAGGCAGCCTTCTGGAGTCTTCTGGGGCCGTTCATGGAATCTCAGAGAACCAAGCCTATAAGCTCTTTACTCAAATATCTCGTTTTATTAAGTGAGAAATCAGAGGTAAGAAATTTTCTCTAGGTCACAAAGTTAGTTTGTGTTTTATCACATATTGAGATGTCTGCTAGTGATTGTCTGAAAATTTGCCAGTTTGTATTTATCAATTCTATCAAATTATGGAACTGGTGAGGAGGGCAGGGAAGGTATGCATTTTGCTTTCCAATGAGTAGTGTCCACAAAGACAACCTGTCCACCTGTTTTTCTAGAACAGGGGTAAAAAGTATAATATGTGAAGTATGTGTTGAAGACTATATGCGGCCTTCAAAGCCTAAGCCATTTATTGTCTAGCCCTTTGGAGAAAAAGTTTGCTGATCTCTGGCTAGAATGTTCAGAAAAGGAGACTCTGTGACCTTCCTTGTGAATTAAACAATACTTTTGTTTTGTTGTTTTATATTTTGAAAATAAACATCATAAATTGCAGGAAGATAGAGGACCCAATTTAAAAGCTTACCTATTTTGGGCCAACTTTAGGAATAGTGTTTTTGTCCTCAGGAATGAACCACCTGCTTTATGAATTATAAATTCAGTACTGAGCTGAAACCTGGGCATATCTCTCTCCCCTTCTTCCAGAGAGAGAGAGAGAGAGAGAGAGAGAGAGAGAGAGAGAGAGCTTTTGCTGACATTTTAGCCACAGGATTTTGAATTATACAATTTCTCACCAAAACCACATCCATTTCCTGAACCACCTCAAAATAGCTTGGAGCTCCAGGAAAATCTGGTTAAGGAGTTCATGTCCCACACTACTGGGAACCCTCTGGGCCCTGCTGGTTCTCATGTGGACTGGAAGGCCATGTTCTGGTGTTTTGTACAAAAAAATGCGTTTGGTGGGCGGAACTGTGCACTGGCGTTCTCGTGACTTTAATTTGCAGATCCAAGCAGCGGCTAGCCCAGCTTCTTTGCCACCGCTGTTTTGAACAACTTCATTCCAATGTAAGCATTGCTCTGGGTCTTGGTGGTAGCAAGGAAAGGAAAGGAAAGGAAAGATAGCCAAGGGTGGATAGTGCTTCTAAACAAAAGCTGTCTTTTTTTAAAGGTCGTTTTTTAAACACATTTGTTTGGACTGAAAATAAAATGTGACATAGACAGTTGTTAAGGAACAGAAAAATATTCACCTATATACATTTTGCTATAATTATGTCTTACTAAAACAAATCAATATAATATTATTGGATCTGTTTCCATATCCCTTTTCCACATACTCTTCTGCTTCACATTGTTCAAATTAGATCTTCTCTTATTAATGGCTTTGAAATTCTAAAACACAGACATATTCCATGAAACCTACTGTATCTTCTTGGAGCCAATACATAATATAGAATATAAACAAACAGATTACAAAGACATTAACTATAAACTTACTTTGTGAATTATGGGTAACAAAGTAGAGAGGAAATATAGAAATCCAAGGAGGGGAAAAAAGATAACATGTATCAGGGGAACCATATTATGGGGAGTTAAGGACAATTGATAATCAGCTTCCCTTTCCTTAGAGTAGCTCATTCCAGGAAGCCCCATGGTAATCCTAAAATTATTGGCAAAAAAATTGGTACAAGTATGGCAGTTGTTGCTGACATGATTCTTTGGCATAACATGGGATATCATTGCTGCAGCTAACCATTCTTCACTGTGTTCAGTCCCAGAATACTTCAGTTCAAGGATGTATTGACATTTTGTCTGAATCTATCTAGTTTCCATCCTGTGAGGAAAATTTCTTAATTATTCTCACAGTCACAGTCCTCAGGGCCTTTAAAATATTCTTTCCCTTAATGATGGCAGTGCCTTTTCCTGCTGCCACTCCTGTTGGACAGTCTCTTCTCTAACCCACGACTAAACCAGCCCTCCCAGTAGAGCAGACAGGAAGCTGGGACTAGGGCTGATGGTTAAATAACAGAGGCTCTATATTAGCATTTTGGAGGAAGAAGGTGTGAGTCTCTATCTTCCTGAAATTTTTCCTCAGTGGGAAGACACAGAAGCAAGGTTGGCTTAGTCTCTACATTGGGTCTATAGAGGTCTAGTTATAGCCAGAAAGTTCTCTTGGATCATGGGTTTTAAAAGAAAGCAAACTCAAGTGTCTGTCAAATTCAAGATTCTCTGGGTTTCAGAAGTTAATAATAATTAAAAAAGATTGTAGTTCAGTTTGACTAGTAAAACTAATAGACTCTAGAAATGGTATGTGATAAGAGAAGACCTCTTAATTGTCATTTCTGGTAGGGCAGTTATTCAGTGTTTGAGGCTATCCCATGATTCTGTGAGGGTTAGTCTCCATTTTCTGTGCACTTCCTGTGGGTATTACTCCACAATCACTGGAAAAACCAACACAATTCCCACAATTTTTTAGTCACCTCCTCATGGAAAAATTACACCTCAGATTGAAATCCACTGGTATGGCCTCACTGCTAGATGATAGCCATGTTTTCAATAAAGTTCCCTGTAGCTTGCACCTGGGGACATCCAGAAAGGGAGCTGAAAAATAAAATCTTCATGGAGTTGGGCTACAGATGTTCAACCATTTGTTGACTGATTCTGGTCCTCAGACAAACTGCAGGTCATTTTACATGCAGAGCTCAGCAAGGGGTTAGGGGTAGAAGAGTAAGAACAGTTCCCTCACCAAGGAGTCCAGGAAAGTATAGACCAAGCTAGTCAATATGTTTTAGAATTAGAGAAATGCCAAATTTGAAGAAAACTAAAACTAATTTGTCCAACCGGCCACATAGTGGATGGATGCCTTGACAAACAGGAACATCCTCAATATTTGGCTGCAGGTCTGTCTTCAGTACAGGCCAGGGGTTATGTTTAGTTTCTACAGATGCTTGTGTTGGATCCCTGGGACTGGTCTATAGGAGATACAGTGAATTTGTTCACAGTAGACATTGGTTCATTGATTCAGAGACGGTTAGAGTTTAAGTCCACCTTCTGCAGCTAACTAATTGTGTGACCTTGAGCAAGTTCCTTTCCTTCTCTGGGCCTGCCTCAGTCTTCCATCTATAAAGTGGAGAAAATATTACTTATAATATCACAAGATGTTTCTGGCATTCAATGAGTTAAAGCATATGACACGTGACTAGAAGAGTACCTGGCACTTGTTTAACATGAAATAATTAGTAGCTAGTATTATGCATGTATTTTTTCAGCTTACTCATATTTAAATGATATAATTGACATATAACATTGTGTATATTTAAGATGTACAAGATGTTGATTTGATACACTTACATATTGCAAAATGCTTACCACCATAGCTTTACCTAAAACCTCCATCACATCACATAATTACCTTTTTTTGGTGAGAACATGTAAGGTTTACTCTCTAAACTACTTTTGAGCATATAATGCATTATTGTTATATTAGAGGCCTGATGCACGAAATATGTGCAAGAGGCTCAATCCTCACAGCCATGGCTTCGTCTGGAAGGTTGTCTGGATGGTCGTTCTGCTGTTCGGCCATCTGGTCTAATTAGCATATTATGCTTTTATTATTATAGATATTCAAAATACTGTGAATTAGATAACCAGAATTTATTCATCAACTGGATATTTTTACTCTTTAACCAGCATCTCCCCAGCCCCTGGTAATTACCATCTACTCTTTGTTTCCATTCATTTGTTGTTTTTATAGAATCCATATATTAGTGATATCATATGGTATTTCACTTTCTGTGTCTGACTTGTTTCACTTAGCATACTGCCCTCAAGGTCCATTTATGTTTTTGCAAATTGTAGGATTTCTTTCTTTCTCATGGCTGAATAATATTCCAGTGTGTGTGTGTGTGTGTGTTTGTGTGTGTGTGTGTGTGTGTGTGTGTAGTAAGTTCGCACTTAACTTCACTTATAAGTTCTGCAACTTTAAGTGAAATGATATATAAAGAAACCAATTTTAGCAGAGGCTAATTGATATAAATAAGAGTTAAGTTCTTGTGGCATCTTATCAGCGTTATAGTGAAATGACATTGAGCACAACATTGTTATTTGAGCACCTGTTGTGTGTATGAAACATCTAATTCATTCATCCATTGACAGACGATTTGTTTCTATATCTTGGCTGTTGTAAAGAATGTTGCTATAAACATGACAATACAGATATTTCTTTGATATCCTATTTTCATTTCATTTGGTTATATGCCCAGAAGTGGAATTGCTGGGTCATATGGTAGTTCTATTTTCAATTTTTTGAGGAAATTGCATACTGTTTTTCATAGTGGCTGAACCAATTTACATTCCCACCAACAGTGAACAGGGTTCCCTTTTCTCTACTTCCTTGCCAACACTTGTCATTTCTTGTATTCTTGATGATAGCCATTCTAACAGTCGTGAGGTGATATTTCATTGTGGTTTTAATTTGCATTTCCCTGATTAGTGATGTCAAGCATCTTTTTATGTATCTATTGGTCATTTGCATATCTTCAGTGGAAAAATCTCTATTCAGTTCCACTGTCCATTATTAAATCAGCTTATTCATTTTTTGTTGTTGTGTTATACCACATTAATAGAGTGAAAGATAAAAATCATATGTTCATCTCAATAGATACAGAAAAAGCATTTAACAAAATACAGCATGATAAAAATACTTTCATGATAAAAAAAAGCACTCAATAAATTGGGTATAGAAGGAATATACCTTAACATAATAAAGGCCATATACGACACACCCGCAGCTAATATCATACTCAACAGTGAAACCTTTTCCTGTAAGGTCAGGAACAACACAGACGTGCTCACTCTTACCATTCTTATTCAGCAGAGCACTGGAAGTTCTAGCTAGAGCACTCAGGCAAGACAGATAAATAAAGGGCATCCAAATAGGAAAGGAAAAATTAAAATTTCTATATATGATCTTATATAGAGAAAATCCTAAAAACTCTACCAGAAAACTGTTAGTACTAATCAACGAATCCAGTAAAGCTGCAGGATACAAAATCAACTACAAAAAAAATTAGTTGTGTATCTAAACTAATATGAAATTTATAGAAAAGGATAAAGAAAACAATTCTATTCACAATAGCATCAAAGACAATAAAATATTTATGAATAAAGTGAACCAAGGTGAAAGATTTATGAACTGCAACTGCAAGACTGAAAGAAATTAAAGAAGACACAAACAAATGGAAAAGTATCTTGTGTTTATGGATCAGAAGAATTAATATTGTTAAATTGTCCATACTACCCAAAGCAGCAGTTCTCAACCTGTGTGTCGCGACCCTTTCACAGGGGTCGCCTAAGATCATTGGAAAACACATATATAATTACATATTGTTTTTGTGATTAATCACTATGCTTTAATTATGTTCAATTTGTAACAATGAAAATACATCCTGCATATCAGATATTTACATTATGATTCATAACAGTAGCAAAATTACAGTTATGAAGTAGCAACAAAAATAATTTTATGGTTGGGGATCACCACAACATGAAGAACTGTATTAAAGGGTCGCAGCGGTTGAGAACCACTGACCCAAAGTCTTCTATAGATTCAATCTCTATCAAAATCCCAATTGCATTTTTCACAGAAATAGGGAGAAAATTCTGAAATTTGTATGAAACCGCAAAAGACCATGAATAGCCAAAACAATGTTGACAAAGAAGAACAAAGCTGAAGGCATCACATTTCCTGATTTCATACTATACTACAGAACTATGGTAATCCAAAACAGTGTGGTATCTACATACAAACGGATACAAAGAGGAATGAAACAGAATCAAGAGACTAGAAAGAAAGCCCACATATACACTCAACTAATTTGACAAGAGAGTCAAGAATACTCAATGGGGAAAGGATAGTCTCTCAAACAAGTGATGTTGGGAAAAAGGGGTAACCACATGCAGGTAAGGGGTGAATATCTAAAGAAGCCTGACTTTCATATTGTACTTGCCTTTGGATGACATTGTCTTTGGACCTTTCCAAAAGGAGAAGGAAAGGCATCCCTCCTCCAGCTTCTGAAAGTAGTTAGGCTGGAGTTAATAGAAAGCTCACTAAGATCACTGGTATGATCATCTCCATCCATTACGCATTGCTCAGGCCTTCACTTTAAAACCAGTCAGTGAGTGGAAAAAGAAAAAGAAAGTAGTGAAAGTATTAGCAGAAATCAATGGGCCCTGCTAATGTCCAACCAGAACATACCTATTCTTATGGCCTCAACTTGTAAGTCATAGGGTAGTAGGATAGCAACGGTCTAGGAGCCATCAACTCTCAGTAAGTGTGTGAAATGTGGGGCAAGTAGAAAGATGATGGATTTTGCATTCACAGAGACATTGGTACAGATCGAGGCTTCACCAGTTATTGAACACATTGCTTAATATCTCTGAGTCTTAGAGAGATTATGATAATTAAGATTCTTCTGAGGCTTAGAAGTGAAATCCATAAAGCACTCGGTGCATAGCAAGCACACAGTACCTGTGGTTGTGGTGGTAGTTCACTTTGTTGAGACCCTACATCATGATGGTTCAGAGTTATGGCTCTGGACAAAGATAGCTTGGATTCTAAGGCCGCCTCTGTTTCACTTCTTTTTGTGAGAACTTGCCTCATTTTCTAGTCTGTGCAATAGGACTAAAAGTACTACCTATCTCAAAGATTGGGGAGGTTCCTTTGAATTAATTCATGTATAATTCTTGGAATAGAGCCCAGCACACAGGAAGTGTTCAATAAGCATTAGTTATTATTATTAAAGCTATTATTGCTTTTTTTTTGGCCAATGATGTTGTCCCTATTGTTGTTGACCAGCCAGCTAGGCTTTGAGATTCTAGAAAGATCCGGGCAAGAAAAATTCACATAACAGGGAATGTTGGAGCCCTCAAGAGGACTCAGCCTCAAGGTTGCTTATCCTCCAGTTGAAAACAGATCTACCTGGCCCTGACTGAACAGTGAGAGCTGCATCTGGGGTAATGAAGCCTCGGGGACCAGGAGCAGGGCAGGTCCTGACAACAGTCAATCTTGGATACAGATATATTTTGTTAGAGGTGCTCCCGGTTGGTGTCAGATCATCCTGAACAGTAATGGGGTGTGGTGTGAGTGGAGACCTGGGCTATAATTGAGAACCATGTGGCCCTGTCATCAGGTGATGGCACCTGAGTGACAGGGAGCAGAAACAGGGCCACAGCTAGCCGCTCTGCCTGCCATGGTGACAAGCACTGTGCAGATTTCCACCCAGCCGGAAAGGAGTGGCCTGGGGAGGCCTTTCAGGCACTGTGTTCTGTGCTACCAATCTCTTTCAGCACTTCCTATTTTGCCATTCATAGCCTCTTGCTATTAAGCAGACAGAACAGCTCATATCCTGTGGACAGATGATAGATATGTCATATCTCTGAAAAATTGTTTGTCTTCCACAGGTGTATGGGCTTCCTTCTAAAGCCGGCAGGTCACATGACACTTTTCAACACTCTCTTCTGTACCAGCTTGGCATTCAGCATCCATCAAAAGGGAAATCTTTCACATGCAATTATGACAGAAAATAAAGGTGATGAAGTGTTGTGTACCAAGAAGGGAGGAGATCAAAGGGTGGTAATGAAAACTGATTACAATAGAAGGACAGCTTCAACTCCAGAAGTTGTGTGGGACCGCTTAGGGCCTGACACTGCTTGGGAGCACACATCAGTGCAGGCACAGAAGGAATGGCTATACGTAAAACTGCAGGCCTGGCTTCTCTTAAAATAATAAATTGCCGGGGCTGACTGTAACTCAAGAGGGGTTATACACAGTGTGTGATTGCATCAAAGCAATGCTGAGGCACCTCCTTCCCAGTAATTCACACAATACCTTTCTTCCAGTACCACCCACTTAGTGGCACCATTTCAGACCCTCAGGAGTTGACTTTACATACATTGAGGCTGATTTCCTCATAGGATCTTCCAAAGCACACGACCTGGACACCCAGAGGCTTATTATTGTTGTTTTATGTGATTTAGGGTTTTTTTGGGGACTTTAGTCAGTCAAGGAAAAAGCATAGCCTGTTGACCAGCCAGCTAGGCTTTGAGATTCTAGAAAGATCCTGGCAAGAAAAATTCACATAACAGGGAATGTTGGAGCCCTCAAGAGGACTCAGCCTCAAGTTGAAGTTTGTGAATGAGGCTGCTTATCACTGGAGCCTTCACAGTCGTGTGTGTGCCCATCATGGCATCACCCTTTTAATTGGATAAGAATTTTTCTACCTGCCAACTACATTTCCTAGCAATAGCTATCATCTTGAAAGTATACATCACACACCAGCATTTCAAATCCCAGAAAATGGCTTACCCAGGTCAATTTAGCAGAGATTTTAGATTTTATATCCAGTCTCTTGTTTTGGGAGTTACTATAGGAAAAGCCAACTATTTTTAACTAATTGTGTATAAACCAGTCTGACAGGAGATATGATTGTACTAGTTTCATAATGGTAAATGGAGTGATTCAAAGGAAGCATCAAACTTTTGTCAAATATCTAAGTTCTTGCTTTGATGGCAAAGTACATATAGTTTATCAATGTGGGAAATGCTCAACTATTTGAAAATGGCTTGTTTTTCTCAGTTAAAATTTTTCCAAGTTAAAAGTTCTTCCTCTTGTCTTATTTTTAATAGTAACCGTTTTGTCCCTTTTGCAAATGTCAAGATAATTGAGATTGCTCAATTTCATGTCACAAGACCTACCTCAATGAGGGTGAGAGGATAAGGAAGGTGAACCAGCATTTGTCAGATATTTGCTATCTGATTTTACTGTATCTTCACAAAAGATGGGGATGATGTAACCATTATCCCGATGAGAAAGCCAAAATGAAGTAAATTGGCAAAGGTTTGTCAGCTGCTGATGGAACTAACATTACATTCCCATTTTGTCCAGCCTCTACATTGACATTCTTCTGCCTTTGCTTTCTCACAGTGCTTATTGTGGGTGTTTCTCATAGGGTGTCTATCTCTAACCAAAGGCTGCAGGTCTCGGAATACACAGATGCCTATACAAGTGTCTTTTGTTAGTAACTGAGATTTCTGAATGAAATGTCACTCTGCTCCCCAAATAAATAGTACCACAAAGCAAGTGGCCCTTGCAGTCCTGTGTTTTCACAGCCCTCGAGGGCTCCATATTGGAAATATAAACAGGCATTCACTGGAGTTGTCAGTGGGTCTGAGTGAGCAATGTGTCTTACAGAAGACTTTGTAGTAAGCCAGACTGACCACGGTGAGGACTTCCTGGCTAATTTTGAGTGAGTGTGGATACGAGGGGTCAGAAAGGTTTCCTAGTCTAGATTCTCACTCTCATTGGTTGCTGTGGCCCTTAATTTTCCACCAATGTCCCTATTGTGTCTTCACCCAAGAACACTTGCTCCTGAGTGAAATCATTAGAATAGAGGGAAAATGGGCTCATGAATTCCAAGAGGAAAAGAAAAGGAGAGCCATTAGCAGCAAGGGGAATTCCAGAGGATGCTGGAAAAGTAGTAGGAAAAGAAGGCTCCTGTGGACTTGGGGTGGGGGTAAGAGCAAAGAAATCACTCCTTGCTTGACAGTTTTTCCTAAGACCAGCTTTGCTTAGTAAATCTCATAAGATCAACTTGCTCACTTCAAAGGACCTGGCCCACCAGAAGAACAAAACAGTATTTCTTTCTGTGGCAACTTGGCATTGCAGCTGTCATCACAGTTGTATCCAGAAAAGCAGCTTATTCAAGTGGCAGCTTGTTCCCTGAGGCTTGCCTCATCTTCGAGAAAAGCCCGGTGACACCTCTCAGAGGAAGTCTCTCAATCCAGCACTGATGATTCTTTCTACAGGTAGCAAGCACTTTAGAAATGTCTTCCTGCACATAGGAGCCTCGGATGGTGTTCACTGGTGTCTGTTCAAAGAGAACCCAGCCAGGGTGTTGCCAGAGACCAGTCCAAAGAGGCAATGAAGAATTTCAGGTTGTTTCATTAGACTTTTTTAAAAAACGTCTTTATTGATTTCAGAAAGGGAGAGAGGGGGAGAGAGAGATAGAAACATCGATGATGAGAGAGAATCATTGATCAGCTGCCTCCTGCACGTCTCCTACTAGGGATCGAGCCCGCAACCCAGGCATGTGCCCTTGACCGGAATCAAACCCGGGACCTTTCAGTCCACAGGCTGACACTCTATCCGCTGAGCCAAACCAGCTAGGGTTCATTAGACTTTTAAGAGTTATGTCCCCACCCTCTCTATTTCCTTTTCCATTTAACCAAGAATGCTGCTTACTGCTGTAGAATGAAGTTGGTGACTGATTAAAAGAAAAGTTTCTGTAATTTTAAGTTGCACAAATGATAGGGGTAGATATAGAATATTGGGGACCAGCTATAATTGTAAGAAGTATTAACCATGTTCCGTTAACCATGGTTATTTTGTTCTGATTAAAGAAGGTACATTCTATCCTGACTGGGAGTTGCGAGAGGGACCTGGGAGCTCACCTGGAAATGGGGCCCATCTTCTACACCCAGGAGCTGCCTATTATCATGGAAAGATTAACAGATTGCAAAAACCAGACCCCCCAGCCCTTTGAAGAACCCCAGCCTTTGCATACCTGCAGGCCTTTGCAAATCCCCAGCCCTCATTACCTGTAAACTGCCTCATTGGCATAACCTTTTTGCCTACTTCCCCATGTTATCTTTGTCCTTCTACCCAATATAAGCAGCTGGTTTGTGGTGGGGGGCAGAGCAGATTCTTATGGGTGACCTGCTGCTCTCCCATACTGATGGCGTTATTGGAATAAATGCTCATATATGATTCAATCCTGTCTCTGCTGAATTGGCTCAAGAAGTCACAGGCAACCTGGACCCATTGATTGTCTGAGCACAATGATATCCAGGAGGAAGGGGTGGAGAAGTGGAGAGGACACTCTCCTCTTCTCTCTATCTCTCTAGACCTTGGGTTTATAGGATTTTAGACCTGAAAGGGACTTTATTGAAGCAAGTAGATGACCTAATTCTTTGACTAAGCACATGAGGAAACTGAGGTCTAGAGGTGGGATGTTTGCTTCAAGCTACACAGTTGGTCAATGGGAATTCCATAACTGGAATACTCTGTTCAGGTCTACAGAAGATAGTTTTAAAAGGCAGGATGCACTGGAAGAGGGTAACTGGGATGGTCAGGGCTCATACGTGGATGTGTTGAAGACCCTCGGGGTGTTTGGGCAGCAAGGAAGAAAACACATCAAGTGGTCATAAAACCATCTTCAGATATCTGAAGAGCTGCCACACCAAAGTGTGAGGAGATTCAGTGTGTATAATGGCAGAGGGGATGACTAGGATCCATGGAGCTAGTCACTAGGAGATCAGATTTTACTCTATAGGAGGGTGGTGTTGATCTGCCCTTAATAAGACCCTGGAATACTTGGAAAGAAGAGATTGTCCATCAAATCATATGTTTAGGGGAGTTTCCATGCTGAGAATTATATTTTTTCAAAGCTAAACTTAATTGAAAAGGTTCCCTCAGAATCCCCAAGAGTCCCCATCAAATTTAGAAGTAGAATTAAAGTAGACCCTTAATATGTCAGTTTCTGGTCAAAGCAAATCATCTGCTGACCAATTTATTATTCTAGATAACCATGGCCTTGGGATCTTTAACCTTAGTTGTTGCAAGGCCCAGAGAAGGTGTACCTTTGAAAGGCAGGCCTTCTCTATAGATAACTTTTAGGGTAAAAGCAGAGCTGTATTGGTTTGTTTTAGGTAAACCTGGTGACAGGAAACAAACAAAAAGAAAAGTCAGTGACACCCATGGTTTAGACGCCTACTATTAGTCTAAAAGTGGCAAATCATTCCTGGGATTGAAAGACTCCTGATCCCAGCAAAGACCAGGCCTCAGAGAGACCAAGGCTTCCAGAAAGGACCTTTTAAAAAGAGACCTGTATAGTTACTTCTGAAATGTAAGGGTCATTAAGAAGACGATCTGAGACCCTGAAAGGCATGAGCCCCAGAATATGCCCTTTGTCTCTCCACCTCATAACCTGGCTATGCTTTGAGGCCCAGATTCTTGACTCCAACTGTCAGGTCTACATATTTTATTTGAAGTCTCTTGTGCTTGAATCTATTTCTTTCAGGAAGCTTTCCCTGGCCTCATCAACCTACACTGGAGTCCTGCCTCTGAATTCAAAAGTGGGGAACAGATAATAGGCAATGTGTCAGGATACCTCGAGGTCTCAGGGATAACCTTGTCAAGTTGGGTCACTGTGTGAGCTGGGTCCTGTCAGCGACCCTCTCTAGTTGCCATAAGAATGCCATTGTTATGATATTGAAGTGTCTTAACACTTGAAGTGTCTTCTTCGTTGCTCCTAGCTGTTCCTATCATGCTCCCTTCTTGGGTGAAACCTGATCCCTGGCACATTGGAGGAGGCCATTCCCAAGTTTAGGAGAACACAGCCTCTTCTCCCATGTTGTATACATTCCTCAAGGACCCACTGACCTTTTCCAGGTTGGTGATGTGCAACCCAGAGCCTCGGGCTCATCCTCAGGGTCATTGAGTATATCCTCCAAGGGGACTGACTTTGTCAATTGTTTAGTTCTGCCTTGCCCCCGCATCTCCGCTGACTTTAAGGTGTTTCATTCATCCTCAACATTTCCTGATTTTATCCTGAAGACATCAACAATGTTTGCTAACATAACCATCAAACATCCCATCTGAGTTGCTCATGGGAATGAAAAAACACTGACACATTTTTCCCCTCGAGTGTTATTTCTTGGTTTGCAAATCTGAATGGGGAGAGTAAATTTATTTGGAGAAGCTATGAAATGCCTGTCCTTGGAGAGTGTTTATTTTGGGGATGAGAGGAGGGTCTGTGTGCCCACAAGTACCAGGATCCAGCATCTGAGATCAGGCTAGAGGTCAGAGAAAAGGAAAGCCTTCTAATATTTGCTGCAAATGGAAATAGTAAAGAATTCTGAACTATTTATTGAGTACCTACCATGTTTGGACAACAAGGGAGTGGGGCGTTGTAGGAAAAAGACATTCTAGCTGAAAATGTAACCTACCTGTTTCTTCTCATTTGTTGAGACCTTTATGACTAAATCAGGTAGCTCTGCCAATTGTCCAGAAATTGAGAATCATGTGATTGGCCTCCTGCTTGGGACTGGGAAACACTTTGTCACTTGTATCAGATGGGTCGCTATCTTAGGCTGGCAAAATGAAACCTTAGCTTTCCACACAGCACTTTTTATGCCGCTTGGGAGAATGTGAAAGGCTCTTAGCCTCTCTGAGCCCATTTTTTCATGAATAAAGTGAGTCTAGCGATACGTACCTCAGCCTTAGGGCATGGCACAGTGCTTGGAACCAAGTAGGCACCAGTGAATGAGAGCCACTGTTGTAGCGGGACCATCGTTGCTAGTGCCCAAAATGAAGAAGCTGGAAAATATATTGTTTACGTTGTGACCAATTTTATCCCATGGAAAATCCTGATTTCAGGTTCCCTTATTTCTGCCAGATTTTATAGTATTAAGCTGGCACACTGTAGCCAGGGTACTTGGAAAATGTCTGATGTGCCAGAAGGGAAAATGACAAATCTCTCTAAGGGAGCCACTGGGGCTCTTGTGTTAATTAAAGCAGCAAAGAACTATGGGAGGAAGGCAGATAGTGTGTGTAGTGTGCTACATACGTTCTCAATGGTAAAGGCTGGGTAGGAGAGACTGGCAGAGGAGAGGAGGTAGGATGTGGTACTCTCCGAAGAGAATGATGAACAGCATCAAGTTTACTCACAGCTGAACTTGAGAGCAAGGCAATCACAAAAGAAATCGATTGAGGCAGCAAGATGCCACCTTCCTCCTACTCAGACATCAGAACCCCCAGCCTAGAATGTGTGTGTGGATCTAAAGGGACCAGAGGACAGTGTGGACCCAAAAGAGGACAGTCTGCCTGGTTCTGGACAGGAATCCCCTTTCATTTTGGGAGAGGGAGAATTTCTCCATGAAGATAGACAGCCCCTCAGTTTTCTTCACTAAGCAAATTTGCCAGCATTCCAGTTAGTGTTTCATACTTGCATTTAGCTCAAATAGCACTAATTCTTTGAAAATATAGAAATTGTTATTGTTATAGCAATTTGTTCCCAAAGAACAAAGGCCACAGCAGGCTGGCATTATCTTGATTTTTTTGCCATGGCCCTCTCATCAAAAATAATAATATTTCAAATGCATTACAACATGGTTAATGAGATGTTCACAACGCAGATTATCATAAGTGGAGTGATCTAGACATTTATACTAGTTGACCGGAAAGATTAACTCAATGCACTTTGACCCACCATTTAAGAGAAAAAGACTTCTCTAAATTTCAAATAAAGAAAGCATTTCTTTGCACTTATGTTGCATTTTTAAATTCAGGAAACTGAAATCAGCCTTGCACACAGGACCCAGGCCACTGCTAGGAAGAGAATGAGATAGGCCAGATATTTATAAGTGCCTCCTAGGTCAGTAGATGGACAAAGATCCACCTGGGTGCAGAAGGAGATTTAAATATGATACATTTGTGAAATTTATATTTAAATGAGGAATTAAATTGCATCTTTTTAAATATTAAATCAACTCTCCTTAGGACTGAAGTGCTAGGTCTTGCTTCCTTGATCCCAACAACAGTCATTGAGGCAAGAGATGATCAACTCCACTCAACAGAAGAGGAGGGGAAAGGTGTCAGACAGCAACTGTTCTGTTAACACAAAGTGGTATCTCATGGCTTGTCCTGTAGGGTTCACGGAAGTATTTTGATAGTCTGGGAGAATGGGGCAGAAAAACTAAGGTCTGGGAAGATTTGTGGAAAGAAAGTGAAGACACTGGGAGGTGGATCTGGGTATTATGCTCACACTACTCCTCTTCTAAACCTTCCCCAATGGCCAGGTCTCAAGTAAATGCATTACAATTCTCAAGATAAGAACCTATTCTCTCGCTTAATATGCTCACTAGTTTCCTCCTTTTCAGCTTCCCAGTACGTATACTAATGACCTAAACAAGAGTTAATGATGGATGGTGTTCGTTTAATTGGCTGAAATTGAATGATGTGCACTTTCTGAATCCCGTTAATTCTTGGGACTAATCTACATATTGGCAACTTGTCATAAGAGATGGTTGCAAATGCTGAATCAAACTTTTCAGGGCTTGGCGGTAATAAAATGGCAATATGTTAAATGCCCTCTTAGGACACTATAGAGGAGCTTTTGTATAAGTGAAATGCAATTATGGTAAGATAATGGATTAAATGGCCTTCTTTAAGATACTGGCTTTGTATATCTCGTGTATTAAAAAAGTGGCCTTTCTGAGTTTAGAGTGATTTTTTTTCTTAAGATTTTCTATTGAATTTGAGAGACAGAGAGAAAGGAAGGAGAGAGAGAGAGAGAGAGAGAGAGAGAGAGAGAGAGAGAGAGAGAGAAACATCAGTCGGCTGCCTCCTGCACACCCCTACTGAGATTGAGCAAGCCTGCAACGTGGACATGTGCCCTGACTGGAAGTCTAACTGGCGACCTTTTGGTGTGCGTGGGATGACACCCAACCAACTGAGCAACACTGGCCAGGGCTTCATGTGACTCTTTACCCACGTGAAATGGACCTTGGCCATGATGAGTTCAGCATTAGTAGAGGCGGGGAGGTGTTTGCAACCCTATTCCATGCATCCAAATAGCTGCCTGCTCTTAGGTTTCCTGCTGGGATTTACAAGGCTTCATGGCTAAGCTTCCCATTAGGGTTAGGACTGAAATTTCCCCAGGAAACCACAGAGTGACTTGACACCAGATTACTCTATCGTCTTTCCCACTTACCATTTGGGAGATATTGGAAAGCCTCTGAAAGTTGTCTCTAAAAATGTGGATCATAATATTTGCTCTGTGTTTCTCTCAGAGTCTGAGGACCAGACAAAATGGCAGTTTGAAAATGCTTCATATACTGCAAAGCCTGCACAAATATTGTTGTTATGACTGCATGAGCTCTTCCTGGTCTGTGAGAAAACATCTTCCCTCATCCTCCCCTGTCTTGTTAGCCACAGTGAGAGCCTAAGCACTCTGAGCATGTTTACGCTGCACATGTGAGCAAGTCTCACCATCCTCTTGTCCCTCTCGAGACCTGGACTGGATGCCAGGCGCACTGTTACCTGGGCATCCTTCAGCTGGATTGAAATGTGTCTGGTCAGAACTAAAGCTGTGTTTCCAACCATTTTCTAACTGCACAAGTGCTCGAAGTACATTAAAAAAAGAATCCAACAATAAACTATCGCTTGCTGCTGTTCGACTGCCAGAACTTTAGGATCTCTATGGGTTTCATGAATATCAAAGGATTCCGTTTAATATAACTTTGTATTAAAGTGGGCCTTACTGTCAATTTAGCAAAGCCTCTTGTTTAATCTCGAGTTTTGTGTAGTTTTTATTAATCCAATGTGCATCTGTTAAATATAACTCCAGATAATGCAACATTTGATTAAATGGAACTTCTTAATACAGCTATTAGCTGGTGGGATTTTTTTTCCATTTATGCATTCCACACTGAGCCTGATAAAATGGCACTAGCATCTAGCCCGAGGTGTGGAATGTTAATAGTGGGATCTTGGACGGTTCGCTTATTTTTTTATTTATTTCCTGCATGTGCCACTCACAGCAGACTGCCAGGTGGGGGTCCCGGAAGGCTCATGTTTTCAGTTTAGCCTTGGAGCCCCAGAAACTGGCAGGCTAGACCCCACCCCAAGGGCAGCACCAGCCTGGTGGGAAGAGGCAGAGGAGCCACATTAAGCCAGAGTCGAGGTGTATTTTGTTCCTCTGTCAGAGTGGCCTTTCCCTTCAGGGCTGTGCAACGTGTCCAGGGACCCTTTGTTTACCGCTTCCTCTGCTGGGCTCTGGGACAAGAAGGCCATTTGGGCCCAGGCTGCCCTGGAGGCAATGGTTTCCTCTGCTTCGGGACCTGCAGCTCTCATAGCTCTGGACCACCTGGTGCCTGGCAAAGAGGAGGCACGCGCTCACTTTTTCTGAGCCATTACCCTGACCAGTAGCCAGGGACTACAGAGGCGCCACTCGTCCCTTCAGTGCACGTTTCTTGGGCACCTACTGCATGCAGGACCCCATGCTGTTCCCTGGAAATAGAGCAGCGAACAAGACTCAGTCCCTGCTCACTGGACCTTTCATTCTTACTGATATCCAGCCGCTAGTGAAGGGTGTTGTCCATACGTCTCTCTGTTGGTTGAATGATTTGATCTCTACTCTATTAATTGAGTTTCAGCTCACTGAATTGAGTTTATGCCATGGTGACCACCATTTGGCCTATATAATCACTCTTAAAGTGGTATTTTGATCGCTTCCATATTAGTTTTAATTCCTTGGAGATAGAGATTTGGGTTCCATTTGATTCAATGCTTATTTACAAATTGCCTGTCATGTACAAGACTCTGCATTTTTACTACACTTTCAGCCTTTCCCAGGATGATGGGTATAAACTAGTCCCTCCCTGTAAGCCCAGCCCAGCTGGGGTCACCATCCATATCATTGAGATGGTAGACTTATACACTTACAATGATGACCTCCAGGCGATGACAGTGTCTTCCTTAACACAACAATTGCATATTGAATATATAAAGAAAATTTTCCTATATATCAAATGAGTCTTCTCAGAGACACCTGTAAATTTACACAGAGACACATTGTAAACCAGTGGTCCATGCTCCTCTCCTAGGCATGTCAGGGACTAGGACACGCCTCTAGTTAACAAGACTATAGAGGAAAAGGCACCAGGACAGTGGAGTTTACTAGAAGTGAAATAGTCAGAAACTATGCAAGTCAACCAGCTGTGTACCTTTGAGCACATCCCAGAACCGTTTTGAGCTTCAATTTCCTCATCAGTAAAATGGGAATTATCCCCATGCCTCATGGAGTTATTAAGATCAAATAAAGTAATTCTGGAAATATGCCTTGTTCCATGTGCTTGGACTCAATCAATGTTATTTCAGTCTGGTGGCTGGATGGGGACAGAGGTGAGGAAGGAGAGTGGGGTACGAACCTGCCAAGAGATTTTATGGGAGGCAGCTTTTACTTCTGTGTCCTCCGGGTAACTGTGGGGTGAAGTCAGGGACCATTTTGTCCTGGGAAAGATCATCACAGAAGACTCGAAACTCCCTTCAATTTTAGCAGCCCAGAGAAAGGCATTCAATTTTCCTTATTTCCGTCTTGGGGATTGCAATCTACATTTGCAAGAAAATGAGGGTGTCATTTTCCTAGTTTCCAGGCACCTCGGCTGATTCATGGCAGCATTAGAAGTGGTTAATGGCAATTGAGGCAGCAGCAGTTTTTGGCGGCAAGCAAGACCCTGCCAGGGACCTGGGTAACTCTCAGGTGTTATTACACCCTGTCTGGCTTTCTATCGCCCTCACTGGTTTTTCCATCAAGTTATCTGCCAGTCTCCTGCTTTCATTTCCTGGGCAGAGATTCGGAGGTCAGCCGGAAACCCCTCTGCATTGCAGCAGAGGGGCTGATGCATTGATTCTTGTATTTGGATCGGATCATAGATTGAAATTAGATTGCTTCCTCTCCTGGCTTAGGTTATGATAGCACTCTGTAGTTTAAGAAAATTTATTTACTGTGCATTTTGCTTCTTGAAAAGCCTGGTAATTTGTTTCTGTCCTCTACTCAAAGAAAGTAGGTCGAGGGCTGGCCAGGATCCAGGGCTAATGAAGTGTTGGTGAGAAAAACACCACCCAGAGAAATGGATCTTTATTAGACGCTTCCTGTTGTGATGGTGGCGATATTGCAGTGCAGGGCTCTGTTTCCTTAAGCTTTGACTGGGGTTGGCCGACTCCCTCTTGCGGGGCCCCCGCATCCCAGATGGCGAAATGTGTCTGAGTTTGGCAGCCTGCATTCACCTGATGGAATAGCACTTCCAAAGTGTGCGTGCACCTGAGAAGTGGAGGGCTCAGCACTCAGTTGTGGGCCGTGTGTAGATTTGTGTGCTCATTTTCAAGTTGTCTTTGAGCTGCTCCCGGGTGGATGAGTGGAGAGAGGATCAGGCTTTGTCTGCACTTGTAGGGGCTTCCTGAGGCTCCAAGGCCAGAATACCAAGATTGAAGCTTCTTAAATAGGATGAAACTGAGGTGTTCAAATCCACAAGAAGAAGGACGGTTCCCAGACTTTCTCATCTGATGGCACACTTTGTGTCTCGGTAACATTATCATGATGCCTCTAGGTGCATATGAGTGTGGCACACACACACACACACACACACAGTTCTGTTTGTTAAGTAGTTAGATCCACATAGTTAAAAAATATTTATGTCCTAATAACGTAATAGCCATTTGGAAAAAATATACATAAATTGCAAGAAAACATATTTGTATGTATACTTTAACAACCACAATTACTACCAATGGGATGTGACTCAGATTGGAATCCTATTGGACATTGCCACCTTTATCTTGTGTTCCACACTGACTTTCATGCAGTACTTGCTTTTTATCACAGCAACAACTGAAAGTTTCACAAAGATGGGACATGATTAAAGAACTGGACCATGACCTGAGGTTGAAACTGAGCTAGTAGTTTGCAGGGTGTTTGACAGCTGTTGAGTATTTCTTTGTTTTCCTCAAAAATTTAATATATTTTAAAATTAAATGGGAATTAAAACTAAATTAAGTTAAATCTGTTTTAACTTCAGTGTCTCACAGTGCCATCCTGAGTTTGCTACAGTGACCCAGGGTGACTCGGCATACAGTTTGGGAACCCGGGCCCTGGGTACAAGATGCTCTCAGAGAGCTCACAACTGGAAGGGAGGGAACTAGTGCTTGTCAGGCTGGCTCTGCTGGGAAGCGCTTCCCCCGTCATCTGAGACCCAGTAAAGGTACCTGAACCCCAGGCTGCCTGCAGTGCACTGGGTTTTGTGGTTCCAAAGGGTGAAGTGAACTCCGGCCACTCATCACACTAGTAAGCTGCACGGGTCCCTCACTGGCAGCGGCTCCCCCGGGGACTGCGGGCTTCTTTCTTTAGCGGCATAACTTCTCCCGCCAGGGGATGCAATTGTGTCCAGACTGAAGTTCAGGACAGACAGAGATTCCAGCTCCAAGTGCTCACAATTCAGAGGCGACATTGGATGGGGTAATGTGGCCCTTTTCTTGGCACAAATGAGAGCAATTACACTTAATTAAATAATTACTGAATTTAAATAATTAAATTAACATTTTTTTCTTCGCTTTCCACGTGGATCTTACCGAAGTGGCCGTATTTTCAAACCCAGCAAGAACACACCAAAGGCAGAATAGGACTTCTGTGTGTACTGGCCACAGAATCCCCAAGTGCAAGTTCTCTGAGTCCTGGGGACTAGGTGGGGATCACTGAAATGGAAAAAGGCCACTGTGCATCCAGTGGAATGAAATTCTCTTTCCAGATTTACATTTCTGACGATGTTGGCAAATCTTCATGTCGCTATTTGGCTGCGAGTGAGTGACTGGGCGTCTTCCTGTGGTTAGGGCCTGAACACATTCTGTCAAGTTTATTTTCCAAGGAAGAGACTCCTTTCAGCCCCTAATGGGTGTGTGGCAGCAGGTGGGAATGGCCAATGAGGAGTTGGGAGACCCTAAATCTCTTTTCATCGGATTTGAATGTTGGTGGCAATATAGAAATGCATTGAAGTGTTTCTAACAAAGCTGCCCTCCCTGCCTGGCATTCAGAGGGGGCGAGAGGGTATTTTGCACCATGACAACAGGTGACCTCTATTTGGAATTGTCAACAAACATTAATCGGCCTTCTAAAACACATATGCTGTAATGTAAGAGGCTGGCTGCCTGGAGGGAGGGCCGGCCCTCCGCAACACTGGGCCCTCTTACAGGATGTCAGCAGACGCGGTTAATTGGTAATGATTAGGGCTGTCTGAAAGCCGATTCCCCGAGTTTGGCGAACACATAATTGTTGTATGTAACCCAGAGCGGCTTTGCTCTTTCATCTATATGAAGAGATCAGAAAAGGGAGATTTACGGCTTAGGCAGCCCCGAGCCGCACGGAGCAGGCTTAATTTTCCTTTCCAAAGGAATTGAAGACTGCTGTTGTGACTAGTTCTTGGTGGCTTATATGGCATGTTGAGGTCACCTGCGAGTTTTTGTTAAATGATTGATTGACTGAAATTAATTATTCTGTCAGAGCTGAACTGGAGGTAAGATGGAGGACACTGATAAATACCAAAGCTGAAGCGATGCTTATAAATGCACTTATGTCTCTTTCTATTTAAAGAAATCAGACAGAATGCAGAGATCCTGGATGGTGTTGGGTGTCCCCTCCCCATTTTCCTCTATAGCCCTAAGGTATTTTCTTTCAAAATCTGAAGCTTTGAAATGAGTGGCCATTTACTCAACTCCAACTGTAGGATATTTGAACCCTTTGTCACTTCAGTTCCTTCTACCCTTTCTGCAAACACCTCAGCCCCTGATAAGAGGCTGATTCCAGGGGCTGCCTGAGATTAAATCAACTGAATTCAGGGAGTTGTGTTTGAGCTAATGGCTAAGCAAGTTGGGGAATGTAGCTGGTGAGTTGGAGAGTGAGTGGAAGGCAGGTGTTTGCTGCTGACTGTCAGATTCCTGAGGCGTGGAAACACCCAGGAAGGCCCTTGGAGGAAGGCTGTGAAAGTAGCTGTGTAGTGACAACTGTCTGAAGTTTGGGGTCGTAAATCCCAGGAAGGGAATCCAGTAGCCAGTTAAGGAAATGTCAGAATGACTCTTTTGATTACCACTTAAAGGACAAGCGATTGTTTACTTCCAAGTCACTGGAAACAAAGCTTGAAAGATCCATTTCCCACCTGGGTTCTGAGAGCACATGGGTTTCGAGGACCTCTTCCTGAAGTGGCACCAGTTCAAAATGAGCAAGAACACCTTGGAAGTGCAGAAGAGGACTTAGAAGCCAATTGGCTAAGATATCAGAATTATAAACCTACGCCCTGAAAGTGTGTCTCTTACGTCGTGTGCCCTTTGGTGAAAGTATGTATGAATCAGGGCTGTCTAGTGCTTTTCAAAAATAGGGAAACCCCACAAGGATTAGATAGGTTGATGTCCTTGCCAAAGCCATCACTGATACCCATTCTATTAGAACTGAGAAATACCAGCAGTCACATGGTTCACTGATTGTAAGAGTCTAGTGTGCCCTTTAGAATAATTGGGTGCTTGTTAAATATTCAGATTCCTGAGACCACCTCCCTAGGTTTGCCACAGACTTTCCTTATTTGATCAATGATAGGACCAAGAACCAAGGGAAGCCCTAGCTGGTTTGGCTCAGTGGATAGAGCATAGGCCTGCGGACTGAAAGGTCCCAGGTTCAATTCTGGTCAAGGGCACATGCCCAGGTTGTGGGCTCAATTCCCCAGTGGGAGGGCATGCAGTAGGCAGCCAATCAATGATTCTGTTTCATCATTGATGTTTCTATCTCTCTCTCCCTCTCCTTTCCTCTCTGAAATCAATAAAAGTGTATATATATATTATATATATCCCATGTTCAAAGGCTGTTAAATCGTGTTGTTTACCCATATCTTCAGAAAAAAATCACTTCTACTGTTATGGTAAACAACCTGCTTCCCTATTTATAATGGTCTGGCCCTCTAGCAAGTTCAGTGCAAAATTATAGCTAATTTGCTTACAAATGTCAGGTGGTCATAATAATCTGGCCACTCGGGATATATATATATATATATATGTATAATCTCCAAGGGAAAAAAACTAGCTACTCATTTAACAAAAACAGCTCTCTGAAAGGCCCGAGTAAACTACAGGCAGATTGCAGATGGAACTTTTTGTGTTTGAGTAATTTTGCTCATCTTCCGGCAAGCCATGGCCATTTCAATACCAGTCATCTTAGGCATCCTGCTATTGAATGCATGCCTCCTGGGTATCTTAGAAAATGAAATGATCAAAATAGGTGGGGTCTGGAAAATTGCTATTTCTTGATGGTGGTTAAAATTTCACTGGCTAGATATAACTGAAGCAACAAAGGAATATTCATGTAAACTATCATAAATTGAGTTATTCTACCATTCTGTTATGGAAGGAAGTTTTAAGTATTTCTTTCCCAGCAATCTCTTTATCCTCATTCATGCTAGGCGATAAGAAATGATATCTCTCTAATTTATGAAACTGTGACTTAAGTAGAGCTCAAATTTGTACTCTTTTAAACACAGTGTTTTATGGGGTTAAATGGAAGGCCTGAAAATGTACATTGATATCCCATCACCTTATAAACTTTATGAGTCTTAGTGCCTTACAGTATATCTGAAAGCAAATTAAAGACTTTATAAGATCATTTTTTAAAAATACCCTCCTCCTCTTTTTAAATATGTATGGCTTCTATATATGGCCTATAAAATGTTTTGGAAAGTGGACATCGCTGAACTACGGCTAGGATTGCATAAATATTTGGTTATAGATATGAGTGTGTTTCTTGAAGTTGTACATATGTCAGAGCTTCCTTAGCTGTTCCTACAAAGCGAGCTCCATTAGCATGTGGTGGGAGATAAAGGAAGCAATGAGCCGAGGGAGAAAGGCATATTCGCCATTGCCCATTGCCGGGCAGAGCGCTGCATTACGTTATCAATGTGTCGGTTCTGTGCTTAACAAAGTTAAACAAATCTATGATTGGAGACTGTTTTCAGTTGTCATTTTGAATAATAATTAGGTCCCTGCTCCAATCAGTCTCTTTTAAGGTGGTTTTAAAAGTTCATGGCTAGAAAGATTCTGTATTTAGGGGAAAGGCCCCTTACTAAGCAGGCAACTGGTTGGTTTCATGTGGCCAATAATTTACCCAGAAATTCAACTGGAGAGTCTTTGGCCCTTTTAGAATACTGGGTTATGTTTTGTTGTTGTTTTCAATCCCAAACATTGCTGAATGTATATCTTCTGTGGGGAGGGAGAGAGCTAAGATGAACACACCATATTTTCATGTACTTCTAGCTCTGAAGTCTTCAGTGGCAGTGAGTAGAACATGTGACCATGAAACTTACACAAAGAAAGGTGCGTATGTAATCTTTGAACAAAAAATGTACTGAGAGCTACAGAGTTCTGGGCCCTGTAGTAAGCACTAGGCCCTAGGGCAGTAATGGAGAACCTATGACACCCGTGTCAGAGGTGACACGCGAACTCATTTTTTTGGTTGATTTTTCTTTGTTAAATGGCATTTAAATATATAAAATAAATATCAAAAATATAAATCTTTGTTTTACTATGGTTGCAAATATCCAAAAATTTCTATATGTGACACGGCACTGGAGTTAAGTTAGGGTTTTTCAAAATGCTGGCACGCCGAGCTCAAAAGGTTCGCCATCACTGCCCTAGGGAGTCAGAGGTCTAAGCAGACAGTGACAGTGAAACGTGATACAATCATGTGTGAGAGAAGGCCCCCAAAGAAGGAGGAGCTAACTTCTAACTTGAGCTTTCAGGAGTAGGAGGAAGAACCTGTGAATCTATTGCTTAGCCTGAGAGCTCAATCCAGAGTTGATATTTTGGTGGGGGACAAGTGAGGATGGTTATTCAGGTAGAAGGTATAGCCTGTTCAGAGGTACAGAGACTTGAGAGGACGTGGTCTGTCAGAAAGTTAGAGGTATGCAATATTGTTGTAGCATCACTTACAAGGAGGGTGAGGTTACCGCCAAATAGGGTTCTGAGTTTGACTTTCAAATAGGCTCACATGTCCAGGCATTGTCATGCTTCTTTAAGAGTTTGAAAATACTTAAGGGACACAGATCCTGAAGTGTACGGGGTCTCAGGCTGAGACCTGAGACTTAGTTTCTTAGCTTATGAGTCAGTTGGAAAGCATTCAGCCTTATTCTCTGAAATACTTAAGTTATTCATTGGAGGTGATCTAGCTTTTAGGTCAGTTTGCCCCCGCAGATCCACAACGGGTCAACGCCTGCATGAAAAGTCTAATATGTACTTTGCATTCAGATAGTTTGACTGTAGGTCCCTGATGGGTGTGATGTGAAGAAGGAGCTCCTTAGCAAAGATTTTACAAAATGCTTGGTTAAGCAAAACTAAGCAGGCTTTCGTTCTGTCAGGCTGCCTAAGCCTTTAATGTGCCAAAGTACAGGATGCACCTTAAGGAGGATGGGAGAGTTCCTAAAATTATGTCCTGAAATTACTTGTTTGTGAAAACTTTTTTTCACATAGCCTTTTGTGAAAATAGTGTTCCCTAGAATGTTCTTTGGCTAAACCACTCATAAGATTCATTGAAACAGATCTTCTGATTGTACACCGAGTGGACTTTCCTTTAGCAAAAGTTGTATCTACTCTGTTCCTAAACTGCCAGTGAAGAGGGGTGAAAACCAGTCCATTCAGAAAACACAAAATGTGCTCCCTACTAATCATTTGACATCATGTTGGTGAAAGAAAGGATTGCATTCCTCCCATTCTAACTGGTCACTTTTGCAAAGACACATCCCCAGCCTCTGGCAGGCAGCATGGGGTCTGCCGGGAAGTTTCCAGCCAAATGCAACTCTTCTTGACCTTGTACCATTTAAAGTCGCAGGGCTATTAAAGCAGCAGCCAGGGCATTCAGAAGAGCTGTGACTAGGCATAATGTGCCTTTTGAGGGTGACCATTCATTTGTCCATCTAATTAGCACTTAGCACCTTTGACTGCCCCACACATCTTTAAACACACACACACACACACACACACACACACACACACACACACACACACACACACCAAGCATATGGGCCTTCGCTGCTTGGATTGCAGGGCTCAGATGAAAATCAGGGCCTGGCCTTGTATTTATGGAGGTTTCTTCTTTCCACTACGTCTTACCTATTTCCTCAGCCCTGTTCTCAGTAATGCCTGTCACAAAGAACCCCATAAATTTAACATTTGCAGCTATAAGTTTGTCATTCTTTTCTTGAAATAAGATCAGGGCACTATTATAAAACAGCACAAGGCTGAATGTGAGAGCAGCCAACATATTGTTGACTGATTCATCTGGGGCATTTAGTTCTTCAAAATGGAAAAACAAAATAGAGTCTAAAAAGCAAACACAGTAAATTAAAAGAATGTTATTCTATGCATAGAACAGCTGTTTTAATACTTGCTTCATAGAGTCATATGACTGACCCACTTCTTTTCGGATAAAATATGTCTTCCTTTAAGGTTATTATTAAAGACACATGGAGACATTTACTTTGGTCTTCTTGTCAGCATTGTGCCACATTTGAAAAAAAAATCACCATTTGAATTTGGTTTAGATCCATGATTTGCATGAAAATGATAGTTAATCATATCCATGTGATGACAATTAGTGTTTAGCTAAGAAGACCTTGCCATTGTTATCCTGAAGCCAGTGGTCAGTTATGAAAGATTGTCCTGGTGGTAGCTGTTTCTTTTGAGTAACTGCATAGCTCTGTCTGCTTTGCCAACTAGGAAAGATGAATTAACAGGAAGTGAAAGATTTAGTGTCTACATGAAGTAGGATAGAGTGATCCACTACGGGGAGAAAGCTCACATTGGGCCTTCTTTGCCATTATCTCATTTCTTCAGCAAACATTGAATGCCTACTCTGTGTTAGGGTCTGGGCCGTTCATTATACAATTAGAAGCTCCAGAGGGCAGGGACCCCATGGTTGTGTACCTGAAATATCTATTGGTTTTTAAGTCTGAAACAGAAGTCTTCCAGTCTACTTGAGGTTTGTCCGTGGTCCCAAAGCTGCTAAGTGTCAGGACAAGAGTCCAAATCTTCTGCCTCTTCTCCAGCTTTTTTCATGTGCTGCTTCCTTCATTTGCTTTGTTTGGTATCAATCATTCAGCAAGTTTTATCAAGTGACTAGTTAGAGATGAGTAGAATGCTGGGCTAGATGCCCTTCCTGTTCTGCTTGCTGTGTTGGTCATTGTGGGTTCTCCGGTCAGCCTCTTCCTCTCTGTTAACTCCTTAAAGCCCAGGACCAATTCTATTTCATCTTAGAACACATGATTCTATTTTGTTACATTCATCTAATTGTATGACATCAGACATGTAATAAATATCTGCTGAGTGAAAGAATGATTGAATGAATGAATGATCTGGTCATATTCCAACTCAGGACAGGCTCAGCCTGCCTGCTCTGTGATTTTCCAGTTATATCTTTCATTGTCTCCTGGCGATGGGGCCCTAGTATCCTTATAGTGCAACCCATTTCTACATGGGTAGCTCTGACGACAGAATGATATTTCCTCTTCTTAACCCCAATTCGCTAACATCACAGCTTTCTCTCCTAAAGCCCCACAGAATAGATGTGATTTCTCTTTCACAGGTCATTCACAAGGTCATTCAGATATTGCAGGACACCTGGTATATGCTTCTCCTCTCCAAATTTAACATAATTTCCTCATTCATTTCTCATATGACACAATTCCCTGATGCATCTCCATCTTGGATGCTTTTCTATCAACATAGTTAATTTGGCCAGTTTTCTATGTAAGTGTGGGGCCAGAACTGAACATTCGTGTTAAGAATGGGATGACCAGAGCAGAATAGGGTCAGGACATTGCCTTCCTTCATCTGAACTTCTACTTTCATATGTTTAGGAATTAAATTTTACACTGTTTGTTATTATATTTCATTTTTAGTAGTAATGCCACTGGGTTGATTCATAGGAGCTACTGGTCATCTGAACCAGGGGTTTTCAACTACAAGTGATTTAGTCTTTCTGGGGATAGTTACCAGTGACTGGAGACCTTACTGATTTTTACTATTTTGGGTGGGTGGTGATACTGACATCTACTGGGTAGAAGCCAAGTTTGATGCTAAAAATCCTACAATGCATGAGACAGCCTCCCACGATGTAGAACTATCTGGTTTGAAATGCCAGTAGCACTTCTACTGAGAAACGCTGGTCTAACCTACCGAATTCTTCTCCTTGGCACCTCTTGGAACAGACCTTGATTCTCAGCTTGTGGGGCCTCTCAAATTCTTGAAAGTGAGTCGGTGAGACCTCTTCACTCCAGATGAAGCTTTCTCAGGCTTGCTGTCAATCCTTTCTACGACTCCCAGTGTTTTAACCTGCCGGTTATCTACCCCTTTGCAGTTAGAGCAGTGCTCCCAGAACTGAGCAATGCTTTGGTTAGCATCAGAAACCTAGGGCAGAGCTTCTCAAAACTGCAGTATGCACAGAAATCACCAGGGGATTTAGTTCAATTCAGGCTCTGATTCATGAGGTTTGGGGATGGGGTGGGGACTTTGTTACTAACAAACTCCCAGGTGATGGGTGCTGAGGCAGAAGTTCTACCATTGGACTGCACTTTGAGGAGCAAGACTCTTAGCAAGTTTCCTATTGGCATTATTTGAAAAAGGGCTTCTTCCAGTCCCTTGGAGTAGGGTATAAGTGCTTGAGGCTGGGAACCTCCGCCTACCAGCCTTGACCCTGGCCATGTGGCAGGACCTGGATCTGTGATGCTAAAAGGCTAAGAAAGACTGGTCTACTAATTGCTGAGCAGTGTTTGTAACTCACAGGTACTTGCTGTACCCTGTTCCATGCTGAGGAGAAACAACAACAAAACAATGTCCTTCTCCTAATTGAGAACTGGAGGTAGGAGCAAGGGGGCAGCTGCCCCCAATCACAGACTGGAAGGGATGTAATATCCAGCTGTGAGTTGGTTTCTCCAGATTATGTATATGTTTATAAATTATCCTAGGAGTTCCTTTTCCTCATTCTCTTTATTGTAGAGTGTATTTCTTTAAAATGACAGGTTTAATTTTTTTCCCCACTCTGTGTAGATTTCATGGATGATGTAGCTTAATAAATCAAACCAATTTCCACCATTGTATCAAGACTCTTTAATCAGTTCTTGAATTAATGCAATCAAACGGTTGAATTCTTACATTCATCTCTATATTTACGGCTCTGTTGTGCTTTTTTATTGTATCGGAAGGGGAATATCTTCATTCACAGCCAAAATAAAATAAATCTAGGCACGTTATCTAGTAAACTGACTAGGGTATATGGTGTATGGTGTGTGTGTGTGTTTGCATGTGTGTGTGTTTGTGTGTGCATAAACTACAGAAGTCATCAACATAGCTCTCATATTAAATTTTGTGTTGGGACATCAGGTTCTGGAAGCCAGCATTGTATCAAGTTCTATGATAATGGTCCTGTTTTACTAGGTCATTAACCCATGGGTTTTCAAATATGTTTATGGGGCAAGCGTTTTGAAATTATGGTGCCCCTTGATGAATGCCCTGGATTTATATATATATATTCTAGTTAAGAATCTTGGGTCAGACTGCCCTGAGAAAATCCCAGTTCCTTGTGGCCTGGCTGTGTAAATTTGTGCATGCTACTTAACCTCTTTGTACCTCTTTTGCTTTAAAATAAGGATAACATTACCATCTCTCACACGGAATAGTTGTTAGGAATAAAATCACAGGCATTTGGGCCCATAACAGGCACGTAGTGAGTATTCGCTATAGTGGAGACTATTATTAATATTATCCCAAATTTAAAACAGCCAAGCATGTCATTTTCTGCCAAATCAGGAATGCTGTCTTATGGCACATCCTCTCAGAGACAATAGTAAAAGGCAGTAAGGATATAAGAAAAATGACTAGAGGACAGTCAGAAAATTGAAGGAATCCTATTTTTAAATATGGTTATTTGTCTCCCACAAATTGGGAAACTAACTCTATTATTGAGTTTTATTCTAGGAACCCAGGAAACACAGAACCAAGGGTTGTGTTGATGCAGAGATTGTGTATCAATCCTACTGTACTTATTTTCCCATGCTCTGAAATATCTTGAGTCCATAAGAGGTGGCACACACTGAAACCTCTTTCTGATTTTACAAGATCAGGATAGTACACTGGTCAATTCAAAATACTATTTAAAGTATGTGGAGTAAGACCTACTTTTTAAAACATGGTGTGCATACTTATGAATGTGTGTTTAATAGAACTATTGATAGCTACTTTAGGGAGTGATTATTTTGATTACTGAACATTTTATAGTAGGGTTTCTTATAATACCAAACGGCTTCCATTTCTACTCTTTTTGCCAGTTTTTAATATGGTTCATAAACACAAAAACTCCATATCTTAAAATTCCAGTGGCATTCATTGATGTAGGTGGATGAGTTTTTGTTAAGTTGCACAAGGAAAGACTGGGTTGGGATATCGGATGGGTATATGGAAATAGCAGGAGTTTTAAAATGTTATTTCTTGAGTTTGGACCAGTAGCAATGGCTGGTGTTATTACTAATCAACTGTGTCATATAAAAATTATACTTGATATTGTAAAGCACTACGCACTTTCACATGCATGCTTTTCATTTATTCCTCATAAGACTTGTGTGGTAACTCTTAGTGGCCCCACCTTATTATTGAAAAAGCAGAGACAGAGAAGTGAAACGACTTCTCAAAGCTCACACCACTTGTAGATGCCAGAGCTAGGCCTCCTCCAAATCCATTGGCCAACTTGGGTATGTCTCAGTCCACCATAGCCACATGTCATAATGGTCCTAAGTGTCCTTTGTGCGGAACGCAGCACCTGTGCATCGTTTCTGTAGCTAATCCTCAGCTCTTGTTTGCTGGAAGCATTGTTTCCGTGATGTGTGAGGATGCTAGTGGAGCTTGTATCAAATATCTTAGGTCAGAAGCCTCTTAGCCCTTGGGAATCAGTGGGTAATCCACATAGAACTGGTGGATCTGTTTCCATTAAGTCAGGCCTTCAGAACTGCTGTGTCAATTAGCTTTCGCTGGGTAACAAACCAGCCCCCAAATGGTAGTTTAAAACAACAAATCTGTGTTTATTTCCCAGTTGTGCAGATGGGCGATTTGAGTTCACTCAGATTGTTCTCTGGATCCATAGTAGTCTCAGCTCTTCTTGGCTGGTCTCCCCCACAGGTCTCAGCTGGGAACCCTGCTTGGATTATGTGACTGGGGCCTCTTTCATGTGGCCTTTCATCTTTCAGCAGGCTAGTCCCAGTCCTATTCACCTGCTGGGTCCGGAGTTCCAAGAGCAGCAAAAGAGCAAGCCCAGTTCATGAGCACTTTGCCAGTCTCTGCTTGCACCTTATTTGCTACCATCTCATTTATCAAAGTGAGTCCCATGGCCAAGTCCAGAGTCAGTATGAGGAGGAATCACCCTGTGACATGGATACAAATTGACATTGAACAGCTTGGGGACCGTTACAGCAACAGTCTACCACACTGCCGTATCAAGTTTTTCTTCCCTTCCAAATTTTTTTGAGAGAAGTTATATTGCCATGAACAACTGGGCAGGTCCTTCTCTTCACTGAGGTATTTCCTTATTCCCTCAAAACTCTGTCAACCCCATAAGCTTGGCCCTTTACAAAGCCCTGGCTTCTTTCGGTGATGCTGTCCTGCCCCCTCAGTGGGATGGCGTGGCATTAATGAATTGAAAGATTGTTCTTAGTCAGGGCTTTTCTGACTTTTTAATGGTGTGCATGTAACTTCTCCTTGTCAGCTTTCCTTGTAGAAATGCATTTGTTTATTTTGAATCCAGACACTGGAGTTTTCTGCTTGGGAAAGAATTTTAATGAAGCTTCATCAGGTGTGTTAAGCCATCGGGAGAGGAGTCTTTTGTGCCCAGAGAAAGCTGTGCGGCAGTCAGGTGCCTCTTTCGAAAAAGGACTGTAGGAAGGAAGCTAAACCTTTTTTTAATGATTTTTCTCTTCTTAAAACATATTACTTTGCATGAAAGTTTGTGTCAAGGAGTTTAACTCATGGAAGGGGAGCTTAATGATGTGCAATCTGGAGGAAGGAGCGGACACGCGGTGATAATTCCCAAGCACATGAAAGGGAATATTTCACGTCGCTGAGACACATGTGATTTCTTTGGATGCAAATAACAGAAAGAATGATGACAGTTATACCAGTTCCCTACTTTGGGGAGAAATCACCAGCTTAGCAACACTAAATGGCAAGGCATTTCTGGCTGAGTTCTTTCCCTGACTAATTGAAAACACATCTCTCTATTTTCCTGTCGTTGAGAAAGAACTACGCTTTGGTAAATAGCACTCAAAAGTATACTTTTCTAAAAACTCAGGCCTGTGCTGGGCTCTTGGTCATAGGAGAGCGAAAATGCTTTCTGATGCCAGAGAGCATGAGAGTTTTGTGGAGACAGTCAGACATTGGTAGGTTTGGAGTCCCAACCTGGTAGAATCTCACCAGCTTTGTCCTCGTGACATTATCAATGTGAACAAATCTCTTCCCCTCTGGCCTCAGTTCCTTCCCTAATAAAACAGAAGAATGGAACAGATGATCCCAAAGTTTTCATCTCTGTCAGAAAAGCCTATAATTTTGAAAGATAGACAATTACTTTTTGGTTTGGGATTAGGCGATTCACAGAAGACAGTATAGAATACTTACTGGATTTATGGCAGGAGACACTTTGTAAAACACAACAAAACAAATCCAAGCTCTGGTAGAGATCTATCCATGTGCCCATCTACCCTGTAGCCACCCACCCATCTATCCACATGCCCATATACCCATCTATCCACCACTTTCTTGTTTTATTTATTTGTTCCAGCCTAAGGCTATTTCTAGGACTTAATTGGTCTTTAAAGAAGCCTCTTCCTTTCCAGAAAATCTCATTGGAACTGCCATCCTCCAAGGTGAATCAATATAATAGATATTTTTTAGCACTCTGCCTAGAAGAGTGATGAACATTATGGGGGATCCAGAAAAATTGGAAAGTTCCTGTCTTCTGCAGTTCACTGGCAGAGTCTAACATGCTTCAGGTGCCCATGAAAGTAATGTATTGACAACTAAGGTTCCACATCGTATAAGTAGAATTTCCGTGCAGTGGTTCTCAACCTTCCTAATACCGCGACCCTTTAATACAGTTCCTCATGTTGTAGTGACCCTCAACCATAAAATTATTTTCGTTGCTACTTCATAACTGTAATTTTGCTCCTGTTATGAATCGTAATGTAAATATCTGATATGCAGGATGTATTTTCAGGGGTCGTGACCCACAGGTTGAGAACCGCTGCATAGGGCGTAAGAAAAGGGAGAGAAGCCCATAACAGCCTCGGCACCCTCTAACTGCCAATTGACCTTAGCACCCAAGAGAAGAGAGAACCAAAACCACCTTCTCCTGAGGAACCTTCTTTGGGAAGCTGTGCTATCCCTCCACTGGGGCTTAGGAAAGAGGTTGTTGGCTCCTTCTCTCTCTTGAGCACACCTGTGCCTTTCCCACACGTTCTTTCACCAGGTGTTTTGTCTCTGGAACATGTTCGCCCCTTTCTCCCTCTCCTTCCCTCAGGTGTGTTGTCTTTGCCTTTCTTTCTTATAAGCTCTAAAGGCCTCCACGCTCCCCCCCTCTTTTTTTTCATCTGTAATTGCTTCTTGAATCCACACAGCCTAGCTGGCTCACTTTTTTCACAGCTCACTTCTTCCACCTCTATGACTTTCTAAATAAACTTTTGCTTGTGTTTAAAGAAGAAGAAGTTGAACCTAGCCCAGCAGATTTCACATAAATCTTGGGGTGAGAAAGCAGGCCAGAGGGGATGCCTCTTGTCTCTCTTCAGATAAAGAAATATTCTGGGTTTTGAGGTAGATTCAATTCTTTAAACAAACCCTGTCATCTACCCCAGGCATTTTGTTTGATTCCAAGTTCAGTGATGTCAAGTAAAGTTTCCCAGACTTTAGTGGCTTTAAATGAAAGAGAATCATGTTTTTTCTGTCTGAAACTGGAAATCCAAAGAGTTGCTCAGTAAGAATAAATGTTCAGGCTTTTACCTTGTGGCTGAGCTACAGGAAATTGGGAAATTTGGGTCAGAAGCTTTATTTATATTCCAAGTTGATAAAGGGTGGGAAAGATTGAAGAATTATCTGATTCATAATGCTACTGAGAAGGTTAGAAAATACAGGATTATTTTTCCCTAAATTAATTTGGGGCAGAGGGAGGAGAAATTGTCAGTATGCTCTAGAATCAGTCAGGGGTCCTCAAACTACGTTAGGGCCCGAGGGCCACATGCGGCCCGCCGAAAACATTTATCCGGCCTGCCTGGTGTTTTTGCCGCCGCTGCCTATTGCTTAGCAGCCGAATAGTATTTTTTTTTAAACTATAGTCCGGCCCTCCAACGGTCTGAGGGACAGTGAACTGGCCCCCTGTTTAAAAAGTTTGAGGACCCCTAGAGTCTAGATGGCTTAGTGCAGGTGCTTTAGGCTAATGATTCCAGTAGTTAGACGACACAAGCATGGCGTGGCTGGTCCTCATTGTCACAAAGTAATTCTGGGTGAAAAGTGATTAATGATAGGATATCCAGATCTTTGCTACTTAAAATGGGGTCCCTGGAATAGCAGCATTGGTATCACCTGGAATCATAGGACCCCCATTCCAGACCTACTGAATCAAAATTCACATTTAAACAAGACCTCCAGCGTCTCATATCCACATTAGAATTTGAGAAGTGCTCTCCTAGGTAATAAATTCATTGGGATGATGCAAGACATATATCCTCCCAAAATTCTAGTTAATTAAAAGACATCTAACTGGATTGGTTTCTTGAATCTATTGATAGCAGCCTAGGAGAAAGTGATTTTAGCTTCCAGAAATTGAACCCAACAATGGAACACCCAAACCTATCTGCCCCCTCAGCCTTATCTTCCAGATTGTTATTGCCTCTGTATCCCTGGCACCTGATACAGAATTCAACTTATACTTAGTGCACGACTAAGTGAAAATATAGGTGGTTTGCCTGGGAATGCCTTCTTAGGGTATTCTGGGAATTTCTCCGTTTTCGGGCAGCCACTTGGGCTATTTTTATAAAAAAATGCCTGGATCCAAGAGGCTCCTGAGGTGTAGACTGGTCAGCACTGAGCAATGTCATCAAGTGAGCAAAGACCATCCTAGTATCTCCCAGTGCCTGCTTTCTCCTCTCATGCCTTGGCACCTTTATGATGTTCCTGGTTGCCTAGATCCTCATTAAGTCCCTGTGCTGAGGTCTGGATAACATCCCATGTCACCAATCTCCACCCTTCCCAAATCAGAACCTACTTATCTCCTTAAAGGGCCAGCTGCCATTATTTGAGGTCTTACTATGTGCCAACTGCTTCACATAAAGGGCTCTGCATGCGTGATCCTATTTCGTCCCCACCACAACTCTGTAGACATAATTTCCAGTTTACGTGGAGGAGACTACGGCTCACAGTGGTGAAATAATTTGCTCATAGCAAGGTAGGTGGTCAGGCAGAGCTGGGATTCAAACTGGAGCCTGTCTGACTCACTAATTGGGGCTTTGAAATGCTGCTCTGTGCCACACAGGGGTAATGAATCAGCCAGAGAAACCCATGAAGGTGCTAACCTACCGGTGTACGTCATTGATCAAAACACTTGCTCTGAATGGTGCACTGTTTTAGATACATGTTACCAGGGGGAAGAGAATAATTACAAGTAACTGCAGCAGATTCCTCTATCTGGTCGATTTTAACTTTCTCAAGCTCAGACCAGTCTTGAGGGTACTTTGTTCCTAAGATGAAAGGCCACTGCCATCGGACTCAGCTAGCTCAGGGCTCCTACATCTTTGGAGGCCTGCAAAGGGGATAGGGCTGCCATTTTGCCTTTAACTTTGTGCTGTTAATTGAGACTGATGCCACCCTTTTACTGATGTATGGATTCACTTTCTGGTTTGGGGATGGGTGGTCATTTAAAAAAACAAGGCCAAGAATGTGTTAGTCCCTCACAGGTTGTTTCATGTTTAGGGGAAGCTCTCTTCACCCACCCCCACCTATCCAACTTCCTCCATTATCTCACCTCCCCGTCTCATTCCCTCCAGTGAAGAGGCCACTCCCCTCCACTATCCATACATGTCTGCTCTCACAGGTGATTGCTTCCAAACTTGTGGATGCCAGTCTTTCTTGTACAAATATTGTAAACAGAATTTAATTAAATATTATATAAACCAGTGAACCATGGGTACAAGACAAAAAGGATATTTTTTATTTGTTTTTTATGTATTTTATTGATTTTTTACAGAGAGGAAAGGAGAAGGATAGAGAGTTAAAAACATCAATCAGTTGCCTCCTGCACACCACCCACTGGGGATGTGCCTGCAACCAAGGTACATGCCCTTGACCGGAATTGAACCTGGGACCTTTCAGTCCGCAGGCTGACGCTCTATCCACTGAGCCAAACCAGTTAGGGCAAGATGTTGTTTATATGAACACCAACTTAAATGCTTTGGAAAGAGTTCATAAAGGAAATGTTACTTAGTACGGAAAAAAGGAGCTGACAAATTATATGAGGGCGGGCAAGAAAGCTAGAAAATTCTAAAGGAGTCTGTGCTCAGTTTGCCTTTCAGGGGTCTTTAAGCTCCATTCCATTTTAAAGAAACCCAAACTGGATATTGTAGATGACATTTCATAAATATTTTGGGGGGAAAAAAAAGAAGAAGAAGAAATGGCACTGTAATGGGAGGGCAGCCAGGAAGCGAACCTCAATGGAACCTGGTTCTGCTACAACCTGAGAGACCCTGGGAACAGATTCCCCCGCCTGACCCCCCACCAGGGAACCCAGCCCAGCCAGCACCTTGGTTTCAGCCTTGGGAGACTAGCAGCAGGGAAACCAGCTGAGCTGCTGAACTCTTGACCTACAGAAATATGAGACAATAGATGTGTGTTGTGTTAAGCAACTGAATCTGTGGTAATTCGTTGCAGCAGCACTGGCACTAGCACAGCAACTGTCAGCTGCACCCCCATTTGCATATATCAGGGTCACCATTCCCATTTCTCCTAAGACCTTCTTTATTGCACATTTCCCAGCCTGTCACCCGGGGCCCTCACACTGGTGCTGCCTCAGCCTCCCTTCCAAAACTTAACCTCCAGACAAACCTCTGCCTGAGTCATGTTCTCAGCTTCCCAGCGGCCTGTGTTAGGTTCCGCTTGTCTTTTGAAGCAGGTCATTTCCTTCTGCAGATTTCCTTCCCTGGCCACTGCGGCCTTCAGAGGATGGCTGTCTGGGTTGCCACTCAGCCTCTGCCCTGTCTGGTAGTGCTGGCTCTTCCCTCTGTTTCCTTCTCTCCCCAAATTGATGGCCCGCCTTTTTTTTTTTTTATCCACACCCTAGGATATGTTTTTCATTGATTGTAGAGAGAGAAAAAGGGAGGGGAGAAAAGAGAGAAAGAGAGAGAGACGTAGATATGAGAAACATCGATTGGTTGCCTCACGCATGCTCCCCAACCAGGGATCAAACCCGCAACCTGGGTATGTGCCCTGACTGGGAATCAAACCCATGACCTACCAGTATACGGGACGGCGCTCTAACCACCGAGCTACACGTCCCAGGGCTATGGGACACTTTACTAGCAAGGAGCGTGCACATGCACCCTGATGCGTTCTATTTTCTCTTTGTGTCCAGCAGAAGGATGAACACATCCTACATGATTGCAGGCTTCCTTGAATGATTGGATTTTACCTGTGAGAGCCACGTGATCTCTATGAATGCCCACAGAGCTCTTCTGTGGATACTGGGTAATTTCTAGGGCCCTTGTCTCTGAGTGATGACTCGTTCAGTGTCAAGACAATGATTTGATATCTTCTTCAAGTGTCTTGTAAGTAACCTCTTTAAATGATCTTAGTACGCAGCTTGCATTCCAAAGGCATGTGTCTCCCTAGACACAGAGCCTAGCCCTTGGGTTTGTGGCTGCTACCAGTGCTGGCATGTCATTTCCAACATCTACAATGCTTATGAACATGGACTTGGGACCCCTCTGAGTGAGGGGGACCTGCAGCACCAGCACAAGAGGACACCACCCAGGGCGAGTTGGCAGGGTGTTGGGGTGAGGACGAGTAGGCAGGGAATATATTGAAGGCATTTGATTTTTTTTTCCACTGTAGCTATCTATTCTTCATTCCATGCAAATGAGATAATTTGATCGATGAATGCACTGGGAAAGGCAAGAGAGGCATAAAAAAAGTGTGAAAGCACACAGCTACAAATGAGTGGGCAGATTTACCACCTTCTCCCCAGAATCAAATCTGTCTGCCATCCGCACCCGGTACGAGACAGGCAGATCTGAGCTTTGGCTTAATTACACATAATTTGGGTGACAGCTGAAATGCAAACCTAAACATTCAATCAGTTAAAGATACACAAAATTAAGCATTTCACACAGTGTCCAACCCCTTCAATCTTTATTAATACTTTAATTATGTTAATTATACCATGGTTTCAAGCCCTGCTACTACAACAAGCAGCGGGTGGAGGTGGGGGGAAAGGCAGTCCTCTGAGCAATGCAGCTAAGTAATGAGTACATTTGAATTAAAAGTATGAATGGAATGCAAAGTAGCAAACAATCAGAAATACATAATTCAGCAGTTTACCCACCCTATTCACATTCCTTTCCTTCCTAATGATGGGCAGTGTTCCTGGAGGGTGAGCCCAAGTCTGACTCATTCTCTGAGTGCACTGTATATAGTAAGTGCTCAGTAAATATTATGAATGAACCTGGAATCCAAGATGGTGACATTGTATCTGTAGAGACAGAAGGAAGAAGGCAGATATTTGTGATATGTTTTGAAGGTGACAGGGACCAAAATTATTGCTGATAGCTGTTTGTGGGATGGGGGTAGGTGGTGTCAGGGATAGGGTGAGGGGCTGGGGGTGGCTGGAGAGAGCCCACCCACTCACCGAGCAGTCTCCTGTGCCCTGCCCAGTTTGGGGGTCATCTACCATGAGCTACCTCTCCTCCTGTTCCGCCCTTTTTCCTGGGAACATGGATCCTCCTGGCTCATCTTTTCCAGCCCCCGTGTGACTTTATGTCTCATCTCCCGTGTCTTTGCTTATCTTGTACAACTTGCCCAGAAGCCCTTCCTCACTTTCTGAACCTATCAACACTATAGATCACTAAACCTGGATCTGGGAAGTCTTCGACTGCACTAGTCAGTAGCACTTTCTCTTCTTTCGGAATTCCTGTGGACCTGTGTCTGACCCACATTCTCCCCCTGACTTGTTTTTTTGTTTGTTTTTTTTCATATATATGAGTCTTAACTTCCTGCCTAGATTATCAGTTTCTCCAGTTAGGAGCCATTCAGTCTTCTTTAGTGATTTTTCTTTGTTTTGGCCTCACGCTGGACTTACCTTACACATCTAAAAAATATTTGAAAGGGGGGTTAACCACGTAAAATCAGGTGAAACTCTAGCAAGAGAGAATTCGGTTGCCCAACTACCATGGTCAATAACTGTACCCCAGGTGTCTGAGTTCATAGTCAGAGCTTGCTGAGCTGAAACAAAAATGTCACTTGAGTAACTTGTACCAGATGGGTTTTTAGTCTTTGGTAGTCTGACATGTACAAAATCTCCAGTTGTTGGAAGTTTCTTTGTAACATCACCAGAGACAACCTTGGAGATGTGTAAGTCTGGATTAGAAAGGCAGTGCTTACTTAAGAGAGCAGCTTCTTAGAGTTGTTCTTGATGACAGCTGGCTCTGTGACTGGCCCTTTTGCCAGGTGGCCTTAGCTACCTAAATATCTTCAGAGCCGTACAAATCATCCCCATGTTCTCTGAGATTGCCACTGTCCTTCTTCTTGGAGCACAGTATTGGCATTGGACCGCTTCGTGGAGGTCTTGGTGGCCAACCCAAGTTGCTATCTTGTCACAACTTAATCGTGAACCCCACAGGTTCTGAGTGTGAGAGTTCATGTTAAAGAAGCACCACCTCACTAGCTTCTTCATCCAGAAAAAGAAAAGTGAAAAGCTCTTAATATCACAGGATCCATGGAATATCAAAAATAAACATAGCCCAAATCCATTAATCAACAAATAGGCACTGATAATTTCGACCCAACTTTGTTTTTTAGAGTAGAGAATGCATTAGGAACATATGTCATAGCTTCTTCCCTGCAGATGTTTTTTGGTATGGCATAGAAGTTATAAACACACACAAAAAAACTGTAGAATAATGTTAAAAAATGATCAAATGTGTCCTGACCAGTGTAGCTCAGTTGGTTGGGCATCATCCCAAGCACCAAAAGGTTGTTGGCTTGATTGCCAGCCAGGGCACATGCCTGGGTTGTGGGCTCAACCCCTGGTGGGGAGTGTGCAGAAAGCAACAGACCAATGTTCCTTTTTTACAATAATGTTTCTCTCTCTCTGTATAAACCAGTAAAATATATATTTTTTTAAATGACAAAGTGCTAACTGTAGAGGCCCATGAGTAGAAATTATTATAAAAAGTATTTGCATATGAAGAAATTGGACCCAACAGCGTGTGTGTGTTACATGCCACTGAGTGGGCTCCAATTCCTGGTGACCCTATGAATGAGTGGAGCACCAGTACTGTGGGCATTCAAAAGGGGTGAGATCACTATGGAAAATTTAGACAAGGTTAAGCTGTTGGAAGAGAGCTGCATGGATACCCTGGACCCCCAGAGAGATGAACAAGTGGGTCCTAGAGCAAATTAAACCTGAGACATCACCGGAGGACCAAATGACAAAACTAAAGCTGTCCTGCTTTGGAGAAGGCAAGGTTCTTTGGAAAAGATGATACTGCCAGGAAAAGAGGAAAAGAGGCAGCAGGAAACGAGGAAGATGAAACATGAGATGGATTAACTCCTAAATGAAGCCATAGGCATGAGTCTACAGGAGCTGAGCAAGGCTGCTGAGGGCAGGGTATCACTCATTCATAGGGTCACCAGGAGTCAGAGCCAACTCGGTGACATGTAACATACACAAGCTGTTGGGTCCAATTTATTCATACTCAAAACTTTTTTTATAACAACTTCTACACATGGGCCTCCACATTTGGGGGTAAAGTGCCTGCCAATGTACATTGATTAAGCAATCATTCATCCACAGCCCATTAAAAATATGAGCATGACCAATTAATCCTTCTAGAGAACAAAGAAGAGATAACCAGAATGTCCACACTGAACTAATGGTCATTTCAGCCAAGGAACAAAGAAGCTTCATGTTTTCAGTAGCCCTTGTATCTTATTGCAAGTTAATAGATGATTTGTTAGACATGTTTGGAGACAAATTCACTTTGAGAAAATCTGTTTACTACATTTTGGGGGCTACTAGGGATCTGAAACCCATATTGGCAATCCTGAGCCAAAGAGGGTGCTCATAACCATGGTAGAAGTAGTTGAAATGGTAAAAGATCAAGATCAACGTAGGTGGAAGTGACACAGCTCTTGCAATAACTAGGACTTGGTCAAGCAATAGAGGAGGAGAGGTCACAGGATTGTCCATAAATTTAATTCCTTCAGTGTACCATTGCTGACTGTTCTATGCCCAGCCATCTGATGGCCCGTAACTCTCAGTTTTGTGAGCTCTTACATACTTTCATGAATGTACCAAAGTGAACCATCATTTTCTGAGTTGTGCTGTCCTACGTCATACCCTAAAAATGTGCCCTAAACTTAGCATTTGTGATCTTCAGCGATATTCAAGAATTTCCCATTCCTTTAATGTCTTTAATTATAGCTACATCTTTTTTTATAGAAAATTTTCTTTTTTTAAAGAAATCTTTATTGATGAGAGTATTATAGATGTCCCGCCCCCTCCGCATGCTCCCCACACCCAGTTCCCACCCTGCCCCAGGCCTACATCACCCTATTGTCTGTGTCCATAGGTAATGCATATATGCATGTAAGATCTTTGGTTAATTTCTTCCCACCCCTCCTCTCCCCCCTTCCCTCTGAGATTCCTCAGTCTGTTCTATGTTTCCATGCCTCTGGTTCTATTTAATTTATCAGTTTATTTTGTTCATTAGATTCCTTGTTTATTTTGATATTCAGATTCAATTGTTGAGAGATATGTATTTATTGCCATTTACTGTTCATATTTTTATCTTTTCTTCTCCTCCTCCTTCCCCTCTTTTTCTTCCTCCTTCCCCCTCCCCCTCCCCCTCCTCCTCCTCCTTCTTCTTCTTCTTCTTCTTCTTCTTCTTCTTCTTCTTCTTCTTCTTCTTCTTCCTCTTCCTCTTCCTCTTCCTCTTCCTCTTCCTCTTCTTCCTCTTCTTCCTAAAGAATATCCTTCAACATTTTATATAATACTGGTTTGGTGGTTATGAACTCTTTTAGCTTTTTCTTGTCTAGGAGGCTATTTATCTGATCTTCAATTCTAAATGATAGCTTTGCTGTGTAGAGAAGTCTTGGTTGTAGGTCCTTGCTATTCATCACTTTGAATATTTCTTGCCACTCTCTTCTGGCCTGCAAAATTTCTATTGAAAAAAATCAGCTGACAGTCGTATGAGTGCTCCCTTATAGTTAACTAACTGCTTTTCTCTTGCTAGTTTAAGATTATCTCTTTGTCTTTAACACTTGGCATTTTAATTATGATGTGTCTTGGTGTGGGCCACTTTGAGTTCCTCTTATTTGGGACTCAGTGTGCTTCCTGGATTTGTAAGTCTATTTTTTTCACTAGGTAGGGGAAGTTTTCTGTCATTATTTCTTCAAATATTTTTTCAATATCTTGCTCTCTCTGTTCTCCTTCTGATACCCCCATAAAGTGAATGTTGTCCTAGAGGCTCCTTACACTATCTTCATATTTTTGGATTCTTTTTTCTTTTTGCTCTTCTGATTGTTTTTTGCTTCCTCATATTCTAAATCATTGATTTGATTCTCGGAATCCTCTACTCTACTGTTGAATTCCTGTAAATTATTATTTATTTCAGTTAGTGTATTAAAATTAAACATACACCAACTGAAATGGCCACATCTTTTAAAGACAAAATAGATGACTTCAAGAATGTCATTGGCTAATCTGAAGACCTATTTTTTGTTGGCATTTCTACCACCATCCATCACCATAGGTAGATCCTTCTGTCAATGGTGATCTAGACTGTCATAGGAGATTAATGTGTGCACCAGGAGTTGTGAATGGAAGACAGTGACTTTATGATTTTGTCCAAGATCTTGGTGTATCCATTTAAGAAAATGAGACCATGTATCACTTGAGAAGGATAAGTAATTATCTAAGTTAATTGTTATCTCCTCAAATTCAAACACATGAATGACATTAGGATTCCTCCTCAATGGCAAAGTTATAGACTCTGTGGTTAATTATACATCTTTTCTAATCAAATTAGCTTTTATTTCCAAAGTAGAGGTTTTTAACCTGAAAGTGGCTTTGAAACATTGTTTTCTTCAGCCATCACCTACAAAAAAAAAGATAATGTCCCATCAAAGGATCTTCTAACAGTGTATAATTACTCTTTGTTTGACTGTAAATGCACATTCCTAAAATAATATATTCGTAAAGTTTCATAAATTATTTCAAGATGTATTAAAGAGCATTGGAAATAGTTCTTCTCCCTACAGGAGGTTGCCAAGAATAAGTTTTGTCCTTTAAATTTTGAAACAAATTATTATTCACTGGGGAAACATCACCAGACCTTCCCAGCTCTAGCTGACAGGGACAATTTGAAGTAACCTGTTAATGGTAATGCTTTGAAAATTTAGAGATACTTGAAGCAGAGCAATTTTAAAAAATTAAAACCATAGCTAGGGGATTATCTTGGGGTCATTCAGAGTTAGGGGCATGATACAATTACTTGAATCAGGGCCTGGATTCCAGCTGCCGGGGTTACATGTGACGTCATGGGCCCGTGGAGGTGAGAGGGACAGATATGTCTCCAGTTAAATATCAGCTAAATGCTTCCAGGCATAATTCTCCTGAGATGTTTCATTTGGCCATAAAATACAGCATAATATAGCACAAAGGCTACTGTATTAGAGGTTAGGAATAAGGAGTTCAGTCCCAGAAGCCACAAAACATTTTGAAAAACACACACACAATTTCCTCATCTGTACAATGAAGGAGTTGGTTTAAATACACCCCCATATCCTTTCTAATTTAACATTTGTGCTGTTATTGGAAGGTGCTCCTTGAACTAAATATTTATGGAGTAGTTGCTTCATGCATGCCATTTACTCCATATGACTTCTGCATATGATATCATTTCCTAATAGCCCACTTTTTGTTTCACCCAGTAATAATACCTGAATTTCTGAAGAATTGTTGAGTAGAGTTTGTGGCATGGGGTGAGCTTCATTTCTCCATCTGAGCTGAAATCTTTTGCATAAAACAAGGAAAAGAAACGGCAAAGAAAACTAGCATTTGCTCGGACACTCACAATGCCTGAGGGGTTGTACTGGGTGGTTTTGTAGCTTTGATTATCTGCTATTGGCATCGGATGCAGTGCTGGGAACACAAGAGCTCTCAGTAAATTCCGCCTGGATTAAACGGAACCACCTGCTGCATAACTAATGGGCCAGGGCTGAGAAAGTCAGTTTCTTTGCAGCTGTTCTTGCAACCTGCCTGTTCCTTCAGAAACCCAATTCTAAAATATCATCCCACAGCCAGTTAAAATGGTAAATTAAAAGCACTTGGGTGAGAATGTGTACATAAGGGGATCGTTGAGGGACACCAGCCAGTACTCAAAGATGTGGGCCTGGCCTGTTTCTCTCATCAGTCTGCTATTTTACGCCTTTGCTTGAGCAGGGACCAGAGTGTACAGGCGCAAATGTCTTTGTTTTAGGCAATGGGAGGAGCACCTGTGGGCTTGGCTCTGCTTGTGCCCCTAGGCAGTAGCAAGGTTTGTGTTGAGGGATGGAAGGTGTACCCTACTCTACCTGAGATGGTACATGCAAGGTATTCATGCTGCCACTCCCAAGCCCCCAGCAGTGGTTGCTAATTGATCAGTTAGAAAGCACCAGCTCTTACTCACTGAGTTCAAACAGCCTCTGAGCCCTTTCAGCAGAGCTCTCTGGATGGTCATTATCAGAGGTTAGGTGTTGGCACAAGTGAATTTATTTGTCAAGATGCAGTTGATACTTTAAAAAATGTGGGCATCTGTTACATTTTTGGGTAATTCAAAGCCTTCTTAAGAGTATGAAAGACTTTCTTTATAAAAGTACACAGTGGTAATCATTTTTCTTCTACCTCCAAAGTTATCCAAATCCCAATTCTACTTAATTACTTTGTTCTTGAGGAAAGAGAAATTGGGAGGAAGGTTTTATAAATTGATCTCATTACCATTATAAGTAACCTTACTTATAAAATGGGCATAAGTGAGAGTAGCTTGATAAAATGTGTGTGCATATCCTAGAGTATCCACAACAATTAGAAGCATCAGAGTAGATGTACATATCACAACACAATAAATCTTACTTGAGTGAAACATGAAAGGAAAGGAAAGGAAAGGAAAGGAAAGGAAAGGAAAGGAAAGGAAAGGAAAGGAAAGGAAAGGAAAGGAAAGGAAAGGAAGGAGAGGGAGGCGAGGGGGGAAGAAGGAAGGAAGGAAGGAAGGAAGGAAGGAAGGAAGGAAGGAAGGAAGGAAGGAAGACAAGCATATAATAGTACAACTAACACAATTTAAAACTACATGAGCTCAAAACAACATGATTTCTTTAAAAATACATAAAAGTATTGATATAAAAGAAAAGGTTGTTAGTTTTTGGTCTATTAAAATGAAGAAGCTTGTTAACCAAAGACACCTTAAAAAACAGAAAAGAGATAGTACAAACTAGACGATATTCTCAGTATACACAATTAACAATGGGTCAATATTAAAATTATATAAAGTATCCCTATAAACTAATAAGAAAACTACAAACAATTCAATACACAAGTGGACAAAAGATAGAGACATTTTGCAAAGAGGGAAATATTTATGACCAGTTAACATGGGCAAAGATATGCACAACACTTTTAATATTTAAGGGATTACAAAGAAAGCACAATAAAATATTTTTTCACACACATATGACTAGCAAAAACTTTTTAAAGGTTAAGTGTTAGAGAGCATGTGGAGCTGTAGGAACTCTACTGTATGTTGCTGATGGAGGTTGGGAGATACATTAGTGCTCCTCTATAGATAATTATTTACCTAAAGTTGAACCTTAATATACCTGATGACCAAACAATTCCACTCTGATGCATGTATAATAGGAGATATGTAAAGAAATCCTTTGGCATCACTATTTTAATAACAAAAACCTGAAACTGTCATATGCATTTTTAAGTTGTTACTATTTTAATAGCAAAAACCTGAAACTGTCATGTGTATCTCTAAGTGGAGCATTATATAGCAGTCAAAACAAATAAAGTGACATGTAATAGCATGGGTGCATAATGCAATATGGTATAAAGTAAAAAGATACATTTTCAAAAATTCATATGATAAAAAGACCCACATGGACTATGTTAAAATTAGTGCCTTTGAAGGGGCAAAATAAAATGGGAATAAAAAATATTTTAATGTACATGTATATATATGGAAATATGTATGTTAATAAATGTGCATGTATGAATATATGCATGTATGTGTGTGATACCTCTATATTTTTCTTGGCTTAATTGTATGGGTTGGTTGAGATACAGGAGTAGCTTTGCTGCAGGATTCAAAATATTTGCCAGAAAGGGTCCATGTCCTAAATTTATATCCTATGTACATAGAAACTATACTTTCAAACTCAACATGAACAGTTAATACTATGAAGCCAAGGCATTGTGTCTTTAGGAGCAGCATCTCAAGTTGCTATTAAACTAGACTTTCATCAGGCCTTCTGTGGTGACATGGATAATTTTGTGACAGAGTAGAACCAGAGGGTGTGGTAACAAGACTGAGGAGTTCTGGTGTGAGGCAAGTCCAGAGCTACTTGTAGAGGAACAGCACTGGTGGCAGGAGGACAGCACGCAAACCTGGGGACCCCAGGGAAGCATGAGGACATCAACACTGAGTGGGGAGAAGGGAATTTTAGTTTCCATTCTTTTGATACAGCTTTATCATGCATCAAGGGAAATAATACACTGGGAAAGGGATATAGGTAGCAAAGGGCTAGGGATGGAAAGGTGGGTGAATATGGAAAAGTAATTTTACTTTCTAGTAGTTTCACCTCAAGCATTGCATGAGATTCACACTGTCGGTAGGAACCTACCTCATCTGTTTTTACTTTTTATTTTAGAATGCAAGTGTGCATTACCCTTACCTCTCCTGTTGTTACCTGTTTCTATAGGATATACGATGCCAGGTCTCTTAGGGAGTACTTTGGCTCTCCCAAGATCGCTGTTTCCAAACATAGGAATTTCAAGCTCCTACCAGGGTCCAGGCATAGTGATTAGAAGGAAGAGCTAAAGAAGTGGATCTGCTGACATCTTTGTTACCTTCCCTTCCCCCAGAGTCTCTCCCTGCTTACCCCATAGTTTTTCATCTTGACGGAATCCAATCCAGGGACATTCAATGGCAATCACTACTGGAGTTGGGGACCTGGAAGGCACTTAGAACGCCTGCATTTGCAGTGGAGTTGGCTATTGTAATACTTAGTGAATGGAATTTCATTAGGTCCTTATCTGTGTGCAGTGAGGAAAAGAGGTCCTTTTACACAGTGCTTGTAATGGAGTGGAAAATTGCATTTCCCCCTTGCCCGAACAGTGCCATTAGTGGGGAGGCAGACTGTCTGCAGAGAGCGGAAGCCACCTCGGGCGGTGAAGGGCTGACAGCCCAAATGATGGCAGTGCCGAGAGACCCGGAAGATATTAAAATAAAAACAGGTTGTGTTGTTCTTTTTGTCCTGTAGCGGTTCTTCCCTGTAACGCAGGGAGTGATTGGATTTGAAGCACTGAGGAAAACATGTTAAGTACGAAATTGTTTAAATAAAGTTGTTTGAGGTTGAAACTGTCCCCCGGGCATGGAGGGGAATGTAGTTAAGCTGCCTACAACTTATAGATATCCAAGAGGCAGTATGTTTTCGAGCCAGGTAGGTGTGCAGACAACTTGAAAAATGAAAGTACAACTGAGGTCTCCTCTTTGGTCATCCAGGTGGGTTCCAGCCCCACGGGGGCCTGGGGCTGGGGCATTCAAATGGTCAGTCAGTGGATTCAAGTCCCCATTTTTACTTCACCTGGATTCTGAGAATTGGAGGTGAGAAGAGCTAAGAGACATATGGAGGTGGGGGGGAGGAGACAAACAGGAAAATCCACTCAACTCTGGGGAAATTCTTATTCCTATTCTGGTAGAGAGAGAATTTCTTTCTTTGAAGATCAGTGTTAGACCTAGTCCCATGGGAGCTGCCAGTGTGATGGTGGAGGAGTACACAGCCTGTCCCAGCGTATGCAAAGCAGTCCCAGGCCAAAGAGAAGATGGAACCTGTGCAGCTCCTGAGCCAGGTGAACATCAAATTCACAGTAGGGCACACCAGGGGTGTAGGAGGGACTAGGTGTGAAATCCCTTTGTCAATGTCTAAGGGCTCTGGGAAAGTAGAGGTAGAAGGAGACTCCTTAAAATGCAATCAAAGAACCATTGGGATATTTGATAGTCAAGCTGCACAAGACCTTCAGAATTATCGAGTCCAACCATTTCTTGTAAGGATGAGGAATTTCTTTCTCCTGAGGCATACATATCAAAACAGAGTTCCCTGGGGCGCCTTCTACCACCATCTACTATATATATAGCTTCAAAGTCTTTTCTCTGTTCACTTGTGTACTCTTTGCTCTGGTCCTATCCTCTTTCATTTTCTCTTTGGCGGAATTTTCTTTCTTTTTGGATGAGCCCTTGATCTTAAGCCTTATGCTTTGCCTGCCAGACACGAAAGTTCTTTTGGGGATCAGACACCTGCCAACCATGCTATACCCTGGCATCCCTTATGCATATGAAGTAAGAGTTTAGAAGATGTGTCCTATGTATCAGTAGGACCCCCTCAGCATTGCAGAAGTTGCTAATCCCTGTCCTAGGGCATTGTCAAGTATAATTAAAAAAAAAAAAGACCCACATCAATACTATGTGAACACATATACTGTTATTTTGAATTATTGCTGGATTTACATTAGTAATGAGGTAATGAGGGTACTAGTAATATGGTAAAGCTGGTTCTAAGGGTCTTTGAGGATTGGATGTTTATAGACACTTAAAAAATGTTAGACGAGGATTGCTAGGTTCGATACAAAACTGATCAATGTCCTATATACTGAGCAATAAAATCATACCTTTGGTAACCTCTGGGACTTTCTTTATTTTTTGTACTGGACAAAAATCCACAATTTAACATGTGATTTTACTGTGTCTAGACTGTAATCAAGCAGTAAACAGCAAAGTCAAACATAAATATCATCTAAAGAATTAAATGCTGCTTGTATCAATGTAAGAAATGTGTAAACCTGTAGAGAATTTTTATGAGTTTATTCGAGCCAAACTGATGACATGCCAGAAGCAAGATCTCAAATGCCCCTGAGTGCATTTTAAGGGGTCTTCTTCTCCCTCTACTTTCCCAGTGCCTTAGACACTGACAAAGGGATTTCACACCTAGTCCCTCCTACACTCCTGGTGTGCCCCACTGTGTATTCGGTGTTCTTGAAAGTAAGGAAGGAATGTAAAAAAGATTACCTGAAGGTGGGAGTAAGCGAGATACAAGGTACTTGAAGGTGGGAGTAAGCAAGATACAGGGTACTTGACAACATTATGTGCTCCCTTGGGGGTGGTTACACCTCTGAGGGGTCTAAAAAAAAGAGAATTACTGTGGCATTTCAAAGGTGTGTTAACCTGGATGCACAAGAACAATGCACAGGGCTTGTTTAAGATTAAACCGTTTTATAGGTCTGGGCATGACTAGCCATCATGACCTGCCCGGGTAGGGATTTATGATCAAATCACCCTGTGAGTTTACTTTTGGTCAGATTTATTACAGAGCCCCATCTTTCTCACTTGGGAGGACCTATCAAATAATGCCAATCAAAGGATGATCTGTCCTTCCTAGTACCCCTTACTCTTTTATTTTCACTAATTGTGTAGTTTTTCTTAACAACTCAATCCCAGCATTCAAATCCATATTTCTTTGAAGTGTACTGGTATTTGATATACTTGGTTGTGATGAGAGTCTATTGTGTAGTAAAATCCCAACTGGTATGTTAGGTGTCCACCAGTTAATTTAACTTTTAACACCTTTATTGAGCTGTCGAGGCACTGTGCCAGACTTTAATGTACACTGGTGAATAAAACAAACATGATTCTGAGGTTAAAGATAAGAGCATCACATATGCTGAAGGGAAAAAAAAAACAACAACAACGAACTATAGGAATCTTGTCACATTGCCTCTGCCCTAGTATCTGAGTCACAGGATGGTGTGGATTCCCCAGGTGTCTGTCTCAATTCATTTGGATAAGCAAGAGTTGGTTACATTTTAGTAAACTCTGTGGGATGTGTGTGGCAAAAAGGAATTTGGGGAGATTATTCATTGGAGGTGTGACCTTGTTTACTGCATGCCCCTATTGAGGAGGAATATTTTTTCTATACCCTTCCTGGTTCTTCTGGCTGATCTAAGAATTAAATTGACATAAGACAGATTAACAGGAGGAAAACAAACAAAAGTTTAGTAACATATACAGGGGTGTCTCAAAGTAGGTTTACAGTTGTGAGTATGTGGAACACAGAGTTTATTCTTTTATTATTTATTAATGATTGTATTATTTATTTGTTTTATAACTGTAAACCTACTTTTGGCCACCCCTGTATATCTCCTGGAGCCATGCCTCGAGTTACAGGTAGCTCATGCACAAAGACCTGGCTCCCTGATGGCTTCCAGGGGATAGATTATATAGGAAAAAAAAATCATTAGTCATGGTGACTAATGAAATTTGGGTCATGGTCTCTACTGAATGGTTGGTGCTAGGATAGGGAGTAATTGGATCATTGCATCTGGTCTTGATGTCAGCCTTGGAGTTGTTCTGTTTAATTTCACAAGGATTTGTTCAGTGGGATCATTCCTCTTTTCTGGGTCTGGAATTAAAACAACTGCCAAGGTGGTATTCTGTTTAACTCTGTCTCAGTAGTCAATAGACCCAGAGCCTTCGTCCTGAGACTACTGATTGTTGACCAGAACCTCATTGTCCTGAGGGCTTAATGATCAACAAGGGAGAGGGAGGTGGGTGAGTGAGGGCTCTAGATAAAGACAGTTTGCATTAAAGGAAAAAAATCAAAATAAAAGGCCAGATTGAAGAAAATAAAATGTCTGCATGGTTATAGTAACTCACCAAGATGGCTGAAGCCACCACTTTAAATACCATCTTCAACTAAATAGAAAAAGGAGATACTGGGAGTGGGGCTAGTCAGTCATGGGAGGTTACCAGGAAAAGCACAGTAAAGAAGAGTAAGATTGTTATGGATATTTAAGTTGTTGTCTTCTCTAATGGTAAGTGCTTCTAGAGATTTAGTGATTCCCCCTGTTTCTGGTATAGTTAGGGAGACACCCTTACAGGTGGAGATTTCCCTCATAAATGTAAATGTATTTTGCAAATGGTAACTCCTAGAGGCATACCTTGGATACATTGTGGGTTGGGTTCTATGGCAATAAAGTGAGTCACATGAATATTTTGGTTTCCCAGTGTAAATAAAGGTTATGTTTGCATACTGCAGTCTATTAAGTATGCAGTAGCATTAAGTCTAAAAATCAGTGTACTTACCTGAATTATAAAATACTTAAGTGCTAAAAAATGCTAACTGTTAATCGAATCCTTCAGTGAATCATAATCATTGTACTATGTGGAGGGTCTTGCCTCAGTGTTGATCAGGGTGGTGGTAGCTGAAGGTTGGAGTGGCTGTGGCAATTTCTTAAAATAAGATAGCAATGCTGTTTGCCACATTGGTTGAGTATCCTCTCACAGATGATTTCTCTGTGCTATGTGATACTGTCTGATAGCATTTTACCCACAGTAGAACATTTTTCAAAATTGGAGTTAGTCCTTTCAAACCATGCCACTGCTTTATCAACTAAGTTTATATAATATTCTAAATCCTTTGTTGTCATTTAAAAATCTTCACAGCCTCTTCACCAGGAGTAGATTCTATCTAAAGAGACCCCTTTCTTTGCTCATCCATAAGAAGCAACTCTTGACATTGCAGTGTCTCATTATCATGAGATTACAGCAGTTCAGTCACATCTTAAGGCTCCTCTTCTAATTCTAGTTCTCTTGCTATGTCCGCCACATCTGCCGGTACTTCCTCCACTGAAATCTTGAAACCCTCAATGACGTCATCCATGAGTTTGGAATCAACTTCTTCCAAACTATTGTTAATGTTGCTATTTAGCCTCTTCCTATGAATCATGAATGCTCTCAATAGCATCTCTAATGTTGAATCCTTTCTAGAAGGTTTTTAATTCACTTTGCTCAGATCCATCAGAAGAATCACTATCTATGGCAGTTATAACCTTACAAAGTGTATCTATTAAATAATAATAATTGAAAGTTAAAATTACTTCTACAGACAGTCCTTGGGTTACATTGGACTCGACGTATGTCGTTTCGTGGTTACTTCGCCATCTCCCATTTATTTATAAAGAAAAAAAGTTCCATCATTTGTGCTTTATGTTTTTTATTATTTATTTACCACAAGTAAAGGTCAGGAATTGTTATCTTTCTTTTAATTTTTTTTTACTGTTTCACTTCATTACTACTGTGTATGTGCTCCATGTGAGTGACGTAGGTGCTTATGTAGGTGGGTTCCGACTTACGGCGAAAATCACGTTACCTCGAGCCGTAGGAACGGATCTCACACGTAACCCGAGGACCTACTGTATTATGGCAGCAGGTATGAAAACAACATTAATCTCATTGCACATCTTTATCAGAGTTTTGGGTGACCAGGTGCGGTGTCAATGATTAGAAATATTTTGAAAGTAATCTTATTTTTCTGAGTACTGGGTCTCAACAGTGTGATAAAAATGTTCATTAAACTATTGCCAGAGGATTGGGTGGAATGAATTCCTCTGTTGCTATGGGAGTAGGGTTCTTGGGGTGCTACTGGGATAAGAAGTTCCAGAGGCTCCCATAGGAGGATGAGATGTGGTAAAAAGCTTTATTTGCGTGGAGTTATATCCCTCAGTTTGCAAAGTCCCATGTCCCTTAAACCAGTCCTGGAACATATGCACCTGGGGGTTAAATAAAACTAAAAGCAAGACCAGTGTCCAGAGTTTCTATTCCATGGTGGAGTTGAGTCTGTGTAGCATTAGGCTAGATTTAGTCCATTAGTCCATTGTATGGGTCCCACATGATTGTGAGCCACATGGGCGAGTGCAGTGTCCAAGCCCCACAAGCCAGGAGTCCTGGCATGACCAGCAAGAGAGTGCTTTTTGTTTAGGAGTTTAACTCCTAAACACACCTATTCTGGCCACTGACTTATTCCCAGGTGTGACTGACAAGTAAGCATCTTCCCACATCACCCAGACCTTTTGGGCATGGATCTAAACTGCCTTTGTCTAGTCCTTCCCCCATTGATCTGCAGGGAACAGACTTAGAGAGTGTGAAATTGCACCTGGAAAAGATGTATAAATGGCATGTCTATATTATCTAGTCTCCCCTTTGCGCCTTTTCTGTTAAATAATAAAACAGGTTATAATAACGGTATCAAAACCATGTTGTAAACAGATGTGCTATCATCCAGGCTTTGTTGTTCCTTTATAGAGCACAGGCAGAGTTGATTTAGCATAATTCTTAAGAATCCTATGATTTTCAGAATGGTAAATTCATTTTACCATTGGCTTCAACTTAAAGTCACCAGCTGCATTAGCCCCTACCAAGAAAGTCAGCCTGTCCTTTGAAGTTAGGCATTGACTTCTCTCTAGCTATGGAAGTCCTAGATGGCATCTTCTTCCAATATAAGGCTGTTTGTTGCACCTACATTGAAAATCTGTTGTTTAGTGTAGCCACCTTTATTAATTATTTTGGCTATATCTGGATAACTTGCTGTAGCTTCTACATTGGCACTTGCTGCTTCATCTAGCACATTTATGTTATGGAGACAGCCTCTTTCCTTAAACCTCATGAACCAATTTCTGCTAACTTCAAACCTTCCTTCTGTAGCTCCCTCACCTCTCTCAGCCTTGACAGACTGGAAGACAGTTAGGGCCTTCCTGTGGGTTACGTTTTGGCTTAGAGCAATGCTGTGGCTGGTTTGATCTTTCCAGACCACTAAAACTTTCTCCACATCAGCAGTAAGGCTGTTTTGCTTTATCATTTGTGTGTTCACTGGAGTAGCATTTTTAATTTCCTTCAAGAACTTTTCCTTTGCATTCATGACTTGGCTAACTGTTTGGCACAAGAGGCCTAGGTATTAGCCTATCTTGTCTTTAAATATACCTTTCTCACTACGCTTAATAATTTCTAACTTTTGATTTAAAGTGACATACCAGTGACTCTTCCTTTCACTTGAACATTTAGGGGTCATTGTAGGGTTATTAATTTGCCTAAGTTTGATATCATTGTGCCTAAAGAAAGGGAGAGAGATAGAGTACCTTAGATAGTCTATCCAGTGAGTGATCTCTGGGTAGTCTGAACTATTGGCTCTATATTTATAATTTATATTTATTTAAATTGAAATTCACTTTAAATCTAGTCTTTGGCAAGAGTCTTAAAGTTAGTAGCTTCTTGGTTTTCTTCCTCATTCCCTTACTTCTCCTATGTGCTTGACAACTGGCTCCATGACTGGGCACAGGTCATACCAGTTACTAAGTTGGAGTCTTTTTTTTATTGCACATTATCAGTCTTTAGAAGGCAGAGTGGGTGGACAGTAGTAAATTTCCCAAGGCCCAGAATGTTTTAGGGTGATTATTGTTTCTCAAGCAGCTATTGGCTAAGTTACAAAGCTATCCTTGTAATCAACTGGACTTCATCTTTTAGATTATCCCTGAGGAGTGGCTAAATTAGGGTGCTGTCCAAGTAATCACAGGGCACACCCTCCAATTTTCCATAGTTTGACCTAACAGTGATTCTGTGAAGAAGGGAATACCTACAGTATTTTGATTAAATATTGGCCAAGTATAAAACACTATTGGGCTGTGAGAGGGATACAGGGGTATAATAAGACAAACTCAGTGTGGTTGAGGAGTCAAGAGATACCCACCAAGCAAATAGCTGAATGACTAGTGAGTGGTGCAGGCTACCAGGAGTTCAGCCAACGTGGACTGTGGAGGGCCAGAAAGGTTCTTAATGGAAATTGTTGGTCATTATTTAATCCATGAAGCATAAATGCAATCCAGATTGCAGGAGAGAGGTGTCGAGTATTTGGAGGAGGGTGGAGATGGGTCAATGGAAAGCAAAGCTTTGGGCAGTAATGTCCCAAGTATGTCTTTGCGGGTGGGAGGATTGGGTAGGTGGGTGGGTTGAGGGTGATGCAGGCTGGGCTCTGGACCTTTTGGAGCTCCTCTTTGACAGCTGCTCTAGAAGTACCCAAAGTGGGAGGCCCTGTGTTATTAAAACTGACTCGGATGTCTATCAATAGCCAGTTATAAACTTCCAGTTTTAGGTTGTTTGTTCTGAGTCTGCTCCAAGTGAGAGAGTTTGAGTTACCTGGGAAATAACCAGGCAGACACTGGGAACTTACCCCTTTCAAAACAGATGAACTGTTTCCCATTAATGCAGTTGTTCTGGCACAGATTAAAAGTTGTCTCACAAATGAAACTGCTCAGCAATTTTTAGTCAAACCCTAAGTATGGCATCCTTCATATGCAAGGTAATTGTGTGTCTGTAAGTAAATTCTGGAAGAATATACTTATTTGGGTAAAATTCCAGCCACCGGTTTTAAAAAGTAGATAGAAATCTGGAAAAATTATAAACATAATTAATTAGATGAAATATTTATCTTTGGCTTAAATTAGAAAAATTACTAAAAGAAGCTATGAAAATCTCCATTAGGACATCCAGCCTGATTTTATTTTTCACAGTTAAGGGGGGAGGGGGGACTGCATGAGTAAAATAAATATATATTTGGGGATGACACCATCTTGGCATTTTCAGGCATTCTTTGCTAAATATATTCTTTATCTGAGCTGTCTTGCAATACTTTTAATATAATTAAAAGTACATAATGAGTGCCAGACTTGTCAATTTCAACAACAAAGTGCTGAAATTTGCAGTGAAACTGAGAGATCCATCTCCCACACATTGTAATGAATAGGTTCATAAAAGGAAAATAGTTTAATTACATTTTAGTTCATGGATTGTTAATAGGCTGGAGTATCTAAATTGAATAATGTGATTCTGGTAATAATTATGTGTAAATGAACTTGTTTAAATGATATTTTACAGCTTCTTTATAAAATTACAGCTAGAGGCAATCCAGTGATAGACAGACAAAGGCCATGCAAAAATTATCATAAACTATTAGCTTGTTTGCAAAGGGTTTTATGTTAATCTTTTAGTACTTAAAGCAATCTGCAATTAACATATCATGGGGAGCTGCCTCGGAGCAAAGGCATGCAAATTGAAGTGCTTAGATAAAAAGCCATTCATGTTGGGGGTGGGGAGGGAGGAGAAGGGAGAAAAGAAAGGAAAAAAAAGGTAAGGAAAAAGAAAAAATCAAAGAAAGGGTGGCAAAGTACTCAGAGGGTGATGGTTTTATATTTGAGATTAAGGAGGTGTAATGATTGTGTTATCTAACTATGGCTGTAATTAAAGCTTTTCTCCTGCAGACATGACAATAGATACCACATTGATTTCGGTGTTTTAATTGTGAAAGTCATTTGATTTCAGGGCAGAAGATATGAATAGCTTGAATCAAAGGGCTAGAAGATTGCTTTGTTGATAGTACTTGTTCAACAGCTGCCTCGCTGCTTAATACACTAGAGTGGAGAATGCAGAGAGACCCAGGGAGGTGCTGGGTATTGTGATTCTCCTGCTGGTTTCCTTTCCTTTCATGAAAAAGGCCAGGATCTGGGTACTGATTGTAAACAAGCAGCCTTTTCATACCTCACTGATGTTTTTCCTCCCCAACTTTACAGAACAAAAGAAGTCCTAAGGGGCCTTGAACTAACTTTACTACTGCTCCTTTTCAACTACAGAAGTTTATGCAAAGTCATAAAACCATCCTTGCTAAGGGAGATAGCACCCCCCTAATGGAGAACAAAGTCTCTAAGTGGCTTCTGTAGTTATTATCACAAAAAGCCTTATGGCAGGAACAGTTTGTGGAGGGAGATTGGATTATTTACATTAAGGTCATATCCACAAAATCTCACAGGCCGTTAGTTTGAGATTAGGACTTTCTTATCAGTTTCTGTATACAAACTGCAGGCGGGAAATTAAGTGAGGGGTAAAACATATACAATCCCAGAGCAAGGAGAATGCTATAGGAAATTCTAGTAAAATGAACTCAGTGTGGACTTTTTCAAAGTATCACATTCTTGGATATTTATTCTGTGACAGTTTAAAATAGAGGTGAAACCCAATGATTTCTAATTATTTCCATTATTCTATTGATGTTATCTCTTCTTTGTTCCTTGAATTATTGAAGGCCACATTCCAAACAGTCCAAATAATAGTAGAATTGGATTGGGGGAAGTTTCTCCCTTTAAGTGATATGTTTTAACATAAACAGACACTAAGATATTACAAACCTAACAAGAAGAATCAATAATAATATGCTGAGTACTACACGAATCATTATTTAAATATACATATATTTAAATATATTTTTATTGATTTCATAGAGGAAGAGAGAGGGCGAGAGATAGAAACATCAATGATGAGAGAGAATCATTGATCGGCTGGCTCCTGCATGCCCCACACTGGGGATCGAGCCGCAAACTGGGCATGTGCCCTGACCAGGAGTCAACCATGACCTCCTGGTTCATAGGTCAACGCTCAACCACTGAGCCACCGTAGCTGGGCACAAACCATTTTTTAAAGTATATTACTAATCTCTCACAATAACCCCCCAAGAAGTTGATGGGTTGCTCTCTACTTTTAAAAAGGAGAAATTTAACCTCAGTGAGGCCAGTTAAATTGCTTGGCCACACAGCCCTTCAGGGCCAGAGGCAGGTTAGGATCCAGGATGTCTGGTCCCAGACAGGGTCCACAGGCTTAAGGACTGCAGAAGAAGGACACACTGAAGCCAGATAACAGGTAACAGCAGTGTAGTTTGCAAATAACCAGTTATGGAGTCATCTCTGGTAGGAATTTTGGAGACCCAGGTCCTTAACCTTTTGGCACCCTGTGTCCCTTTGATAGTCTGGTAAAACCCAGGAGCCCTTCTCAGCCCAATGTTTTTTAAATGCACAAAACCAAATAGAAAGGATTATAAAGCAAACTAAGTATATTGAAATACTAGTGTCAAAATATGTAAAAATCGAATTTATGATTTAGTAATTCATATGCTTTTTCATTAACACAAATAAGGTTTGAAACAGGTTTAACAGCTACTGTAATTTCAAAGTAGTGGTGAACTTGAATAGTTTTTGGATTTCTGCAATCATGTGTCATGACAATATCTATGATATTTATCGATGATATGTTGTTCCCTACATTTATAATTTAAAAAATGTTAAATTTCCTTACAAGTTAGTAGAAATAAAGTTATATATGAAATAAATCATATATTATATAAAATGCATATAAATATATATAATTTCTTTCTTGTCCAAGGTCATAGACTCCTGAATTCTATAGGTGTGAAAGGCTTAGGTTAAGGCCACAGTTGATTTTATACATGAGAAAACTGAGCCTAGAGAAGGGATTCAATGACCCAAGGTTATCAGTAATTCCTGATAAGTGTAGATGAGAACTGATTACATATAGAGAACTTAAGGAAAACTTAAAATAGTGTTTGTTGATTTTCCCCCCCTTTCCTCTGACTTTGGTAGCTTTTGCTGACATGTGAAGAGGGCTGCACCTTCCTTTGTCTTTGCAACACCATCATTTTCAAAGTGGGAGCATGAAGGCAAGTGCCATAGCCCTTCAGCCATCTGCTGGCCCGTCAGTGCCTGGCCCTGGTGCTAGTGGGCAGGGCTGGGTGGAGTGCAGAGACTCAGTCACAGGGACTCCAAAGGGGACGGCCTTGATGCCAACTGATGTTTAAAAAACACTTTCTGTTTAGGGGAGTAAGAGTGCAGATTTATTATACAACTGCTTTTGTAAGCTCAGGCTGTTATAACAAGAATGTTAGACTGGGTAATTGAAAGGACACAAATTCACGTTTCACAGTTCTGGAGACTGGAAGTCCGAGATCAGGGTGTGGGCATGGTCAGGGCCTGGTGAGGACCCTCTTCCTGGTTTCGCCCCATGGTGGAGAGACAGAATAAGCTCTCTGGTCGCTTCTTATAGGAGCACAAATCCCACTCATAAGAGCTTTCCCCTCATTACCTAATCATCTCCCAAGGCTCCACCTCCTACTACTGAGGATTAGGCTTCAACATATGAATTTTTTTAAAGAATAGATTTTTTTAAAGTATATTTTTATTGAATTTTAGAGAGAGAGAAACAGAGAGGGACAGAGAGAAAGAAAAACATCAATCAGTTGCCTCCCATATGCACCCCCACCTGGGACTGAACCCACAACCTGGATATGTACCCTGACCAGGAATTGAACTGGCGAACCTTCGTGTGCATGGGATGACACTTAACTAACTGAGCCACACCAGCCAGGGCCAACATATGAATTTAAGAGGGACACAAACATTCAGTTCATAGCAACATCTGTGTGTGGCCTTTTTATATCCCTTTGGAGTTCATACATAGAGAGGACTGTCAGTTAATGTCTCTGTCCTCTTCTAGAGAGGAAGACAGAGACTCCTGGTGGGCCAGCAGCCAAGTTGGAATCCATCTGTGTCCTCACAGCCTTTTGGGGCAGACAATTTGGTCCTCATTTTACTTATTAGGAAACTGAGGTTCAAAGACAAAGGTGACCAAGCACACTATTTATTAAGAGACAGAGCCAGGAATTTAACTCACTTCTCTTGCTTCTAGTGCCCATGTTTGTTCTCAGATCTTGTAGCCCTTACATTGAAGGGATATGCAGCACCAGCCCTCCCCATCCACATGCCTTTGAAGCAGGTATTTATGGCAAACCTGTTATGCACATAACACTGCCCCATGTAGTCATGCATGAGGGGCAGGTAGAGAGAAATATGTAAGGATATCTTGGTCCTTGAGCTTACTTTCCTAACTCTCCTAATGGACAAATAAAGCTAGTGCAAAAGGAACAGACAGAGAATGTTCAATGATAATCATGTACAATACCAACAATATAATAATAGTCATGATGCTGATGTAGTTGCTAACATTTATTGAAGGCATGCTACTTTAGGCATTTTCCACAAGTTATTCCATTTGATCACATATCCCAACAAGAAGTATGTTTGGAGGGAATACAGCCCTTACACTCAGCAGGAAGGACCCTGGCACAAGCCCCACATATCACAAACACAGAAACACAGATATATGTATTCCCATTATTGATTTTGTAATAACATTTGTGGTAGTCTTGAACTTGAAATAAGCAAACAGGTATTATGGGAGAGGAGGGGTAAGCTCGACCAACAGGATCAACTTAACACAGGACTTTGTAGGCAAGTTTTTCTCCCTCACTTTGCAAGTTTTAGGCAATCCCAAGCAGCTCTTGAAACTATACACCTTGAGCAGAGGGAGTGTGGTACATGTCCTCCTACCTGATGACTTTGGGCAAATTGGGGCAGCCAGCTTTCCCAAAGCAGCTGCTTACTTGGGTTTCAGGGGAGATACATGATTTTTTTTCTCTTTCTTCCTAATCTCAGCCCAGACTTCATGCCATTGTGCTCAATATATTTCACCAAACTTCTCTAATTGATAAGGACCATTTTCCCCTTAAACTCAATCACCATGCCATTATCTCAACTTAAAAAAAATTAACAATGATTCCATAATATTTTCCAATACCCAGTCCGTAGTCTAATTTTCCCAGTTGTCTAAAAAAATGTATTTTCTTGCATTGAGTTTGTTTGAATCAGGATCCAAACAAGGTCCATTCATTTTGTTTGATTGTTATATCTGTTGATCTCTTCAGTTTTCCAATAGACTCCTTCCCCACCTCTCCTCACTGTCTCACTCTCTATGTTTGTGCATTAAGGATATTTATTTATTTATTTATTTATTTATTTATTTATTATGGAATGCAATCGTTTGTCTTGAAAATGAGCTACATTCTGGTTTTGGCTGGTGGCTCCTCGCCATGTCATTTAACCTATTCTTCTCTCCATGTACTTAGATTTGAGTGCAATTTTTTTTTTTGCATGTGGTGTTGTATACTTCCTATTGCGTCACCTCATGAGACTCACAATTAATATCTGAGTGGGAGCTTCAGATAGTGTCTGACTAATCCTCCCCTGGTAATTTCCCAACCAACCTTCCACCTAATGTTTGAGCATGTTTTGATAATAATGACCTGGGTCCCTCATTTCATTATAAGTTGCAGAATGGTAATTTTCTACTTCTATTATCCTTTCTGTATGGATAAGAACTTTCCTGTATATCACAATAGTTTTTAAACTTTTTTTTTCCTAGCAACAGAAAACTTGCTTTAAACATATCTTTTTTTTATTGTTGACACTATTACAGATGTTTTCCATTGACCCCCACTTTGCCTCCCTCCCCCTCCTTCACCACATTGCTGTCTGTGCCTATGGCTATGCATATATGTTCTTTGGCTAATCTCTTCCAGTCCCCACATCCCTTCCCCCTGAGATTTGCCAGTCTGTTCCATGTATCCATGCCCTTAAGTGAGAATTGAAAATATGAAACATGAACCTGGAGGGGTGCTGGTGGAAGTGGAAGTGGAAGGCTGGGTGAGTCTGCAGCCACCGGCTTCCCCTCATCTTCTACACATACAGTGGAGGGGCCCTTGGGCTCCAGGTAGCACACTGGGGACGCCCTGGTGAACAACACAGCCATGACCCTTCCCTTGTAGGGCTTACAGTGTAGTGTCTTTGAGAATGAAGTGTTTGCCTCCAGTTCAGAGGGGCTTGCACTCACCAGCTCTATGACTTGGGGAATATTAGTCTCAATCCGTCTTGTTTTCTCAACATCTGTAAAGTGGGGATAACAGAACTAACATTATAAGATAGCTGTGAAGATGTAATGTGCTAATGCCTATAAAATGCTAATCTAGCGTGTGCTGTACAACCATCCTTTAACATGTTTTTTAAAAAATGTACTTTTATTAATTTCAGAGAGGAAGGGAGAGGGAGAGAAAGATCAATGATGAGAGAGAATCATTGATCAGCTGCCTCCATCATGCCCCCTACAGGGGATTGTGCCCACAACCTGGGCATGTGCCCTGACCAGGAATTGAACCTCAACTTCCTAGTTCATAGGTCGACACTCAACTACTGAGCCACAATGTAATCGATCATTGTGTGCATTTTGGGGGAACTACCACAGCAAAGTACCATAAAGTGGGTGGCTTAAGACAACAGAAATTAGTTCTAGAGACTAGAAATTCAAATCAAAGTGTCCACAGAGCATGCTCCCTCCAAGACTCTGGGAAGAATCCTCTTTTGCCTCTTTCTAACTTTTGGTGGTGGCCAGAAATCCTTGTTTTACTTCACTTGTGCATGCATCATGCCAATCTCTTCTTCTGTCATCACAGGGCCACCTCTCAGCTTTCTCTGTGTCTTCACAGTCTTATAAGGACACACATCATTTGGGTTAAGGGCCCACCCAGCATGACCTCATCTTAACTAATTGCATCTGTAACAACCCTATTTCAAAATAAGCTCACATTTTGAGTTACTGCATTTAGGACTTCAACTTATCTTTTGGAGGGACACAATTTGACCCCTAACAATTATGCAATCATTCAGGACCAAGTTTTGCATCTTACAAGGGTTTCTTCTGCTTTACTGTTTTATATGGCAGAGTGCACATTTCTTTCATTTTACCATTTTTCTATTGGTTTTCTTGACGATATGTGTTTTTATGTAGAGCCACATAAGAATGAGATGAGCAATGTTTCCAAATTTAGACCCAGAGAGGAAAAGTGATTAAGTTCTTCTCCACCTCTGCACACAGGGTGAAAACAAAAACCGACAGCCAGAACATCTCTTGTAAACAACAGCAGAAGAACACAGTCTGAGCGAGCCATCCACATCTCACAACTCCCAGCTGAGCATTGCCCTGGCAGGCACCCAGTGGTACTCCCCTCTGTATTCGGACAAGTCCTGGAGTGAACTGTTTATTTATCAATTCTTAATTGAGTCCATGTTTACTCATGATTGTGAGCAGATGATTAATTTATTGTAGAGTTTGAGGAGGCAGATAGTGAGGAGATCATTAAAAAGAGAGATTATAATAGAGTTCTCTGCATTTGTGGGTCTCATAATAAAGATTGACTGATATATTAGATGGGCTTAATAACAAATTCTATTACATTATGTCTGAATCTTATTTTAATGTGTTGACCTTTTATCTTCAACTTACTAGGGGCTGACTATAGGTTAAGTCGACACCTGAGAGCTCTTTTATTCCTGCAAAAGGAGGGCTAAACTTCAGAAAGGAGTCAACTGTTTTGATGTTTAGAGGTAAAGTCAAGGGGTCTTTCAGGGACAGTTTTCCCTCTTGGTTCTTAGAATAATAATAGCAGGACTGAGGGGAGCTTGAATTTCAACAGTCACCAGCTTTCCGGATAACTCTGGGCACTTAAAGGGCCAGGTTTTCTCCATACTGTGGCTGTAGCTATCTTGGAATCTTTAACTTGGCCAAAGCCATTTTTGAGAAAACAGAAAAGAGAAAAAACCAGTAAATAACATGACCGTGTGGTGGGAAAATGGGTTATAAGTAAGACAGGCGTGAGTTTAAAACCTGCTGTAGTGAGTTTAGTGGTGGCTCCCCAAAAAGATATATCCCCATCCTAACCCAAGAAACCTATGAATGTGCCCTTATTTGGAAAAAAGGTTTTTGCAGATGTCATTAAGGATCTCAAGATGAGATCATCTTGGATATCTGGGTGGGCCCTAAATTCAGTGACAAATGCCCTTGTCAGAAACACTCAGAGGAGAGGTAGGTGGAGAAGTCCAAGTGAAGACCCAGGCAGAGACTGGAATTAGGCAGCTACAGGCCAAGGGATGCCTGGCGCCACCAAAAGTTGGGCAATGCAAGGATGGGTTCTCTCTTAGAGCCTCAGGAGGGAGCAGAGCCCTGCCGACATTTCATTTCAGTTCTGCCTACAGAACTATGAGAGAATGCACTTCTGTTGTTTTAAGTCACCAAGTGTATGGTGATTTGGTGATTTGGTAATAGCAGCCCTACAACACAAATACACCAGCTCTACAACAAATTCCTTGTATGATGTTGGGCAAATCTCTCAATCTTTCTAAGCCTCAGTTTTCTCATCTATAACCTTCCAGTTATTATACTCATCTCTCCACATTGTGAGGGCCGAATGCAGTAAGCCATGAGAACTCACCCAACCCAGTGCCTGGTACAGAAGCATTCAATACATATCAGATTCCTTTTCAGCCATGGCCCACCCCTTTTCATACATGACATTTCAGCTTGAAATGTCTTTCATCTTCCAAATGTTTATGAAACTGAGAGCCCTTCCCTGAAGAATTTTCTGTTCTTTAGGAGTTATTCTTATGACTGTCAAATTAGAAGAGAAAGCACGGCACAGCTGGTATTTTAAGGCAGTTGGGTGAGAGCCAAGTAGATATTAAAAAATAAAAAAATAAAATTAAATTCATTGAGCGCAGCCCTATAGTAAAGCAGCGGAAGTCCGTGCTGGAGTCAGTGAGGCTGTCCAGCTGGGGCCTGTTTCCTTCACGTGAGGAGGTTTCAGGAAACACTCCCAGGCCTGCAGTACAGGCAGCACATGGAGGAGGAGTGCATGGGTACCCTGTGCTGCAGGAAGAAGTTAATGGAAAAGGCTCCTCTACAAATTTTAGACCAAGGATGTCATGACTGATCACATCCCACCCAATACAGGCTGGGAACTCAGTGTTGGAATTTTGAGCAAGAATGACTTAAATAAATGTTTCCAGAGGCATTTGTTCTCATGAGGCATCAGGAAGATGAGGAATTTAAAAGTGTACAGGTCTAGATTTCACTCTGTCCGTGACTAGTGTGTGATCATGGGCCAGCCATTCGACTTCTCTGTGGCTTTATCTTTAGGGTAAGGTTATTGGAGCACCTTTTCTCAGCAGGAACATTCAGTGGTTACATGAATATGTGTGGTAATCTCCAGGAGGTCAGGCCAGTAGGTCTGTGTACCTCCCATCTTTTGTCTGGCATGCTTGCTAAGGATAGCAGAATTGTGGGAAGGCAACAAGGAAAGAAAATTTTAGAAGAAATATAGGGTGCTCTCTTGTACATGTGATCCAGGGCTTTAACAGTCATCAAAGGAGATCTTCCTAAAGACTCTGAGACCCTCACTCCCTGGTTCTGTTGAGGAGCTTGTGTTGATGACAGTTTCCCATCTCTAAATGGCATGAGAATACACTGTCTGGGTGCTAAGCAGGCAGGAGAGTACCTAGGATGTGACCCTGTTATGAGGTCCATGGTATTTGTCTTTGGGACATTGGACCATCTTCCTTTGCTTTATCTGATAGAGACCAGTTTCCTCGTGCTTTTCCATCTCTCCTGGTACTGATCTGATCAATTAATTAATGGTGAGAGAGAGGGAGATGGAAGAAAACAAGCATTTATTGAGTGTTCATGATGAGCCCCAACTGTGAAGAGATTACTTTATCCCCATTCAATACTTTGTAAACCTGAGGCAAGGAGATATTTGGTAAGTTGGCCAAGTCACTAATTACTAAGAGACAGAAATTGAACATGTCTCTTTTGGGGCCTGGTCTTTCTTTATCACAGCATCCTACCCTTACACTACAATGATATGACTAACAAGCTAACCCCTACCTCTGCCTATCCTATCTAATAATAGACAAACATGGTAATTGACCATACCTTCACTACGCCTCCCATTGGCTAATCAGCGTGATATGCAAATTAACCGCCAACAAAGATGGCAGCTAATTTGCATACTGCAGGCAGGGCGGGCCAGCACGAGCTGCCATCCAGGCCCCCGTGTGCCGCCTAAGCCCCGCTGCCAGCTGGGACCCCTGTGTGCGGCCCTGGGTGGGTGGGACCCCCATATGTGGCCCTGGGCGGGCGGGGCTTGGCGGCGAGATTGGCCTGAGGAAGCCCTATTCTTGCAGGAATATTCCTGCAACAGGCTTCTAGTGTCTGTATAAAAGGCACTGGGCTAATGGGGAGTGGTAGTGGGGGTGGGGATAATTATTGAAATAGGAAGAAATATTTATAATCTTTGCTCTTGAACTTACTATTTAGATAAATAAAGCCAACATAAAGGGAATACATATTCAAGTTAACATTTTTATTTTATTTATAATATAATAATTAGAGACATTATAATGGCTACCATTTATTGCACAGTTCCTATATGCCACATACTAAAAAGTCAACATGTATTTTCTCATTTGATTTTCATGACCCAATGTCAAATTTTTACAAATGAGGAAGCTGAGGCAGAGATAGATTCAGAAACTAGATCCAAGTCCACAGCATTTGGAATTCCAGTGATGGAGCCAGAATGAAAATCCAGGTTGTTTGGCTCCCATGCCCCACTGTTAATATTATTTTTCAGCCAATTTAAGACCCACTTAAGACTCACTGGTGGGAGAGATGTGTTTGGTATGATCCTGGTGGGCTGCATAGAGGAAGTGAAACTCAGAAGACCCATTAGGAAACAATTTTATGTCAGATCAAGGAACTCATTTCTAGTGTTGCAGTTTCCTACCAGCTTAGAGTAGAACCTTACAATAGTTGTAGTTTTTTCCCCCCAAAATCCTCTAATCTCATATTTCATAGCAAACAATCTATTTTTTAAAATTCTAACCTCCTGAGAATTCCCTCAGGACTGAAGGAGCTGTTAGAAATTAGATATTTTGGGAACATGTCTCCCTGGGGAAGTAGTGCTTGGAAGCAGGGGCCCAGGGAAAGTCATGGTAACCACTGCTGGCTGTGGGAGGGTGACAGTATCTGAGAGTGTCAGGTCCTGCAGCCCTTCCAGAATCACGGATAGGAGTGAGTGCAGCAGAATTATGGCCCCAGATCAGTCCAAAAGGCATTGCTTATGTAAAAGCAAGAGCCTTGTCAACTGCAATCTCACTTTAGGGGGTGTGTGGGATTGAAACAAGATGGTTTGAAGGAAAAGGCCAGTGGTCCTGTTCTGCTCTGTGCATTGCAAACAAGCACTCCTTGCCCTGAAGATCAGGGGAACTTGATAACTCCATGGCAAGGATGGGTGCAGCTGAGGAATAGGGTGGGGGTGGGGTGGAGGGGTAACCAGAGCAAGAGAGTCAGCAAATAGCAGAGTTGGGGGAGGTCTTGGAGGTGACCAAGTTATAGAGTGCAGTCAGATCGAGTGCCAACATATAACATATTTTGGGGAAGACGGTGAATTTAATGCCATGAATAGGGTATACATGCTCCAGGTTCCCACATTCCTCACGTTGAGCTGTTTTATACCAGCTGGCTTTACTCATTCAACTCATCATCTAGTCTTATCTCTCACACTCTCACTCTTGCCCCACTATCCCAGAGGAGTTTAACTTCCTGATTTTGCCAATCAGGAGATTGTAACTTAGAGAGAAGAGGTTTACCCAAAGAGACTTAAACAGATGCTTGGAGCCAGTATTAGAGTACAAAACCACAATTTCTGATTCCTAGTTTGATGTTTCCCCACAACACTGTACTGAAAGCTGGGTTTCCCTTTCTTTAAGGCCCAGAAAAAAAGGAAGGGAGTCTTGGGGCTTCTCCTCTGAGCTTGGGTTTGAATTTGAGGCAATTTTTTAACCTTGGATGAGATGGTTGGCTGTTAACCTTATGGAGTAGGCTCAGTTGAAGGGGTCTGAGGGAACCGTTTCAGAGCACAGTGCCTCATGACAACCAAAAACATTTGCTGTTTGGAAAATAAATATATAGCCTTTTGAATTGTTCAGATGTGCATAAAGCTGGAATACTCTGGCTAAAAGAACACTTTCTAGGAAATCCATTCAGATCCATTTTCACACCGTCTCTGCTCTCTATCTGTCACAGGGGCTAATCCCTGTAAACCATTTTCCAGGCTCCCTGGTCCACTGGATTCTAGCCAGGTTCAGCCAGTGGAAGGCACTGGTGAGAAATCACAGGCGGGCAGAAGAGAGAAAGAATGAGGCCCAGGTCTTCCTTTATTGGACTCTCTGCCTAAGATGGCCATCCTGGCCAGTGGCCTTGCCTCTTCCTAGGCCCTATCTCCTATAGGGATTCCTTTCCATTTTGCTCCCAGCTCCCACCAACTTCTCCCTGTGAGTCCAGCTTCTCCAGGGGCCTTGGCTCCAGAGTCCTGTCACACTGCCTCTTCCCTTTTGGTATAGAGGTGGTTGGAGCTTTCTGAATTACGAGTCTCAGGGTAGCCTTCTCTTCTGCTCGTTATCTCAGCTCTTCTCATCCCTTTGAATTAACACCCTGTATTGAATTCCCTCCATTTAATCACCTGTCCAGGAGTTCTGTTTTCTTGACTGAATCTCTGACTTACACAGTAGGATTTAAATTTCTAGAACAGAAAGAGTGAAGCATGTAACAAAACTCACCTCATGGAGAAATATATAATAGGGATACTGTTTTCTTTTTACTTGTACAGTGATTGATTTAACTTTCACCTTACAGTAAAGGCACACCGATTTTGGCTAAGGAGCCTGAGTGACAGGGCGTTGCTTCATGCAGTCCTGTCATGATATCTGAAATAATGGGGGAAATGCATATGGTGACATGTGCTAGTGAAGCCAGGCCTCTTTACTGGAACACATGTGGTTCACAGGAGTTCACTGACATAGACTGACCCAATAGTCCAGGATGGTGGTTCCCAACCAGCACAGTTTTCACCCCCAGGAGCCATTTATATACGTGTGACCACATTTTTTAATTTTTACTTCAAGGATGGGAGTGTAGTACTGGCATCCAATGGGGATAGGCTAGGTGTTCTGCAAAACTTCCTACCATGCACAGAACAACCCCACAACAAAGACTTATCTGATTCAAAATAGTAATAGTGCCACGTTTGAGATACCCTGGTATTGGAAATGGCTGACTTGGTCAGTTTTTCAGTTCCTTGCTATCTCTAGGAGATACTTTACCCCAGCCCATCCACATCTTCTTCAAGACTACGTTTCTTCTTCAGAGTCCTCAGAATGTCTCCTTATCCCTAAGCAACATCTCTTTGGGTTTGGACAGAGGAAATTATTTTCTGATTTTAAAACGTCTTGCTGGCCCATCTTGCAGAGAGGTAGATTGGAAACCCAGGGGAAGAACATGAAGCAGGTCAGAAAGTCAGACCCAAACAGGGCCGAATTTGTAGAAAATACGAGTTTAGTTTAGTTTTTGCTTGTGGATGAGAAAGACAGCTGTCACCTCTCTAAATCTTGGGGAATTCCATTTTTTAGACTTATCCTGGGAGGGGAACATTCTTACCACATCTGCCACACTGAAGGCTTGCTCAGGAGAGTGTATCCTTGGCCTGAGAACAGAGTGAGCACGTGCAGATGGGCCTGTAATTTTTAATATGACATTGACCATAATTTATCATGTCATACCACCCACTTACAACAGGCCCATCCTATGAAATACTAAATGCCTTTCTTATCAACACTTGATGGGAAAATGCTGTTCTGGCATCTTCCTCTAAGGGAGAAAGCCATCCAACCATGTTCCTTGCAGCCTAGAGTCCTGTACACAAGAGCAGATCTGTTCTGCTCCCCCCAGATTTATAGGTGTTTATAAGGAAGCACATCCTGTTTTGTATTTAGGGGGCAATTGAGTGAAAGAGAATTATTTAGTAAGTTTCTATTTCTTGAAGTTTGTTCAAGTTGTTTTATGACTTAAAAAACTCATACATTAATTCCCATTTTTATGAGCAGTTTGTTCTTTTCTATTTAGATTTTCTCCCCTGACTTTTTTGGCTGACCCATGCAGCAGTTATTAGAACTCTTTGGGCAATAGTTATTTCCTCCATAAAATGGGTATTCTCATAAAATACTGGCCCCAGAAAATGAGGGCTCAGTTTGCATGGGGTGAAATCCATGTGTTATAGTCCTGTTAAATTAAGGACCCAATTTTTACTGGCAGTGTCCAGACTGGATCCTTATTTCCCTGTTGTTGGCATCTCTCAATATTGCAGACTTTTTGCAAAACTCGGATGACACCCCATAGCCAAGGCCTGGCAGGTAGTAGGATTGGAAGAGAACTCTGCTCTTATGGCATTAGACTTGGATGGACTTTCAATGCTAGAATGGAACCAGAGAGCCAAGAAAAAACTGTTTTCATAAGAGGTCAATAACTGAAAGGAAAATCTTCAGGTTCTGAAAGTTTAAAGGAAATAAAAACATTCTTTCCTTTTAAGGTATTTGCTTGGTTTTGACCATTGAATAGTTTTTAATAGATTATAATATTGCATTTCTAGGTGAGATCAACTAAAATGCTTAGAGAATAGCTGAACTTGATGTCCTAGTTAACTTAGGGAAAACCATAGCTTCATCTTGATTCTACTCAAATGTGACTTTTGTAACCAGGATCCTTAGTGCTGAGCCATCATTCTCTGATGGAGCAAGGGAGATGAGTGGGTGAAGACACACGGGTCACCAAATACTGCCTCACATTTCAGGAAGCATGCCTAAACGGTCATTGCTGAAAAAATGCATTACTTTGAGTCTTGTGAAAATGGTGTTCCTATTAATTGAGGCTTTACTCATTTGAGCATGCAATGAGTTACATAGTTCGGCCCATTGCAGGTAAGTGGTAGTCAGTTATGGATGTTTTTATATGAAGGTATTTTCTAAAACAATGATTTTTATAAAAACACTATGGTACATTGCCAGGCTGACCTTGAAGTACAATACAAACACAATGTCGTAAAATCAAAATGTGAATGGAAAGGGGTATCAATTTCTCATCGTGAGTAGATTTCAGATCTCTTACCTGGAAGATTTAACTGTAAGTTCGAAGAAGGAGGACTGAGGTCACATCTTCCCCTGTCGGACATTCTTTCTGATGAATAAGTATTAAAAGTGCTTTGAATTGGGTTTCCCCCTCAGATAAGGATTTATTTTTTCCATACGCTCTTTTCTTTGCACCTGAAGGAGCATTGAGGGTGAAAAATAGAGGCCTGTTTCCTGTTCCTAACTGGAGCTCTTGGAAGGTTGTCAAACCAGAGCAACAAGTCTGGGATTTATGCCTGGGACCCGTCAAAGTAAAATTATCATAGCAAACCCTCTGCTATCAATCAAAGGGGGTACTGGGGGGTGGCAAGGGCAGGCATTTTTCAAATTTCTTTATTGTGCATATTTATTTTGTGCCTGGGGGAGGAAGAGCGCCTTTGAACAGGTCTTGTAGATTTCTTTTCCATCAGATGGCAGCTCACGGAACTACTTAATCTTCCCCAAAGGGCTTCGCTCATTGACCTGCTGAAAAAACAACCGGGGAAGAAAATGAGATGGGGGCGGAGGACGGTGGGATGATCCAATAGCAAATCCTGGACACACAGTGTGAGTCTGGCCACTTCCATGTCACGCTTTACAAAGTGCACCGCCTGCTGAAGGTTATCTGCCCTCCCTTTTTAAAGTATCGTGTGGACATTCAGCAACTACACCACCAAGCTGACACTGCCATCAGGGACATGCGTGTCCTTCTGCCCCAGGCAGCCATTTCCCACACTTGTCAAGGCAAAGGGAAATGGGGCACCCATTCATTCCTGTCTGTCAGGGGCTCGCTTTGTCATGATAACATTCAAGGAGCATATTTATCTATCCGGCTACTGGAGGTTAAGGCAAGGGTAACAAAAAGAAGAGAAGAAATCCTGTTTGAAAAGTTTACAAATCCTGCCGGAGAGGCTGTAAACAGAGTTCAGCCGGTGGTGGAATGTGTAAAATACTGCCACATTGATAGGGACTCATTCCCCAGCACTAGAAATCCGCTCTTATAAACAGAGGAACTGTTGCTGCGAATCGGGTCTGTTTTGGCTTAAAGTCTGAGGAACACATTGCCTTCAAAGTGAATTCTTAGGTGTCACTTCCCATAAGTTATGGCAGAAGATTACAAAGCTACTGATATAACGTATTAGTTTGATGGACAGAATTATACCCCCAACGCTTCCTGCTCTCCCCAATGACGCACACTAACTTAGTGTGCTGTGACAGCTGCCTTGATTTACCACCAGTCCGGGAGGCCAACCGGGAGAGGGAACGTTCACATGGACGCAGGGCCTGAGACTGGCCCGGAGCCTAGTTTATAAAGCTGCCCTGTAATTCACCACAAATGTGTCACCATTAAAGGAGGAAAAAAGGATTGCAGATAATAAATACTCTCTAATTTATTAGCTAACAACAAAGAGATCAGAGCCAGTTGTGATGTGATTGTTTGACATAATATTGTCAAGGAAAAAAAAGCTAAGTTGACCAGCGAGGTAAATTACACATTCAAGCAGATGCATCAACTCTTGGCTTGTCACAAGCCCAGCTAAACAAAACACCAAACAGAGGAGAGAACTGGCAAAGAGCAGAGTCATTTATCTCTGAAAGAGACATATTCAAGAGCGAGTGAAATAAGACATAGTTCTTTTGGACTTGGTCAGAGGCCAGGTTTTAACTGTTATAAATTAAATGTTTTGTGCATCGGATTTGGCAATTCTAGTTGCTTTTGTCATGGTAGGGAGATGCTGGGTTTTTCTGCCCGTCTTGGACTCCTGGTTTGGTCAGCTGGGATGTGTGTCTGCAACGAGGTAGTGGAAAAGCAGTGCCTTCTGGTCATTAGTGCAAATATCAAAAAGGCTTTTGTGTGCGGCCTGTTATGAAATTAGTGGCTTTAGAAAATGTTTTAATCACCCTTTTTTTCCCCTATGATTTTCTCCTCTGCAGTTATTCAGTACTAACCATACAGGTGACTGGCAGGGATTTGTGTTCATATTAGAGTCATGGGATCTTAGGGTTGGAAGGAATGTTTCATACTGCATCCCACCCAGGATATGCAGACAGTCGTGTGCTGTCGGCTGGAGGGTGTCCAGGGACGCAGAGCATCTGCTGTGCGATGTTACAGTAGCGCTGAGTCCACAGGGCCTGCTGGGCCTTTATTCTTACGTAAGCTACTGACCAGGAAAACCCTCCCATCCCTTACTTGGGAGATTGAGTTTTCAGACCTAAATGGGCACTTTTGCTTTGCTTCTTGTATACTTTGTCCTTGGTTTTAGCCAATAGACATAGATTCCTAGGTTTTATTCAACAGTCTGGAGGCAAGAATGAAATGTGGTAGAAATTCTCGAGGAAACTCCATTCTCATGGGCATTAATTCAGGGTTCAAAAGTTATTTTTTGGTATATGGATTTGATCTGCTATGAATTTGCTTGAATCTCTCTCTCTCCACAGCAATATCCTGAGAGTTTTTTGTTGGATATATTGCTATACTATATCTATGGTCCTACAGATCTACCTGTTTAAAAAACATTTCCAAAAGGGGCGGGGGGTGGGGGAGAGAGAGAGAGAGAAGGTGATTTGGCCTATTTAATATAATCTTTTATATTTTGGGTGGGAATCTGCATCCCTACTATTTTCAGAATCTTCTATTCCTCCTTAAAATTAAGATATTTGCATGCATATGCTTTTTTCCTTGTGATTTCTGAAATATTGTAACATGATTTCTATGATCATGTCTGTAAGATTTTTTTGTTGCTAATATAAAATTAAATGTTATTTGTCTGGGTCTAGAGAACAAGCTTCTCATGTCTCATAAGCTCTCTAGGGCTTCATTCTTTTCTTTGTTTTGATTTTATTTTTTATTTCTTAACTTAACTTTCCAATTTGAGCATATAATTTTATAATGGAGAAAATAACACCACCACCAGACCCTAGTAATTCCACCTTCTCGCTGTCATTTGAGTTTTGTTGTTTGCTTATTGCCTCTACCCTCTTTTCCAACAGTAGGCTTGTTTTCTCCCTTTGGCATTGTTCATGAATGACTTCATAAACCCTCCGTGGAGCAGAATGTTCCCCATGCAGTCATATTGACTTGGTGTCTTTGGCTGTTTCCTTCTTGCTTCTCCAACCTCCTTTGTTAATTTTTATTAATTATATACCCAAAATTTCATTTGTAGTGGCATCCTTCCTTCTTGATTTTCATGCTCTATTCGGGCCAATCTGGAAATACTATTCTTATTTCTCTGATTAAAAACCAGTGCTAATAATATTGAGGGTATTTGTGTATTTATGTTCCCTAATTTTTCTGTCATTAACTCCCATTAGACATGGTTGTTTTCTTTGAGGGACCTCATATTTTCCATACCACCAGTCTTTTTATTTTATATGTTTGATCATGCTAACATGTGTTATGCTCTATAATATGTATTCTGTAATTCTGCATTATTTTTTATATGTTGACTCAATGCATTCTTGCTTAATTTTCCTGGTTTCCAAAGACTTCCTTCTCTCCTCCCATCTTCTTTTCTCTTCATTTTTTTTCTACTGGAAATAGTTGTTTTTTTTAAACAAGGTGTACCCCTCCACTGTCACATTCTGGGCATGATTAACACACCATCATGAGTTTATTTCAAGTTCATTTTATTTTTAGGAAGTTACAACCTGATTTGTAGGAGCAATGTGCTTTTATCATGTCAACTCTTCTCTTTAAAAACATTCAGGCACTTCTCCTTTAATTTGGGATATGGCCACAGACCCTTCCCCAGGCTTCTAAAGTCCCCTTAACCTTACCCTCCATGTACTTTTCCAGTTTTACCTTCTAGGTCTTCCTCTTTGGGCTTCTCTCCCAGACCTTTTCTAGTCATCTTAGGAGGCAAATCATCAAAAAGGTCATTAAAATGCCATGTCTTTTATTGCCTTTTATTTTTCTTTATGAATAATAAAATAATTTTATTGTGCAAAATGAACTTTTGAAGTCTTACAGAGAACATAAAATCTAGGGCCAACCTAAATTAAAAGTGACTCATAATTAATATTACCAAAGAAGGCAATCTTCAGCCATTTTTTAAGTCAACAAAGATTTACGAGTGAGGACTTGGTTATTGCATACTTTACATCTGTTGGCAACGATACCTAGAATTTCAGAAGCATTGATTTAGAGAGAGGACTTCATACTGAGGACAATAGGAGCCTGCAGTTACCCATCTCGGCACTGAATCCCTGAAATATGCTAACATTCCTACACATGGCTACATATCACTCTTATTACTTAGTCCACAACCATTGCCACAATAGATAAAAAGCCAGTATCATTTCATATTAGACCAAGCTAGGAAAGTGCATCGTTCCTTAACTTGTAAGATGGACTATGAACCAGATCACATGGCCCAGTGGATGGGACCAGTGAGGAAATGGATAGGGCGTATAGGAGCTTTAAGGCAGCACTGAACAAAATAGATTTAAATCATTCTGAAAGAAATAAATCCTAACAATAGATACATTGTGCTGAGAGAAATGAAGCTCACAAGAGAATTGATTAGGAAGAATACCAAACGGAATAAAATGTAGCAGAAAGGCACATATTGGAGAGAATAAAATATGTTTCAGTTTGGAAGGTATTGAATTTACGAAGATACAACTGACCAGCTATAAAGCAAAATGAATAAAATATGCAGCCAAGTCAGCTGTACGGTCAATGGGAATAGGTTAATATAGATCGATGGCATCATGTGATCGGTTCCATCCTAACAGTCATATTACTCGTGTGATTTCTTTAGCTCTCCCAAGATAAGCCAGGGCTTTAAATGGCGCCTGACAGAGGGAACTCACTTTAAAGTGGGCTTATGATGAATAAGAAATTAATTGGAAATGGGATATTGTTTGTTGGTTTGTTTTGGTCCAGAGAACCTTAATGATTTTCTGGAATTTAAAGGGATTTTATTATAAATTGCAATACAGTATCATGGTCCAGGCTATTTAATTACAGATTCCTCCAATGAAAAGTTAGTATTACTTTGTCATTGTGATGAAGAGCTCAGCACCATCACTTATCTTCATTTTTCTTTCTAGAAAATTTGAAAATTTGAGATAGATATTGAAATCACTGAGTCCGTCCCTGGGAATTTTCTCCCATATGCAAGCATGCTCATTCAACATTTCTGATGTTTAGAGATTTTTAGAGAGATGTATTTTATACATAACTCAGCATTCATAAGTTTATTTTCAGTGCTGTTTGTAGTGGAGTATCAAGGGCAGGGCAGCGAGAGTGATCTGCTCCCGGGGCAGACAATGAGAAGATGCATTGTCTGTGGAAAGTTTAAAAACACTAGTAAAACCAACTAAAATTCAGTCTGCATTTTATCATCATCACACACTGGCAATTCAAGCCATGAAAGTGGTCAAATACTCCTCTCCAAAAAAAAAAAATTGTAATGTATTTTATCAATCTAACTTCTGAATATTTGCTATGAGTTCTGTCTTATTTTAATCATGTACAATTACACTTTGATTGAGTATACTTTTATGTTTTATTATTATTTTAAAATATTATTTTTATTGTTGTTAGAGAAAGAGGAAGGGAGAGGAAGAGAGAGAGAAACATCTATCGTTTGCCTCCTGTACATACCCTTACAGGAGACTAAACCCACAACCACTGGACCTGCAACCTGAGCATGTGCCCTGATTGGGAATCCAACCAGTGACCTTTTGGTGCATGGGACAACGCTCAACCAACAGAACCACACCGGCCAGGGCAGCATACTTTAAAAATGGCCTTTAATACAGATTGTATTTTGATTTAGAAACCTCCCAGCTATGTGTTCCATGCTCACTGTGTGCTCGAATGGAAGAATAGCATGTAGGGGTGAGATTTACTTGTTGAAAAGGCATACATATGGAAAGAAAGAAGTAAGTGGATTTTGGTGATGGGTGATCCTGTGATAGTTCAGGTTCTAACTTGGGGGCCCTCCTTAGTTACGGTGATATCTGTCTGGAGAGCAGCTCACTCAGCACTTGGGATTTCATCCCTCTAACTTGCAGAGCTTTGCTTCATCAGAGAAGCGCAGATTCCTATTCGATATGTCTGGTCTGTTTTATTCTTAGGAGAGGAACCCTGAGTACTAAGAGAGAGGGGCCCAGTGGAGAATGTAAAACATATTTCCAGATACTTTTGAGAAAGGCAAGTGTAATGGACACGATAATAATGTGGGAAATGGAGAGAGAGAGGGACGATGCCCTATGCTTAACCTTTTGGACTCATCCTTGCCAATTTCTATGTGGAGTTTGGTAAATTAAATAAGCTTCCCTTGGCCTGGACCTGTCTGTGATAGCATAAACCTTCAGCGTGGTATCACAGAAAGACAGTTAGCTTTCAAGACAGAAAACTGACACCTTTCAACAGAGAAGGAACCTATGGCAATTTGAAACATTCCAGCCACATTAATTCCAATGACAGTTATCCTTTAAGTCACTTGAAATGGATTCTCCCTTTTCAACTTTTAACATTTATATTTGATCCCCATGACCTCTGGGACCTTCACAGAGGCAGTGTGTGTGTGTGTGTGTGTGTGTGTGTGTGTGTGTGTGTGTAACAGGAGGCAGAAGCAGGGAAATTGTGAACTAGTCCCATTTAAATCTTTCCCTATCCCTTATCCATTCCCTATACTTCATCCATGTTTCTATGGAGGAACCTCCTATTTTCCAAGGAAAGGTTGAGCAGTGTGGCGTTCTTCCTTTGAGGGCAATGACTTTATTCTTGCTCTTCCATGTGGGCTGAGAGTTGACTATCAGGTGTCAACCATCAGCAATGGAGGCCCAGGGCTCTGTGATTCTATCAAATGCCGTTGACTGCTGGTTAATAAAGTCACTTTTCCCTGACATGCTCCCACCAGGGCAGCCAGCTTCTGAATCTCTCTCCTGGGAGCACTCAGAGGCATGTGCCTTCTTCACTTTGGGCCATTCCTGAGAAGTGCTGCTCACTTCCCACCTGGGCAGGAGCTTTGCATGTCTATGCTGAGCTCGTGGAAGGGTTGGTGCCGGGCCTCATGTTGTACTTAAGAGTGGGTTCGGGAGAGGTCAGAGGAGAACCAGCGGGCTCTTCTTGGCTGAGTCTCAAGGTGACTGGACATTGGTCACTGTGAGTGAAGTCACATCTTTAGTCTTGCAGGTGTCTTGCTTTGTTGTTATTATTAGTTCATCCACAAGTTAGAGATGATTTTATTAGTTCATCTATAGGATGTATGTATTACCTAGAAGTCTAATGTGTTATTTGCATTTGGGTAATGGATGGTGGTCAGGGAGCTACCAGCTTCTTCACATCTTTTGTCTAGGAGGTCCCCCTTCTTGGTATCAGGGTAGCTGGTAAAGTATATTAATCATCTCAAGATTGCTAAGTAAGCATGGATGATGGCCCAGTGGTATTGTCATAGGCCAGACTGCCTGGGTTTTGAGTTCTGGCACTAACCTTTAATCCCTATGTGATTTCAGGTCAGTTATTTGCCCTATTGATGAACTTGATCTAGAAAATGAGATGCTAAAACTACTTACCTCATAGAGTTGTTGGCAGGATTTAATAGGATAGTAAAAAAAAGTGTTTATCAAAGTATTTGGCACATAGTAAGTATACAATAAATGTTAATATTAGTATTAGTAGCAATAATAAATACTTTTGTTTCAGAATCAAGGTGATTAGATGTGTGTGTATGTTTTTCTTCCCAATAATGGCAGAATCTGGAGAGTTGCACCTGCTTCCATAGTGTTCTTCTTTATAGCAACAGGATTACTGTTCCCTGCAAGGGACACACTGACAGTTTCCTATTCACTATCTCTTCTTTCTCTAGATTCCATATTGCTTTGTTAATGTTTGTGGGTATGTATTTAACTGCTATTTATTGGACATTTGTTATATGCCAGTAGTATTGTGCTCTTCATCATGGTACCTCATTTAGTTCTCACACTACCTGTTTGAGGAAAGATTCATTATCTTAATTTTCCAGATTAGGAAACTAAGGTACAGGGACTAATAAAAGTTATTAGGTGGTAAAGCTGCCCTTAGCTTAGGTCTGTTTATTGAATCCCATGTTTATGACACTATGCTACACTGCCTCTTCACTTATAACTCAGTACATTGGACCTTGAATTACTAGCATACATTTTTGGTACAATATCATTATTAACTTTATATTTGATACAATGTGGCATTTTTTATAAGTTTTGGGAAATGCCCTCATATTCATATGTAAATTGAGTGGATGGCAATTTGAAACTTCAGGAGCATTTGGAAACTAGAGCTATCATAAGAGGCAAGTTTGTTTTGATTCCAGAGAATATTCAGTCTCTGGGTGATGATCCAAATTAATAGAGTCTGGAACTTCCCAGATAACTCTTATGGGCGATGATATAGGAGGGACACATTGTCAAGAGTCCTGATAAGTACAAAATATAAGTAACTTCTCTTGGATGGATCCAAGATAGCCATGCTTAATTCCTTAGGGACTACTCAGGGACATGATGAAACAGATGATTTTTCCCATGACATTCCCGTGGTTAATAAGAGTTTCCATGGTTCACTATATGCAGCCTCCTCTTTCTAGGCAAGAATGACCTTAACTTCATGCACATAATATTCTTTGTTTTATAACAGATTTATTAATATATAATTCACATACCATATAATTCACCCATTTAAAGTGTACAAGTCAAAGTTTTTGCTATATTACATTATTATTTTTTTAAATTGTAAAATTCATGTAACATACAATTTGACGCTTTAACCATACAATTTGTGTACAAGTAGCATTAATTGCATTCACAGCATTGTGCAACCATTACCACTATTTCCAAAACTTTGTCATCCTCCCGACAGAAACTCCATAATTATTAAGCAGTAACTCTCCATTTCCCCTGTCCCTGGCACCTATAACCTACATTCTACTTTCTGTCTCTATGAATTACCTATTCTAGATGCCTTGTAGGCATGGGATCACAGAATATTTGTCTTCTTATGTCCAACTTATCTCTGTTAGCATAATGTTTTCAAGGTTCATTCATGTTGTACTGTGTAGCAGAATTTCATTCCTTTTTTGTGGCTGAATAGTATTCCACCATACACATAATATTCTTGAATGAAGATACTGATTCCATCTATGGTTATCGATCTTGTGAGCATAATCAGTTATGTTTATGTGTCAAATGTTTTATTTGACAAAATCAACTTGGAAAACGTGTTGAGGATATTTCTGGAATGGTACTTCCCTATCTACAGACATGGGTACTATTATTAATGTTTTTCTTTAAATCCGTTCACTTTTTAAAACCCTAAGTACCTACTAGGTCATGTCCTAAGCAATGATCATGAAATGGACATCAATACTGTATATTGCTATTACAGTGATTTGCACATATTTGTCTGCGTAGCTCCTAAAGTATCTCTTCAATCTCAGCCTGGTACACAGTATAAGTCACTTCCCTAAACCCCAATTCTGGAGGGTGGGCTTTTATGTAAGTAAAATAAATGGGTAATCCCCTGCCATGGGATATGAAATGAAGAAGAGAGGAGTTGTTCCAAACACAGCCTGGTGTGAAAGTCCAGGGCCTGGAGGAGGAGGTATTAGAAGGTTCAGCTTCTGGGCCAAACTGCCTCTAATCCGCTGTGTGATGCTGACATAGACTCCCGTGCTTGGCTTGCTCTCCCAGGAAGGTGGGGTAGATCACCTCCCCTCCGGCCACGCAGGTTTGGGTGCTCTGCCCCTTTCCTCTCTCGTGTTCAGGAATGACCGGCTAGTGCGTGCTTCTGTGCTTCTGTTCCACGAGGCCATGCTGCAGGGATTTCCATTTCTTGGGCTTTGTAGTATTGCTACCCGCTGCCCTTTTGCCTCCCTCACCCCTGTTATGTTAGATCGAACTCAGTCTGATGTAACTCTTAATGATTTCATTTTTAAAGAGGGCGTTAGGAAAGCCTGCATCAAGGACATCACTTACCTCTGTTTAGAACTCTGGGTGTGTGCCCTGCGTCCATTTCCAGTGGCAATAAAATGGCAGTAAATCAAAAAAAGTCCCATGCTCCTCGGGGCTTGGAGAACGAACTTTGGAGCATTCTGCTTACAGGGACGTCCGCCTGCCCGTGAGTAACTCCGCGGTCCGTACCGCTCCATCGTAGCAGAGAAATCTCCAACATTGTGGGGTGGGCTTCATTAGTCAATCTCTCTCCCTCATTTGAGGTCAAGAGTGTATCTCCCCCTTGTTTTCTCTCAGTGTGTTTGGTGAGTTTATTGGCCCCTGAGGTTTTATTGCCAACCACAGTTTAGCTCTAGTCAGAGAGATTATTATATGAACCCTGGGTGACTTCTGACTTCAGAAGGGCCCTGGATTTACATTTTTGCATTCCAAAGTCAGGAATATAAATGACTAATGGAGCACTGGGCCACCGAATATTTATATATCTATTTTGAAATTTACATTTCTCTCTCTCTTATGATGGGGTTTGCTGCTCCCAGGGTCATAGTTGATGGGCCGGAAGCATCAGTGGTGACATGAAGCAATCATCTGGGAGAGTGCTTGTAGCCCTGTGATGTGCTGCAGGTTATTATGCCAGCAATTCAGCAGTAATCGAACCCCCCATCTCCTTGGCCCTCTCCCCACTTCCCTTTTATGGTGTCCAATAAATTTTACATGTTTCAATTTGCCTCATCCACCAACCTAATACTGTTTGAATTAAGAGTTTCTTCCATAGCTTTCAACAATGGAAACTTTGCTTTTGCCAACCAAATTATTCATAAGGACTGCTCATGAGTATGCTGGAAAGGGGGCAGGACTATGCAGATATGGACGGTGCAAATTTGCTGGGCCATCCAGAAGATGAGGTTGCTCGGCTTTTGAAAATGTTGACTCCATAATATATTGAGATAGAAGAGAACATCTATCGATGTGCATTGTTATCTTGAATGAGGAGGCTGTTAGACAAGGAATTTTTAAAAATGATGCTCACACTTGAAGGCTTTTTAGTTCCTGAGCTTTTTCATGGTATATAGTAAGAAATACTAATAGCAATAACAATAACAAAGAGAGCAATATTTACTACAGGATGAATTATTTAAGTCCTTTGCACGCATTTAAAAAAATTCTACCACAGCCCTGTGAGATCAATCTTTTATGTAAACCCACTTATAGAGGTGGAAACTGAGGTCCAGAGAAGTTAAGTAAATTACTGAAGGTCACACACCCAGTAGGTGACAGGTTAGGCCTAGCTGTCCTGTTATCTGATGTATGTTCTGATCACTCCCCACTGTGGGGTGCACTAGAAGTGGTGGCCTTGAGATGAACATTAGTTAATTTACCATTCCCTCAAGCCACTACCCCTTATTTATTTCTGTCAGTATTTACAGAGCATCTCCTCTGTGCAGGCCCTGTTCTGGACCCTGGGGATACAGCAGTAAAGATGGCCAACAGTCTCTGCTCTTATATAATTAATATATCAATAGGTGCTGTCAAGCAATGAACAAGCAAACAAATAAACCATGTACTTTCTAACACTGGGTAGTGGCTCAAAGAAAATGCATTAGCATGATGCGATGGGAAGTGTCCAGTTGGGGAGATGGACTACTTTATCTCGGATATTCAGAAAAGACCTCCCTGAGGAGAGGACATTTGAGCTGAGACCTAAATCATGAAGATAAACTTGGGGGCGGGGGCGGGGGCGGGGGCGGGGGTAGGGGTAGAGTTCAGGCAGAAGAAAGGCAGATGCAAAGACCCAAGGCAGGAACCAGCATCTTGTATTGGAAAGCCTGGAGGAAGACCTGTGTGACTGAGGCATGATTAGCTATGGACTGAGGATAGATTGCGAAGCCAGGAGCTTGCAAGGCTCAGATTGTGCAAAGCGGGGCAAGGAGTTTGGATGCTGTGGTGTTTTCAGTTTCTTTCAACCAATATTTTACTGCCTGCAGCCCCCTCTGCCCCCCTTTTTTAGGGTTGCTTTTCTATTGTTGTTGTTATTTTTTAATAATTCTTTAATATTGAAGGTATTACATATGTCCTCTTTATTCCCCCATTGACCCCCTCCAGCCCACCCACACCCCTCACCCCAGGCCCTCACTGCCCCATTGTCCATGTCCATGGGCAGCCCAGTTTTTTTAATGGCCTGTCTTCTTTCCTTCTGCTGTGACTGGAGTCTTACCTCATAATGGGCATTTTATTTTATTTTTTAAAATATATTTGTATTGATTTCAGAGACGAAGGGAGAGGGAGAAAGAGACAGAAACATCAATGATGACAGAGAATCGCCAATCAGCTGCCTCCTGCATACCCCCTACTGGGGATCGAGCCCGCAACCCAGGCATGTGCCCTTGACCGGACTCAAACCTGGGACCCTTCAGTCCGCAGGCCGACACTCTATCCACTGAATCAAACCAGCCAGGGCATAATGAGCATTTTAATCCCCTCTGTGATGCAACCCAATGCTTGTTGCTGGGCACCTTGCTTTATTCCAGCTTAGGACAGCATTAAAGAGGAACAGAAGAATTCTCCAGCCAAGGATAGCTCAGGAAGGAGTGCAGGTTGCAATGTAAGAGCTCTAATTAAATCAATTCCATTGCACATGCTATCCACAAAGCTGGGGGAAGTTGCATGATCTTTACTGATGCCATGATATTCACTTAAGAGTTGTGTGACTTCACATGAGCAATTAAGTTGGTAATCAGTGATGAGGTTTCCATCAATAATTATTGTTATTTTAATTGATTCTGTATGTGCAGTGGAAATAATCACAAAGAATAATTGTCTCTTTCCCTTATCCTCTGCCCAAACACTGAACATTAGGCTATCCAGGCCAAGTCAAGAGTGACCTCTTAAACAATCTTACTGCAGACCTACATGCAATCAAGAATTTCTGCCTTATAAAAAATGTCTGTGTTTGCCAGTTGAGACACAAGTTTTCAACTTTCCAGGCTTTTGCTTGGTGGCAAAGGAATGTTCCTAATACCAGTGATTAAATATGCATTTGCTGTTTTAGCTTATCGATCTTCCTGTATTATTTTCCAGTAGGTCAGTCTGTGATCTCCTTTTGGCCAGAAGTATAGGGTCAGTGGACACAAAATAGGCCTGGACATTGCTTAGTTGTGGTTGTATGCACAATCATACGGACACTGGAAAGTTAGAGGAAGATCTACTAGTAAGTGCAAGCAGTCGAAGTTTGGAAACTGTATTTACCCCAGGGCTATTACTATCTTTGCCTAATAGTCCCATGTGTGTGTGACCAGCGCGGCAGACGTCCAGTGCACTCAAAGGGAGTGTAGCATTGAAGAGTGGAACAGTGACCCTTGAGGCAGGGGAAAGGAGGGCCCTGACTTACATGTGGCTTCCCATGGAGTCAGTCACCCAGTATGAAAAGCAAAGATGCTGGCAGGCTCCATCTACCATCCCAGCAGGAGGGAACCATTAGTTTCCCGTTACACTCCCCTCAGAGGATAGCATGTCATCATTCCCACCTGACCTCGCTGGAGAGAAACCCGAGTGCAGTCACAGAGACCCCCTTGGACTTTGCCCAGGGAGGTTTGTCCGCGAAGGGAAGGAGTTACCATGCGTCCACTAATGTTTAGACTTCCTCAGTAGAAGTGGAGCCCCAGTGGAAGAGGGACATGGCTCTCCCAAGTCTCAGCCAGGGGCTGCTTGTTTCTAGATGTCTAAGGCTCTTCATGACCCTGGGAACCATGGTTTGTGAGGAGAAAGTGTCCCGGCTCTGGTAGATGTTTGTGTTGTGTGCCATGAAGAAAGGGTCTGTCTTCAGAATGGTTTGAATTCTCTTTCCCTTTTGGGCATGATTGCATATTAGTATATGAAAGAGTGAAGTTCTAGAGTAATGTCTCAGCATTTTCCAAGTATACTCATTGAAGGAATTCTTTGTCAAACAGGCCTGTTTCCAAATACACATGTTAAAAAAACACTGGTTTGGGGGACGACTTGTATTTTTTCCCTGTGGACTTGCTTATATAACCACAGCATCCTTTCTCTTAGAGCAGACTTCTTAGTGGAGGACTTCACAGCAGTGCTATATAGATTGTTTGTATGGAAGAGATCAACATGAATCTCCTTTAGAAAAGAAGTTCCTCACCTGGCTTCATCGAAGGACTTAGTCTTCATTTATAACCAAGAATTAGACATCGTAGGCTAGTTCTTTTGATGCATTTTATGAAACTATCTAGGATATTTATGCCTTGACAACCATTGGGTTTAAGCTTTTAAAACTGATACTTCACTGCCAGTTATTGTTATTAATGTCACATTATATATATTAGGGAATCAGAATAATAATCAGATACACACTACTTCACTCAGAGTTTGTTAAAAGTGTGTTGCCTTTGTGGATGATATGTAATTGTTATATTACTTTCATAACTTTGAAATATCCTCATACTTAATACATATGTACTTAATACATATGACCAAGCTCAGTGAGAAACGAAGTCTAGCTTTTTTTCCCCATTCAGTGTCCCCAGAATAGAAGAATAAAAAAGACATTAACTCACAGGATGAAATGAGATGATCCTTGTAGAGATCCTTGCAGAGTTCTTAGCAGAGTACTTGCCACACAGGGAGCATCAAACAAATATCTCTATTGCTGTTGTGATTTGTATTATCTTCAAATATCTTTAATGGATTTTTAAACTGCCTTTTAAAAAAGATAAAGCAAAATATATATTTTGAACATTGGAGTACACTTTTCATTGTCACTGATATTCCAACTTTACCTCTTAATTGTACAGTGTATCATAAACTGTTTCAATAACACAAGTTTTTGGTGTTAGAATAAGTCATTATATGAGTCTTTTATGAATATTTAAAAATAAAACACACCAGGAAGAGAAATATATCTGCACATATTTCCTCTCTTTAGTTAATGGTATCTAAAGTTATTGCATATAAATTGGAAGAATTAAAGAAATGAGTTGAGAAAGTGACATTTTAAACATCAAATTAGATCATCAGGCTATAATGGGCCTGAAGCACAGTTGCGTATATACATTTAAAAACCAACTGGGATATTTCTAAACTGACCATGTCTATAAGAGTACAACCATTTCTTGGGGATAGATAATGCATAGCCAGACATTAGAGTTAAATATTGTATGCATTTGTGTGTGTGTATGTGTGTGTCTTTGCAAAGTCAAGTGGAGCACTTAATACACTCCAAATGTTTCTGTTCTAGGTAGTGATTTGTTGAGTTAGAACATAGCAGCAGTGTGGTAAAAATTATAGATTATGTATTTGTGGAAACTGCTTTGCAAGAGAGAAAGAGGGAATAATGAAACACTCCTACTTTTATAAAAATGGGATCAACAGTCACTCTAATGCTAAGAGACTATACATGTTTTGAGATTAGAATGGTTATTATTTCTAACCAAATGTGTGTATTTTAGACAGGATTTGCTCTGAAAGATGAAGATCGCAGCTTCTCCTATCATTCCTTGTACCTCTTTTTTTTTTATAAATATATTTCATTGATTTTTTACAGAGAGGAAGGGAGAGAGATAGAGAGTTAGAAACATCGATGAGAGAGAAACATCTATCAGCTGCCTCCTGCACATCTCCTATACATGTTTTGAGATTAGAATGGTTGTTATTTCTAACCAAATATGTGTATTTTAGACAGGTTCTGCTCTGAAAGATGAAGATCGCAGCTTCTCCTATCATTCCTTGTACCTCTTGATTTGTGTTAGTTACATTATTATCTTCATATTGTCAATGACAGTTGTATTATCTTCTATGACAATGCGTTCCTTATTTGTTCAGTATTAATTCTATTTTCAAATGAACTCAGGGGTCATTACCAGTGTTTGGATCATAGCTTTTCCACTCCTAAATTTGTATTCAAACTCCAATTGTTGTTTTTTTTTCCCCCTCAGGACATTTTCTTTTTAATAAAGGGTTCATGAGTCCTGGATTTCTTAAATTTTGTGTATATGTTATATTTAAATGACATTTTAGTTGGGTATAATATTGTTAGGATAGACACTATTTTAAAAAATAATTTTTAAATGTTTCTCATTGTCTCTTGGGATCATCTTGTGGATGAGTTTGAAGTCAACCTGAGTTTTCTTCCTTAAATGGGATTATTTTTCTGTATCTGGATGTCTAGAAAAAAATTTTCCCTTGTATTTCAGTAGCTTAAATAAAATTTATCTGACTGTTGATTATTCTATGTATTATTTTTTGAAACTTGATAAACTCTTTGGATCTGCAGATTTGTCTCTTTATTTGGGGGACTTTTTGTAGTATATGTTTGAACATATTTTCTGTTCCATGTTTTGTAAGAATAGCATCTTTATCTTTTATGAGTATTAGCTGATGTAATTATGTTAATTTTTGTCTTTTTTTCCATGTACATTTAATGTGATTATGTAGATCTTTTGCTTTGCCAGTAATCTGATTTTTAGTGTGGTGCCTCTGTTCTTTGATCTTTCCAAATTGCTTTTTAGTTCTGAATGATATTGTTTCAGTCTTTATTTTGTCTCCTTAAGTCTTTTTCAATTGATAAAAAAAATTGTTTGGTTATCCTGTTTGGTGTTTATTGATCTTCTTAAATTTGTTAACTTTTTATTTCACTAAATATATTAAGTTTTTATACTTTTTGTATTCAGATACTTTTTTTGCACAGTCTGTTCTTTCCCACTTTATGTTATTCCAATGACATTTGTGTTAGGCCTTTTTGTATTGTCCCACAGGTCATTGAGGCTCTGTTCATTAAAAAAACATTGTCTTCTTTAGTCTTCTGCTTGGATAATTTATTTTCATTTGTCTTCAAGTTCCCTGGCTGTTTCCTCTATTATCTCCATACTGCTATTGAGACATTCAGTAAAATTTTCACTTCACATATTGCATTTTCAGTTCTAACATTTCCAATTTTTAAGTATTTTCTATTTATCTCTAGAGAATTTCTACTTTTCCATTGGTTTCAAGTGTATTTAACTTTACCTCATGAAGCATGCTTATAATAGCTGCTTTAAAGTCTTTATTTGATCATTCCAACATGTAGGTCATCTTAGAGTTGGTACATATTAATTTTCTTTTCTCTTGAATGTTGGTCACATTTTCCTACTTCTTGAGTAATTTTTGGATTGTATCCCAGACATTTTGAACATTATATTTCTTTGACATTGGGTTGTATTGTAATCCTAAGAAGGAAATTTAATTTTCCTTTTTTTTTTAAGCAGGGAATCATACTCATTACTTTCAGCCCACAGATTATCTTGTCTTCTGTGGGTTCCAATCTCAGTTCAGTTTTCAAAGCCTTCACCATCTTCCTTTAATCTGTCTAGTGCATTTACCACTCAAAAAGCTAACATGAAACTTGGGTGGTGGTTTATAGCCTTAGAGGCCTTGCCACTCTGTTTTGGAATGTCCTGCCTATGCACAACTCCGACGTGAGCCATATAGAATTAGAAGGTTCCCTTCTCCAGCTCCCTCTGCTATGAAATTCCCTTCATACCTCCCAGTCCTTAAGCTCCCTATCCCCTTTTTAATGCCAGTTTCACTCAAAAATTTGAGATAGAAATAGAAAACAGGGTTTTACCTCCCCACACTGCTGCTTTGTCACACAGCTCTGTGATTCGGGCCTGCAATTGGGACAAAGACACAAGGAAAAAGACAAATAAACCTGGAAACTCCCCTGTTAGTAGGTAACTTCTCCACCATACACCTGCTTTTGTTTACTTTTCACCATCCTCAGGTAGCTGCTTTTTGTATTTTGCACAGTTTTCAGTTATAATCCATGGAAGAGATAGGGTGTAGCGAGCTTGCCACATTATGGCGGAAGCAGAACCCTCACTTAATTAATGCAGTTTTAAACTCTTGTTCTTAAGTTGTTTTATAGCATAAAGCTATCATGACATTGCTTCTATTCCTTGTGATGCTGGGTTCTTTTAGTTTTGCATGAGGTGCGTCTGTCTTCTCTTTTCTGGTTATCTTGTTATTTTCTAGTAGGTCTGCATGTTTACCATTCTCTCTTTTCCCTCTGATAACATTTGAGGGGCTCTGGGAATATACAGTGTGGGTGACTTCTTAATTATCATTCCAGCTTAAATAAGACTAGTTTCTTTTATCCTCAGAGTTCAGTTTGAGGAGCATGTCTGCCATGTTTTGTAGCTTGAGAAAATGGAAGGAGAATGGCTCTGCTGAAGGGGCATATGATCTTCATTAGACTAGTCAGCCTGGCTTCTCTCCTCCCACCTTCTATTCAAGTTTCTTCATCAGAGTTTACTTTCTGATTTTGGATCACTTCTCAGAGTCAATGTATAGTCTTGGAATATTTGTACTCATGCGAGTTTGCATACTTGTTAGTTTTTTATTTTTAAGTTTTTCCCCAGTATTTATAGAATCCCCTACCAAGTCAGAAGAAAAAGATAAACATGCCTATATAGTTTGCTTCTGATTAGATTTTATAGCATTAATGAGAATCCTTTGGATTTTTTGGATTCCTCTGTAAAATTATTGGTGATTTATAGTGTTTGGAGATGAGCTGTATATATCTCTGGTCAATCCAGAGTCTTCTTTTCATTGAATTCCAGTTTACAATTTTTCTTGCATCTGCTTATGCCCCTTGCCTTGTTTGCTTCTGTTTATGTTTTCCTTTTTACTTTATTGTACATAAGGGAAGGAAATTCTATAGGACAATTTCATTTAAGAAATAGGCTTATATGTTCACTATCTATGCAACCTCACTTTTTTCCTCCCAACTATCTGAATCCTAAGGATTCTTAAAGGCCCAGCTCACATCCCCTATTTTCTGTGGTGCATTTTTTGCATGTTCCACCTGCCATCATCTCTGTCTGTTTGAAAATGAGCAGTGAGTACTATCCGTCATCAGCACAGTGCACAGCAGTCGCTGTGATCTCTTACTATGTGTGTGTTCCTTCCTCATTTAACACAAAGGCTCTTTGAATGTGGAGACCCAGGTTTTAATTTGTTTTCCCAGGATAGTATCTTAGATCAGCAATTTCCAACCTTTTTTCATTTTATGGCACATATAAACTAATTACTAAAATTCTACGTCACACCAAAAAATATTTTGTATTTTTTTGTCGATCTGACAAAAAAAGATGGTATGATTTTGATTCATTCACACTGGATGGCTGTTTTTGAGTTGGCTGTTGTCATTTTTCTATTTGACAATCTAAGGGAAAAGAAGTCAGTGCCCCTAACTAAATAGTCAGGTATTGCAGGTTATAAAAGTTCTTACAGCACACCGGTTGAAAATCGCTCTTAGATGGGTAGTTATTAATAAATCAACATCTCTGGTGCTTATCTTCTCTTACGTGGGTTACCTAACTCAAAATAGGTATCTTTCTTCAACTGTGGAAATATGCTCCTGAAAGTGAAGTTTCCTCCGTTGGTTTGACTATTATGGAGTCTTCCATAGGAAATCCTTTAAAAACATAATGAGATAATGACTGTGAAAGTGCTTTATACACTATAAAGTGCTACACTTGTAAGCCCATAATATAATCATCACTTATGTCACCTACATCCCTAATAGCCAGCAGGTTGGCTTGGGGGACAGGCTTTGTTCACTGCTGCTTTGTTCCACTGTTTTATCCTGACCTTGACACTCTGGCTGCGATGACCCTCAACAAGCTAATCTGACAGTCAGCAGTGACTCACCATAGACTATTACCTGCCTTTGTAGTAGCACTCAGACAGCGTATGGGTAATTCCCCAAGTTTCTTGTCCATTGTCTCTGTAATATAACACTGTCTTTTACAGAAATCCTGAATCTAATTTTACAAAAGCTCTACTATGGAACTTGCCCTGACCTATCCCTCCCTCCTGAAAACCAGTACTAAGTTTGAACTGAGAAGCTAATTGAATTTCCCTGGAATGTTCATTTATTTTGCCTAAAATCTTTAATTAGTGATGTGGTGGTATGGTTATGTATGTTCTGAAAAACTATTTTTGCTGAGTGGATAGAAATATGTGTGGATGGATTTGAACAAGCTTTTTTTGTTTGTTTGTTTTTAATTTGAATGTGTTTTTTATATATATTTATCCGGCTTCCTTGTTTTAGCTGTAAGCTCCTTGAGAATAAGAATAATAATTAAAACATTTCTAGAAAAAACAGAGGATAAAGGAGGGCCTGAGCAGTGATAAGGAATTGCTGACAAATATAATAACACTAAATTGCAAGAGCATGAATCTGAAGTTTGACCAATTATAGCTAGATGACCTTGGATAAGTAACTTAACCTTTCTAGGTCCTATCTGTAATTTGTGGATAATAAGAATATTTGCCTTCTAGGTCTGTTGATAATGAATGTAACATGTTTATAGCAGTGCTTGGAACATAATACAGGCAAAAAATGTCATCTGCTGTCATCATCATCATCTTTGTTTTTTATTGTTAATTTTTCCTTGATGCTTCAGCAGGGTAAATATAGGATAAATGGAAAGGTACAAAGTTTATATAGCTTGAAATAAAAATTTGAAATTTATTATGCCAAAACTTGATACTAGTTAAAGATAAAAAATTATGAAATATTGCTTATGGGCGTTGTTTTAAAATGTTGCATGTGTTACCTATTTTAATACTCATACTAACACTGTAATATAGGAACGAGTTTAGTCCCATTTATAGACAAGGAAAATGAGGCACTGAGAGGTTTAAGTAACCAGCCCAAGGTCACACCATTAGTAATGCTTGAGCCAAGATTTGAATGTGGCCAATTTGTGCATTTAACCCTTATTTAGTGGCGGGAGGAAGGGCAATTTTCATGCATGGGAGGTCCAGAGCAGATTATTAGTAAATTAGATGTTTGAGCAATGTCCTCACCGTTAAGATCATCGTCAAGGGGAAAATTTTGAAACATGTTCTCCTGATAGAAAGAGAACCCACAGACACAAGGAGCTAAGGCCTGAGCTAGAGAAGGAGTCCTAATGATTTGATTCAAGATACATAGAATTAACCACAATAAATGAATAGTGATTATGGGGTGTGATGGGTGATGGATCTGGGACGTGATGCAAAGAATGAAGGGAAGTATTTGGGACAGCTGGCTAGGATTCCCTCTCTGCCACCTTCTAGATTGGAGACCTGGGGTGAGCTATTTTGGCTTCGGGGTAGAGTTCGGGGACTTGGTTTTCGCGGTGGTAGAAGGAAGAGTCACATGGGATTACCTTGTGTACACTACAGATTCTGAAACTCTCAAATCTTTTTGAATTGTTCACACGGACACTGAAAATTATCCATACCATGTATTTAACATTTATTTTCTTATTTTGTATTTTACACATTGGTCATTCATCATTTAGCCCTGTTTATTCAGGGTGTGCTATGGGATCAATCACAGTATGGCTTGTTTTCCTAATTAAAATTGGTCTGGGAGAGAATGTTTCTACCTCCTGGAATTCTCAGAATTCTAACAAAGTGCCCTAAACACAATAGGCACACAGTCAATGATGTTCATATTAATGGTAGTGGTGCAGGAGTGGTCGAATGCCACTCCTGGAATTGAGTGCAGCAAGTATATGGGGAAAACTCCATAAAATCTGCCCTCATTAGCTTTTTTAGAGTATCTGCTTTTTTAAAGTGTAAGGCCATCTGCTGAGGAAACTATGAGTAAGATGATTCCTGCCTTCAAGAAGCTTATGATGAAGGCACAAGTAACTATCATATAATTCAGGCCCCAGGGCTGAGAAGCTTAAGTTACTGAGTCCACCTCTCCACATGTACATTGGATCCCCATTACAATATCCCCACCAAGTGGTTGTCTGGCATTTCCTTGAACACTTCAGTGCCTGTGAACTCACTCCGGCTCATTCTGCCAGGATAGAAAGATAGGCTTTCAAGTTTTGTAGGAGGTGTGTCTTTTGAAGAGCAGAGGTCTTTTCTGGGCTGGGAAAAGCCATGGCAGTTGTCTAAGAGAGGTGGGTTTGGCACATGGAGGTATTTGGGAAAGGACCTCAAAAATATTTTGTAGAAGAATGCTCACAGAAGTGCAAAAAGTGAAGGGCATGTTGTAGGAACACCAGATGGTTTAGCTTGATCATTTAGCAATGACAAATTGGGGGTAAGGAACAGTGAAACTCTTAGACAGACTGGGGCTTTAATTGGAAGTACTTTGAATGTCCTCTACATTTGGGATAGATAATGGCCCTAATGCAGGGGTTCTCAACCTTCCTAATGCCTCTACCCTTTAATACAGTTCCTCATGTTGTGGTGACCCCCAATTTCATTGTTACAAATTGAACATAATTAAAGCATAATGATTAATCACAAAAACAATATGTAATTATCTATGTGTTTTCCGATGGTCTTAGGTGACCCCTGTGAAAGGGTCGTTCGACCCCCAAAGGGGTCGTGACCCACAGGTTGAGAACCGCTGCCCTAATGGATGTCATAATCCTATATCCAATGGGTGTCTGATTGAGTAAATCATAATTAGCAGCCACATCTAATGTGTTCCCCAAATTCATATTCTTTATCCTCACCTGGAGAACTATCCTCACCTATGGATTTTCTTTAACTCAGAGACAATGGTTAGAGCAAGAATTATGAAGGGCCCTCTGCTGGCTTTTCTTTCCATGAATGTCTGTTTTATACGCATAATAAGCTTAAGGAGAATCTGTGTCAATCTGCCCCACCTGACAGAGCCTTAAATTCTCCCAATGCTTCCTCCACTATTGGGCCTGTGCTGAGTGGCTTATGACCTCAAAGAGAAAGCATCCTGATTTTGGGTGTGGGAGGTGAAGGACAGTGATAAAGTGGCTTTTGCCCATTATTGTCTTCTCCCATGATAATGAACCCATCACTAGCATAGAAATTTAATGCAATGATTTTTCCAAGAGTCACCCAGCCCCATTGCAGCCCTGCCTGAACATGTAAATATACTTCCTGGGGACACATTTGCATTTTTGGGTGAAAGAAATTCATATATATGGCAAAGATGGCTCTGTAATTATAGAAAGTTTATTTCTGTCCCCAGATGTCAGCAATCAAATTCCACATAAATATATTTTGTGTAAATCTGTCGGCAGCTGGTCTCCATTCAGGTTTCTGGAGATATTAGCCTGTCTTTGAGTTTATGACAAAGTTAAAAATTATTCATTAAACTGACCTGCAGTATATTCAGTAACTGGAAAATTGCCTTGCAGTTCTATTTGGTTTGTAGATGTGATCACAAGTAAATTTTTAACTTAATTAATTGGCCGTTTCTGTTGACAAGAAATTTATGTGGTAATAATTTGCTCGAAATAGATGCCGACTGTAGGAAATGAGATATCCATCATAGGCTTGTGTTCCACCAGCTGCACAGTGGCTATTATGAAAGTATTTCAGCCTGCGCCGACCCCAGTGTTTGTGCAGTCAAGATTATATATACCCACGATCCATAGCCTGCCAGAGAGGCGCTGGTGGAGGTCTATGATAACAAAGACTTTGTGATTTATGGCTTGCTGTGAAAGCAGAGCTTGATGAGATTAAACAATTTCATAGCACAAGTGTTTCTCAAGACCTGATTTGTAGTTGCAAGCTGATGGTAAATCACATTTATATATCTGCAAGCGTGCTCAGCAGAGGACTGCAATTACAGTTTAAGACAGCTACTTTTTATTTAATTTTTATCCTGGTTTTGTCTCTTTTATATCCCCTCCGTCTGCAAACCATTCACCTTCACAAGTCCTTTCCTGGTTAGAAGGCCAAAGATTGGAGTCAATGATGTTCTCCTTGCCTTTGTGCCCGCTGGGGAGAGAGGCCAGGAGGATCTCGGAGCGGCACAGACTGGTTCAAACTGGCTTGGACTGGTGCGCATTCTTTGTTCAGTTCTTTGTCCAAAGAGAAGTCTGTTTCCTGTTTTCCCTGGGCCTGCGGCTGAGACTGGAACTTCTTGGTGTACAGCTGCAGTGAGAGGGCCCTTCGTCATCCTGGATATAGGGCAACTCTGTGTGATACATGATGTGAAAAGGGGATGAGGATTAAACTGATTTAGAGGAAGCTCGACCTCAAGGTTTCAGAATACCTCACGGCGTACAGCTGGCTCCCCTTTAATGTGAAATGTGGAATTGTGTTTCCCCTGCAAATCTGTGAGGAATAAGCTCTGTAATTGGTTTATTTAACCAGTTTATTGATCATGTACTGTGGACACATCTCCGCACTAAGTACTAGTATTGCAATCTCTGCCCTCAAGCAGTTTATAATCTACATATGGCACTTAGAGGAAATTAACAAACTCGAGGTGGCAAGAGTTTACATGATAGCCTTAAATGGGTGGTACACACACTGATGGAGGTCAGAGGGAAGAGGAGAGAGAATATTCACAGCTGGGAAAGCACAGGAGATAAATAAACAGGATTTCAAGTAGGAGGGAGATATATTCCAGGGATTTTATTTATCTGCACTAATGGAGGCCTCCAACACACGCAACCATTGGTTCAAGTCCGGGCTGGGTGAAATAACAATGAACTAATATCTTTCATTGAACGCTTACTATGTGCTACAATAAGAGCTTTGTGTGGATCATCTCCTAGTAAACCTAGAAGGTGACCCTGTTGTGATCTCCATTAGGGAATGAGGGCTCTAAGGGTTAGAGAGGTTAAGTACCCTGCCATGTTCATCCATGTTGAGTTGAGATGGCTCTGAAACCCTGATATATTTCACCCCAAAGCTATGTTCTTAGCCCCTGCATCTCATTGCTTTTAGGTAGACAAGTGGATATTAAGGAGACAATACCAATGCTACCCTTGCTGTTCATATCAAGAGCTCAGGTCATTTCTCTTTCCCTGCAGGTACCTAAAGCTTGGGATATTATCTTTGGTCTTTGTGGTTGCCTAGAATTCTGGCCACTTAAATATCTCCATGTCCTAATCCCCAAAACCTGTGAATGTTACCTTACATAACAAAAGGGAATTTGCAGATGTGACTAAGCTGTGGATCTTTTAATGAGGAGATTGTCCTGGATTATCCACGTGAGTCTGATGTAGACACACTGGTCCTTATAAGAGGGAGCAAAAGATGTCTGAGAGAAGAAAGTGGTGTGGTGAACGAAGCAGATTGAAGCCATGCAATTGAAGACAGAGGCAGGGGATATAAGATAAGAAATGCAGCACTTAGCTATAGAAGCTGAAAAGGGTAAGGATTCTCCCCTCAGAGCCTCCAGGAGAACCAGCCTTACTGCCTCTCAGTCTTATCCCTGTAGGACTCAGCTCAGACTTCTAACTCCAGACCTTTAAGGCAATAAACGTGTGTTGTTTAAGCCACTAAGTGTGTGGTAATTTGTTACAGCAGCAATAGGGAACTAATACAGTCTTGGACAAATTCCAATCTGCTCTGAGAGCTGAACCTTGCCTGTAACATGATGTTGGGATTTTTGTTTGTTTACTTAAGGGAAGGGGACTTTTTAATTTCTGTATTCTTCCCCTTCTCCTCTTTTTGTGGCCATAAGGGCAATGGTCATTTATTTTATTCACCCAGAATCTCTAGTGCTTAATACCATACATGGCATGTAGTAGGGACTCATAAATATTTATTAAATGAATAAATGAGATTACTTTATCCTATATCCAGGACATAGGTGTTCAGTCTGTTCAGAATCCAGTTTTTTCCATAGGTCGACCTGCTGATGTTATAAATAATGAAGTCACAAAGGGACTGCTCATTGTTGCCTATAAATTCGGAGTATATCAGTGTAGTGGAGGATGCAGTAAGGCTCTAGAAAAGCAAAAGCTGGCTTAAGAATCTCTAATAAAATCAATGTAAGTGGTTAATCTTGCCAAATATGAGATAGATGAACTTTAATCCTAATAGCAGAAAAGGTAGGAGGGTTTAATAAAGAACATTTGGCCTCTGAAACCTTTATATGCTTCCATCCCTGTGTTAGCTTTTGTCTTTAGAGGCTGTCATTTCTATTAGTTTATTATTTTTGGTTTAATGTCCCTATGGGTCTTTCAGCTGGACACCTGTAGGCATGGTCTTGTCCACTGCGTACAGTTGTTAAATTCACCCAGGAATCTCTTTTTGAGGGAGTGAGACAGTCCAGTATCTTTGGTCTGGGTTCCAGGGCCCTGACTTGAAAATCTTGAGAAAGCTGAGAGCTTCGTTTCTCCCTCTAGGATACTAGTGTATTAGCCTCCCAATAAAAGTTAATTGAATTTAATTTTATGTTTTAAGTGTGATGCATTTTAAAGTTCTCCCCCATGCTAGTGTCCCTCTCGAAAAGGCAATAAATTTACATTATTAAACTACCAAATGTAATTCAGCTCAAATAAGCATACTTGGCTATCTTTGTTCTGGATATGTGGGACTGACCTTATGTTGAGACTAAATCATTTCATCCCAGACAAAGTCAGTCTGGAGCTAATTGGTGAAGCAATGCAGATGTACAGTAGGTCACTCTAAGCTTTTTATTTTCTTCTGGCCTTCATTTAAACAGTTGCCATAGCATACATTTTCTGATGCCAGTTATTTCCATTATTTTATAAATATCAATAGTTGACGCAGTATGGAAGGTGAAAGAAACAATGAAGATCTTCCCACCAGATTCTTTATGAGACAGCCTGTTTCATTATATCATTTTATGTATGTATGTATATATTTATAATGTTATTTATTTTTATTTTTTAAATTTATCTTTATTGTTGAAAGTATTATAGATGCCCTCCCCCTTTCCCCCTCTTGCCCCCCTCCACACCTCTCCTGCCCTCCTTATATCATTTTAAATAGCTAACTTGTTTACCTGAGCATTGAAGGCAGTGTGGGATGGGAGAAATCATACTGGTCTGGGAATCCAATGACCTGGATTCAAACCCCTGCCCGCCCATGAACCAGCTCAGCTACCTTGTTTCCAGGCCTCAGTTTTCCACATTTTTAAACTGAGAAGGTTGAAAGAAAGCAGTAGTTTTCAAATGTTGAGTTTCTTGGAAGCTCTGCTAAGAGTGCCCTCAACCTCTCTACCCCTTTGTCCAAAGTGACTAACTTCAGCAAAGTGACCCTCGCTAGGCATTCAGATGGGCTTAGACTTTCTTCATTCATGTAACTTTAGTTTCCTCTCTGATCTCCACCCAAACTCATCCTGTTTGTCAAGGACTAGATCAAATTTCATCTTTACAGGAACTCTTGTTCTGCCACTCCAGATCCAGAACGATCCTGTTCTGAGTCCTTTGAGAACCTGGTTGGGGCCCCAGACACTCGCACTACGCCACACACTACAGATTCAGTCGTCTTAATCTAACTTGACACTGAGCTCTCTGAGGACCAGAGACCCAGCAATTTGTAGGTATCTTCTAAAGTGATAGACATTTAACAATAATAATTAAAATATTTATATAGTAAAATCATAATTGTGCCGGTCTTCCCCTGTAAAGAAAGGCAATGCATTTCAGTAAGCAGAAGTAAAGTGTGTTTTGTTTAGCCCACTTTTTAGCATTGTGTTCATAAACATTCTCTGGTGACATCATTGTTAATTCATTTCCAAAGGAGGAAAAAGTCCTTGCTAAATCTAAAACTCTGCTCTCTGAGCTCTGTAAAAAGACCAGCAAATAAACACATCCCCTCTGGAGGAACCACAACCACAGCGAGGCCTGCAGGATCTAATACAAACTGTAATTCCATTTGAATCTTATTGCTGTGGTAGATTAAACAGTTTGGGATTAGTTTGGAATAAGAAAGGGGAGAAACACCCAGCAAACAAGCCTTGAATTAGGACCTGTTCAAAGAATGTGCACTCTTGGTTGAATTTCTAGTGCGTTTATTCATTTGGGTAGAATTCTCCATAAACTTTTAATATGCTCTGACCAGATTTGCGCGCGCGCACACACACACACACACACACACACACACACACACAACATTACCACAACATAAGAAGACTCTCAGGCTCATACTTGAATCTCACTGTTGAATAGTTATTTTCCCTGTGTAGTAGACAGAAAGAGATTCTTGGGAAAATTTCTTGAGATTTATAAAGCCAGAGCCAATCCATCAGAGAGCGTGGTGATGTGCCAGCCTCCTCGCAAATCAAATGAAACTTGTCCTCTACCCATGAAGTTCTCTTACAAGAAGAGGTTTACTCCAACAGAGGCTGTTACGGACACAAACAGAAAAGGTATTCAGTGAGATGGACATTCAGCAAGGGTATGTTTGAGAGTTGAATGAATGAATAATTTACTAATGGTTCACCCACGCTAAGGGAAAGAGGGTGTTATGGTGGAAGGTGGAGGTGGGATGTTGGACTTGCATAAGCTTAGACACATTCATGGGATCTTTCTCTCCAAAGGGCAGAGCTCGGCCTCCGAAGGGCTGAGGAGGTGTTTCTGCTGCCTTCCTCGGGTGCTTTGGAAAAAAAAAAAACAATAACTGGACATGGACTTGTACTAAATTGTTTTTCATTCCCAAGCTTTTAGTATGTACAGACAGAAAAAGAGACTGTCTCTTTCTGACAGCCTAAGTCATACCTGCCAAATCATCAGAGTATCGGGATCGGGCAGCAGAGAATGTGAGGTTGCCTTCTTTTATGACTATTTCCAAAGTATTTTCCTTTTCTTTTTCAACACCTCCTCCTCAGTGGTTATAAAGGGCTCCACAGAAACGGAGCGTTTGCCTCACTTTACATCATGTTACAAGGAGGTAGATTTCAGCTCAACATCGGGAAGCATTCCCTAATAGAGTGCCTTGTGTCATCTCCTACTCCAGAGGAAATTTGGATAGATTTCATCAGGAGTTTTGAGGAACTGTTGGCCCTGATGGCTTCCAATTCCTTTAATCTAGCAAAAATCTGGTGGGCATTTCTCAAAAGTATTTCATGACTGACAAGGCAAAGTGGATGAATAATTGTTCTGATGAATTGACCGTGAATTACCCTTTAACACTGATCCTTCTGGAGAACCTGATAGGGCAGGTTATTGGTCTCATGTCTCATGTTTTGAACACTTCTTGAGGAAGATTATTCTAAAGAACCAGGATAATCCCGAAAGGAACATGGAGCTTTTCATTGCTTGATTCAGAGAGAATGGAAGGGGGTTCTCTGATGTCTGTGACACTTTCATATCTCCAGTCCTAACACACTTTTAAAACTTCTCAGGTGAGAAATTGTACCCATTGTTAGCTGTATGCCTAAGTCTACATTCACGCACACCTACAGTATTTCTATCTACTTTGTCAGAATGACTTACCAGTGTGTGTAGCAGAATCATACCCATACCTATAGGGTATCCTAAATACTGCTTCCAAATTGCCAATTACTTGGTGGGCCGAATGCTTCCTGGGAGTCAGCTGGTAAAGGTTTAAGCTAGGTACATTATCCCTAGAACACATTTCCCCCAAATACTTCATTGAAATCCTAAAAAGAATTTGCTTTTGGTAAGACATGTTTGAAAAGCATGGGTTTGCAAGCAAGACTGACTTATTTCCATCACTGATTCTTATGATGTTTCAAATAATTGTGAAATTTATGTTTTCTTTCTTCTACATGACATGGTTACCCAGTACTGTGTCCTCTATTCTGGTGATGTTGGTTAGATGGTTTTCTCTTCTTGAAAGGAAGTCTCTTCTAAGGGGGCTCTACACCTTCAAGGTGGAAACATGCTTTGCACATTAGTGAAAATATGAGTGATGAGTTGATATTGAGAGACATGAAAAGGAGTCAAGAGGTACTTTTCTAGTTTTAGACATAAATTAATATTGAACATTAATTAAAACTTTTCAATTAGCTCAGAGTAACATGACCTTTTAGGTGATGGTTTCAAAATTATGCATTTTTGAGTTATTTTCTTTAATACTTCAGCCTGATCCTCTACAAATGAAACAAGGATTTATTTTTTTCTCAAGGAGCAGCAACTAGGTGTTATTGCAAAATGACTCTAAAGCCTTTCTCTGCCTCAGGAAGGATGCAACATTCACAATTCCCACTTGCGTGTCTGCTCTCCCCACTTCCCTCCCTCTCTGTCTTTTGCTGTTGGGTCTCAGAATAAATAAAACATTCACTTCATCTTTAATTTCAGATAATCAGAGTCACAGTCATCTGGGATATTGTGATGAACAATGTACATTTTATACACACGGTGTCATAATAATTTAAAATGTCATCTTAATCTATTTATGATCTTCTAATGACTGAAATGTTTTACAATTGTGGGGGATATTTTATAACTGAAGTTTTAATGGCTGAATCACTAACACCTGGCTGTCTGGAATGCTCTTCTTTCTCCCAGTTAGGCATTTAAATGCATTTCTGGAAGGCCCAAGGGGTGGGATGTGACATACAAGCTCTTAAAAGGAGGAAAATTAGTTCTTGATACCTTAATGATCAGTCAGGTGAACGTTTGCATACTTAGCATTAATGCTCTTAAGTGGAATCGCTTGATTAAGACCCTTGATAGGGTTTTTTTTCTTTAAACATTTTTTTATATGAGATTACAGACGGAAATGCTGCTACTGTGCCCATCCCTTAAAAATAGCTTATATTTCCCACAGGTAGGAGTTTTTCATTTTCTAACTCTATTTCACCATATTTCTACTTTTCCACCTTTGATTGACTTGTAAGACAATCAAGTTACCTCTTTATTGAGAAGTTAGTACAGTGGGGCCTTGACTTACGGGTGTCCCGACTAACGAGTTTTTTGAGATATGAGCCGTCTCTCGGCCGATTTTTTGCTTTGAGTTGCGAGCTAAAATTCGGGTTACAAGCCAGCTTCAGATACCCCACCGCTAGTTGGCGCAGTGAACGTCACAGTGAACGCCACAACATCAGCCCAGCATCACGTGTCTCACTCTTTCACAATTGATTTGACATACGAGTAATTTGAGTTACGAGCTCCATCACAGAACGAATTAAACTCGTAAGTCAAGGCCCCACTGTATGTCCTCTTTCCTTTACTGGGCTAAGATGTATATACTAATCCATATCTGTGTATATACAGGTTCTTGTCCCTGGCTGAGCACGCAGTGGCTAAAAGAAGACCAGACACAAGCACATGAGAAGTGTCAGTGAACTGTACAAGCCAGTGTGTAATTAAGCCCATAGCAGGCCCCGTGGATGTTTACTGATGACGATAGTGGTACTAAATTATCTGGCACAGGCCAGGAGGGGTCAATACAAGGTTGTCCAGGGGCCTGCATTAAACAGCCACAGAGATAAGGCTGCATCGTAGTTACTCCTATTTGTACAGCATGTATACAGCCTCCAAATGCAGTGTCCCACTGAACTTCCATAGTAACCACTGAAGAAATTAAGGGTGATATTTATATCCACAGTTTGCTGAGAAGAAAATGAAGGTCCAGTGCCATAGGATGACTTGCCCAAGCCAGCTCACATCACTGGGGAGGTGGGAAAGCAGAGCCTGGAACCCAGGTCTCCGGAAACCCATCTGCTTCCCCCCGCCCACCCCCACCCCCTTGTCTCCAGTTTCTCAGGGTTCTCACAGGGTGGCCTCAGGCCAAGTCATTGCCTTAGAATGGATCATTTGCTCGCCAGGTAGCTGGATGTACAGTACTGCTCATGTTATAGCTGGGACTGTAATGGGAAATCTGTGTATATTTGTTTCCAATGAAGATTGACTAGACTGATGAAATAATGATAGGCTTTACTGCCATTTTATCAACTAATGGCGTTCCTAGTGACAAGTGCCCATGATATTGCTTCAGGACTCCTAATGCACACGCTTTGGTTGCTCCTGCTTTCTAGGTAGATTTGGCTGATGTTTCTCACACAGTCCTGCTTTGACTGACATCAGAAAGCCATGTGTGACAATTGACTTGTGGGTTCATTATTGGACAGTTAATAATGAAGTCCCATGCTTTCTGTCCTGACAGGGCATTGAGATGGCACAGACATTACTAGGCATGGTTGCTCCGTCTTTTCCAGTGAAACGTCACTTTAATATGTTGGAAACCGAGGAATTTGGACTGCTGTGCCTGCAAATTTTCAAAAAGGAAAAAAAAGGCTATGTTTTCATCACTGTGTGTCTTTAAGTAAATATTTTTATTTGTCTCTGAGCTCCATGTCTGTAAAATGTGAGCATAATGCTTGACTGGGATTGGTAAGAGAACTCAAACATTTTGTTGAAACATTTAGAAAAAGGTGAAGAATTATTCAAATGGTCTCATGTTTCTATTGATGTCATTTCAGGCTTTTACTTCTAAGTGGTATCATATAGGTGGTTATAAGTGATTTGGCCTAAGTTTGTAGCATCGCAATTTAGCTTTTACAAAATTCTTTGAGGTTCAAGAGCATGTGGTTTTGTTCTTCAAGTTCAAGCCCCTGGGAGATAACTAGTAGGAGTAGGGGGTCTTTGTGTAATTAGTAAAATTAATGAGGCAATAGCCACATATGGCAGGGTCATCTATGATTTCTGCAACATTGTCAAGTTCTCATGTTACCTTATCTCTTAGATGTATGATTCTAGCTGGAGTGTGAAAAATGTTCAAACTTAAACTTTTCATGTCTGCTTTGTTGTAACACCATAGTATTTGACTTCATGTCACTCACTCATAATTAGGCAGTTCACATTTATATTCTCTATTAATTGGCATCACAGTCATTTTTCAGCCATAATGCTATACTTGGGATATTGTTCCGGTTTTTGTTCTTAATCATGCTTTTGTGAACTTCTACAGTAAGTATACCTTAGTAGTAGGGGAGTTGAAAAGCCTAAGTCCTGGTGTTGGTTGTGTAGATAATTGCTCAAAAATTCACATGCCAGTTTCTTGGGGGAAAAACTCATTCTAAACTTGGTATCCAGCTTTTGAGCCAGTGACCAAGATAAACTCTGTTTCTTTCATGTTCAGGTTGCTTTTGTGTTCATCTTTCTTGATTAAGTTGAGAGAGTTCACACTGGAATTTCTTTGGTTTGCTAATTACTCCAGATCTAATAAACTTAATTTCTTAGGTATGTTAGAGAAATTCCAGACCTAATTTCTTAGGGGCAGGGGGAAGTCACATTGCTCATCTAAGTATTTACCTTTATACTAGTAAAGTCACCTCTTGGTGTCCATTCTCACCCTTCCCAGAGAACTTGTAAAATGTTTCATCTCCTTTTCTAAGCCTTAGGCTTTATCCACATATCTTCCCTTCAGATTTGAAGTTGTCCTTGTCCCTGACCTGGTAAACATTTTTATCAACAACTTGTAAGGAGCTGGAGAGGGGCCTTGCTTATTAACTTTCCAAATATAAAGTTAGGGAGGCCAGCCTTAGCAGAGGCTTTCGATCATGGTTCTAAGTGGTCTCAACAAGCTAAAACATTGCCTGACACCTACCAGACAATTATAAAGAGAAGTATGTGCTGGCTTTGTGTGTGTGTGTGTGTGTGTGTGTGTGTGTGTGTGTGTGTGTTTAAATCAACTATAGAAGGAGGTATGGGATGTAGCTTGGAAAGGTATTGCCAAGGTGGGTGCGATGAAGGCTTTGGACCCTGATTTTTCAAATGTGCACCACCATCGGATGTAGCTTGGAAAGGTATTGCCAAGGTGGGTGCGATGAAGGCTTTGGACCCTGATTTTTCAAAGGGAGTGTCTTCCTGAGCTATGCACAGCTCACACATCATCTGTTGGACCACATTCAGTCCAGCGTTTCATGTTTTAAGGAAAACAGAAAAACTAACGAAGAGGGATTAGGCTGCTGAGTGTTATATAAATACTTGGCCTAGAATAGAAGAGATTAAGGTGACACAGACTCTTCTTTCAAATAGTTGGTGTAGTATCATATGAATGAGGATATACCACTGCTCTGAGGACAAGCCTAGGACCAGAGGGTTCATGGTACAGGGAGGAAATTTAGGCATAAAGTTAAAGGAAAATTGTATTAAGAGATCTTATTAAACAGAATAATGTTCTGCCTTGCACAGAAGTGGATGCTGGCTGAGACCAGAGCTGGAGGACCATTTTAGGTGTGGAAGAGGCATCTACAACATTTTTGGGAGACTGGACAGGTCAATTCAATCAAATTCACTAATTGAATTACCCAAAGCAAGGATCCTTTCTGACTCAAATTCACTGTTGTTCTGAGAATTTGAAGGTCTGCCCACATATTTTCATGTTTATATTCAGGTTGTCACACAGGATTCTCAGTTGAGAAATCACATAATCACTAACCTGGATACCAAGCAAGGTTTGACTTTCTAAAAGTTGAGCTACCTTTCATCCCCTTCTTTAACGCTGTGGGCGTGCCCTCCACTTGCTGTTCACAGTAGTGGGGCGGGTATGCATTGGCCCCTCCAGCTCCCTTCCCTTGTACTCTTTATAGACCTTACAACCAAAAACCTTAAAGAAAGGCTAATGGTACCCCATTGTCTCTCAGCCCTCTCCCTTTGCTTAAGCTATCTGTGCCCTACCCCCCATGCTCTTTAACCCCCCTTCAGTTTCTCTCTTGACCCTTAATTTTTTCTTTGCATTTATCTAAACCTATCCTCCTTCCAAAGCATAGCTCAATCCCATTTCCTTCCTAAAGTCCTCTTTTGTTACTCTTCCCTCATCTCTCTTCTTCAGGCCCCTGTACATCTTCAGAATTACACAGAATTATAGTCTTATTCTCAAATTTTCATGTCTCTTAATCTTATCTCCCTATCTCTACCATGTAGTGTATAATTTGCGATCAGGGACTTTGCCTTACTTAGTACTCATTGAATACTTGTTTCTGAGTCACTGACTGAATTACAGATATGGATTACAAAAGAGAACCAACTGGCTAAAAAGGATTGTACCCTCCCTCTGGCCCTATTATAAGGTCAAAACTAACCAATTTATCTAAATACCAAAAAATGTAGGGCCCCACATGAATCATATTAATATGTCAAGCTAGTTTGCTAATTATTAAGACATCCTTCAAAACCCTACCACCCCTTGGCATCTCTGCAGGAGGCTTAGAGGCACATTTAGAGGAGGTTCCTCCAAGATCATGCAGCAGAGCCATGGGCGAGTGTTCCATTCCTGCAGGCTCATTCAGCAGGTAGAGAGAAATTCCTTTCCGAGTCTGTGGCTTCCTTTTGCTGCCAAGTGTCTTCTAAAATTGATCTTCAGTTTAGAGATATTCAAGGGGTTAACTTTGACTCCTTCACCAAACCCAACTGCTTAATGTTTTTAATGGCATAATGTGTTAATAGCCATACAGCTGTTGTTTCTCAGCCTCCTCCTTTATTGAGTTAGGCACTATTTAGTAGGCTGAGTTCAAATTGTAAACAAATTATTTTTGCATATGGATCAATGGAAATTTAATAAAGTTTATTAAAATTGTATATTGGACCAAGGAGTGCTGTTTTCTCTCATGGATATAAACCAACCTCATTAGGCTGGCCCATATTAACTGAATCTAAGGGAAGAAAATATTTCTGGTCATTTAAGGATTATTCTGGCTCCACAGATGTTGGCTAGGGCTGGAGTGCAGGTTTTCTTATTTATTAATTCATTTGCATATACATACATGAATGATACGTAGAGATTATCTAACCTAACATGCTTGTTTGCAGTGCCTGCCATGGTTCCTGGCACATAGTAGGAACTCAATAGAGTTGTCAAATGAGGGATTGAAGTCTTGGGTGCAAAAAACTGGAGTGCTGAGCTGAGAGTCATGCAGCCGGTGAGGGGCAGAGCCAGGGAAGAGCCCAGAGCTCTCAGCTCTCAGCCTCAGCCCAGTGCTCTTATCCCTCCAGTGAACTGCCCGCTATTGATTCATGGCCTGTGAAATGTCTCAAATGGTCCACAGATACCTTCTGCCTGTTCTCATGGCAATCTCAGTTTTTGTTGCAATAAATGTTATCTTAATCTCAACTGATTGACGAGTTCTTAAAGTAACAACATTACCAGGGTCCCCGCTCAGACTGTAAATCATAAATAGCCTGCTTTTGGAAAGCACGTGGATGGTTAGCCAGTATTTCAGATGTCGCTCTGGTGGACCAGTTGCGGTTGAAGTTTTCTGAAGGGCCTGTTGCAAAAAGGAGTTAATTGTTGGTTACGGGATAGCTCGGAGCAGGATGCAAGCAATTCATGGTAGAAGACCTAAACTCCACACCATGATTACTCCTCTGTAGGTTGGAAGCTAAAGCAGAAGAGAACTGAGATGGGCCTGCTTTTTTGGCCCCAAGTGACAGCAGTTGGGAGAAGCAACCCTGTTGGGTAGTAGAACAAGCGTGGAGATGCTCATTCCAGCTTCCTTGCGTCGGAGGCACTGGCATGGAGGAGGCAGTTCTGTTTGGCTCTGGCTGGAGCCGGTCTCTCCGTCTGGAGGCCTGTTGTTTCTGTCATTCTTCCTGGAAAGTGGAATCCTAAATATGGCAGCTGGTTAGGACTGGAGCCTTGGTAACTCCTGAAAGTTATAACAAATGGAACTCATTATCACCGTTGCCCCCCTTTACCTTTGTGCTACTTGAGGCAGAAAATGATTTCCACCCCCCTTCCCACTACCCCCCAGTTTGTTTTGGAGTCTTTCATCCAGAGAGAAAGGGATTAGCCTGTGGCTACAATAGTGCTTTCGGGGCCTTTTGGCGTGCTGCAAATGTTTACTTACCCAGGTACAAATAGGTAAAAGCACATAGTTAAAGCTCCCAGCTGCAAGGTCATTTACCTCTTTAAAATTCAGCCGCATGTGCCGACTGAAGTCGAGGGCTTGCTGGTATGAGCCATTAACTGCCTGTTGTACGTAACCTCTCCTTGTCTTACACACAGCTGTGTGCGAGCCGCTGGTGCCTGCAGCCAGCCCACCATGCATGCCTTGTGAGCAACAAAAGCAGTTTAACTTGTGATCGCTGATCATATGATCCACTTACAGGGTGCAGGCTCAGTCAAGTAGAACTGGTAAATCATTAAAAATGTGCCTCAGCGCGGTGCCTGCTGAGTAAAACATCATGCTAACATCTCCTCTCCCCACCCCCACCAGTGAGCAGCATGGCGAAGGAGCTGGTACCAGCTGTGTGTTGGAGAAGTCCCATGTCGCTTTTGCCTAATGTGGTGAGAGATTGTCAACTGCTTCCAAGCAGCTTGGGAGAGGAAGACAGAAATAATCAGAAATGGCTGCCATCCTCTTCCCTTGTCTTTTATTTACTCATTCATTCAACCTGTGCTTCATGCCTTCTGCATATCAGGCCCAGTACTGGTGCCTAAACTAAAAAAACGTGAGAAGAAATGGACTGTGACTCAGAGACTCACAGTGTGCTAAACCTCAGTTCGCCATCAGGGGCATTAACACAGGCACCTACGAAGTGCATTGCGACCTCAGAGGTATGGGAAGGTCAAAGGGGAGGTGATGCTTAAGGTGAACCTTGAAGGACAAATGGAATTTCATCAAGGAGACATCTGGTAGAAGGAACAACTTGAGCTGTGCCTTACAGCTTTCCTATCTAGAATTTCTTCTTCTATGAAATATACCTTTTTATACTCAATATCTTATGGGCCTTAAAATACTCTCTGATGAAGGGTCCAAAGAGTCTTCGCTTCTTATTTCCAACTCTTATTGCTGTCTAGTTGCTTCTGGCATCAGCTTATCAACCACAACACAAACCCTCTGGGAAGGGTCCCTATCTCCACAGTGTTCCTGATTTTATTTATAGCTCCAGAAAAATTGAAGTGCATTATTGGTTAACAACCCTGCTTTCATTTTCTACTTGATCAGTAAAAAGCTAAAGACAAATTTCCATTGAGTGTGCAGTGGGACTTTAAAACAATATATGTTTTCTTGATTTTAGAGAGAGAAGAAGGGAGAGGGATAGAGGGATAGAAACATTGATGAGAGAGAAACAGTGATCAGCTGCCTCCAGCACACCCCTACTGGAGATCAAGCCCTAAACACAGGCATGTGCCCTGACCAGGAATCGAACCAGTGACCTCTTGGTTCATGAGTTGACACTCAACCATTGAGCCACACCAGCCAGGCATGGGCAGTGGGACTTTTAATGTTTCAGATAGATGTTCCTCCTACATACACACCAAGAACATCTGCTGTTGAAGGAAAGGAGAGGGAAGAGCATCCTATGAGTGCATGTGCCATGTGTTAAATACGTTGTGTGTGTCCCTATGTTCTGAGATATTCAGTTCTCTCAGTTTGTGTGGCTGATTGAAACTTTCAAAATGACTTGGCTCTCAAGAGGCTCTGGAGAGTAGATTTAATGATGTATTCATTCCTATAGATTTGAAGCTATGCTTTTTTAGTTCTTCCAGGTACTCTCCCATCTATTATCTTCCAAGTAATCAAGTAATCATAGTCCTCAAGTACCTTCTGTCTGTCTCTCAAGGATTTTATCCAGCCCCTTCTCTGCAGCTCAACATTGGGAAGAGAACATCTGTGGGATCCATCTTCTTATTGGTCTGCTTGTGCATGGTCAGTTACAATGTCTTTGAACCATCCCTTCCTTTGGTGGGAGCCATTCCTGCAGGATAATTTCATGATTCCTCTCAGGACATTGTCTGGGAGTCAAAATTTGCTAAGTAGAAAGTTGGAAGAATTCCTCCAATCTCTCTGCAACTTGCCGTCCTCATTCTACAACACCGTAAGAGCTACTCTTTGGCTGGTTGTGGGGATGAACGACCTTATCCTTTAGAAAGACATCCATCCCCACAGTACAAAGAAACAGAGACCTGGGGCTCAAGCTTTGTAGGATTAGGCGTCAGATACAATGGATCAATTTACTCAGCTTCACACTTTACAGCTAGACAAAGGAAATTACACTCTTCATCTCCCTTCACCCTCAACTCAGTTTCCAAAGAAATGAGAGAAACTAATCCATTCAAAAACCAGGAGAGGAGTCATAGCATATTAGGTATGAAGGACTGTTATAATCTCCTCATTTAGTGGCAGAATTGAGAATAAATAAAATAAATGAGTATTTTCATTAGAAATTATTGACATTATTAACCACATGATTGTGATCATTTTTGATTGGTAGTATTTAAAATGTAAATGTTTCTGATTAAAAATTGCCCTGCAGTTTGGCTCAGTGATTAGATTGTCTGCCTGCAGACAGAAGGGTCCTAGGTTTGATTCTGGTCAAGGGCATGTACCTCGGTTGCAGGCCTGATCTCTGGCCCTGGTCTGGGCAGGTGTAATCAATCCATGTGTTTCTCTCACATCCATGTTTCTTTCTCTCTCCCTCTCTCTCTCTCTCTCTCTCTCTCTCTCTCTCTCTCCCTCTCTCCCCTCCCTTCCACTCTAAAAATCAATGGCAAAAATATCCTCAGGTGAGCATTAACAACAACAAAAAAACACACACACTGAGATCCGTGATCATGGCATATTATTGCATATACCACCTATAGAGGTAGAGCCTTTTGTGTTTTAAAAACTAGAAAAGTCATGCAGCTACTTGTGGGGGCACTCAGGGCTGATGGCACAACATGTAAGCTCAGGCCATCATTACAGAGGAACAGAGAGAGTGCTCTTCAGTGGGAAGTCATTTTAAAAAGCCAGGATATTATTCTCATTGATCTTGGCAACAAGGCAGACAGGGAAACTATGTTCTACCCTGGGCCAGCCATCAATTCCTGGGGAAGACACTTTGCTTCTTTAAGTCTCCATTTTTCTCATCTGTCTAATAGGGATGTTAATACCTTTCCACCATACATCACAAGGTTGTGAAAATCAAGTGCTGTCCCAGGTTCCCTGCCATTCCCCTGGAACAGACAAAATGTCCATCCTCCAACCGCTAGGCTGTGTGTTTAGACCAGTGGTTCTCAACCTGTGGGTCGCGACCCCTTTGGCGGTCGAACGACCCTTTCACAGGGTTCGCCTAAGACCATCCTGCATATCAGATATTTACATTACGATTCATAACAGTAGCAACATTACAGTTATGAAGTAGCAACGAAAATAATTTTATGGTTGGGTCACAACATGAGGAACTGTATTTAAAGTGCCAGAAGGTTGAGCACCACTGGCTTGCATGAAGGTGCCAAGTACATAGTAGATGCTCATTAAACATTGGCTTCTTTCTTTGGGTCCTTTGCACATAGTGGCAACTTAATTCATATTCCTGGCCCACATTCATTTTAGAGATGAAGAGGAAATCCATGTTGTTGCTTTTTCTTGTGAAGATGCTCAGGAGAAAGATGACCCTGCACTCAGAGTTGCATTGAAATAAAATTACAATTTCAAATGTTGGTATGAAGTATTATCAAGGTTTGCAGAAGACATAATGCAAATTTTATGAAGTTACCATTATCCTTGTCAGTGAAATTAGTGCATTTTCCAATCGGCATCTTCTGCAATTACAAATAAGGAAATAGCTCACGCTGTGATATGAAACAGCTTATACATTTTTACATACATGTGAGAGGAGTCGCCTGAGATCCAAAGCTGCCAAGAGGAATACTTAGGAGCCACAGAACAGATCGCGGTAATGTGACAGCAGCTTCTAAAACATCCCACAGGACAGAGAAGCGCGCGCTGGCTTGACCTATATCTTTAATAATACAGACCATTGCCCTTGGATTGAATCTAAAGGGTAGGACCAAGTGCTTGCTCCATCATGTTTTAGGAAAAATGGCCAAAGTTTATTTATGAATTCTCCACACAATGGCCTCTTGCTTCGATTATGAACCGACAGAGCTTCCTAAGTAGCAACTCAGCATGCAAAATTAAAAGCAAAAAAAGCCCAAAACAAAACCACCACGGAACATAATTTCTTATATTCTGCCGCGCTTGGCAAAAAAAAAGTATTATGTAAGACCTAACCTGGACAAATGGCTGTGTTAACAGTAGAAATAACCTTTTGTTTAATTAGAAAATAGGAGCTATATGGGACAATAAAAATGGTTACTGCTGCCCTCAGTCACTGTTTAATAAATACAACTGCGCTAGAGATAATGGTAAGTGATATTTATTTGTGCAATATCACAGACTTGGTAATTGTTCATGGTGTTGATAGTTATCCCGTGTGGAGATCGTCATAGTTTCAGAATTTGTTTCCTTTGATCCAAAAAGAGAAACTAGCAAGTTGTTTACTTAAAACGCCCCTGGCTTCCCTGGGTCAGAGTAAGGCATCTGCATATTTTTAGCCTCTGTGGCAAGGGCAAATCTCCCTGGCAGTGAGTGGCTGGTGCCTATGGAGAACTGGTGGGTTATTTAAAACCAGCTCTTTTTTTCCCCAGAGCACCCTCAGGTCCTCCCGGAACGTGCTGCTCAGCCATGCCATTTCGTGTTCCATTCATATTTCCAGCATAACTAAATTTAGGAGCCTCGCTGGAGGGGAGAAATCGGGCAGTTCCCCACCTGAGGATGTGTTCATGGGAAGAGAAACATGTCCGTGTGGCTCCCTCTCGGGAACCAGCATATGGGACAGAGATCAGACAGAATTTCACAGCATCTGTTTCAGCATCTTCCCTGGGGGGTGGCGGGGAGAAAAGGCTGAAGGTGTCAGCCAGATTTCAGGGTCAGTCCATTTCTTGTTTTGCTACAGAAACTCTAGTTGTGAGGCTCTGTGTGTATTTGGGGTCAGTGGCTAGATTAATTTCATCGCACATGGCAGTTCACACTTGGTTGTGGGGGGTGAGTTTCTGTTTTCTTTTGCGTTGTGTTTGCTGGAGTCGATGCTCCATTTCCTGCCTTTTAGGGGGAAAAATGTGGTTTGTGATGTTGGATGATTTATGACTATGGCGACTTAAGGATTTTTCACTCTTGACTTTGGTGAATGTGAGATATTTCCTCGCACCCCTGAGCTAGCGTCGGGCTCTTCTCACAGCAGAGAAATTCACAGCAGTGACATATGGCTCAAATTTGTATAGAAGTATTTTGTGCGATCGCCTATTTCTGCGAGTCCTAAATAACCCTTTCTAGGAGGTTTCCACCTACCCCCTTTATAAAAATATATACAAGTATGTCAAAAGGAAAACACAACACAACAAAACCCCTGTTCTTCACACAATTCATTCTAAGCTTCCAAATCCCTGAAAATCCCCAATCTCCTTTTGCAGTCTGGTTCCCACTCTAACTTTCCTCATCTCCCCCTGAAGGAAAGAGAAAAGCATTTCTTCCAGGGACTGGTGAGGTGTAGGCGATGCTTAGCAACAGCATTCCTGGGCTGGAAGTAGCTGCAAGCCCCTCGCGGAACTCTTTGATGTCACTGTCAGGGCAGATTTATTTTGTTTTAGCACATTGTCTACTTGTCCAGATGTATCAGGAGATAAAAAGGAGTCATGTTTACACTCCTCCCCCCACCCTTTTTTTTGAGAAGTAATTAAATCGTGTTTTTGATGAGTCTTGGGGAACTCCAGTCGAAGAACACAGGAATTGGCGGAAGCAAAGGGGAAAAGGGAAACTGGCCTGGCAAAGGAGCACCCGACTTAGTCAGAAAATAAAGCCTAAGTATGGCTGGCTTGGTGCGGGGAAGCTGGAGGTTTTGTTCTGCCTCTTTGCTCCCACTTGGGTGGAAGTTCAACCCAGAGAATAGGAGGTGTCCCCAGGCCTGTCCAGGAAGCCTGCGCCTCTGCAGTGGTCTCTTCCACACAGACACACACAGAGGCCTTAACTCTACCCTTCCTCCCTCCCTTCCTCCTTTCCTTCCTCCTTTTCTCTCTTCTTCACCTTCCTGCCTTTCTTCACTGTCTCTATCTCTCTCAGTTCATCTATGGATCTTTCTGTCATTTACTGGGTAGTGAGTCTGTGGTAGAGGGTTGTCAATCTAAAGCTAATAAAATTGAACTCCAGAGATCTTGAATAAGTAAGTCTCCATAGAACTGGGTGAGCTGAATTCCCTCAGAGTGGGATTACCTCCCTTTTTTTTCTTTTCTTTCTTTTTATCAATGTTTTGTGTGTGTGTGTGTGTGTGTGTGTGTGTGTGTGTGTGTTTTAACATTCCCATTTAGTAACGCCATTCTGAGTTCTATTAATGACCTGCGGTGAGCAGAGACAAGCAGGGATCCAGCGTTTAGTGCTGCTGAGGACCTGCCAGGCAGGCTTTAATCTGCAGCTCAGGAAGCACTCCATTTGCATCCTAAATAGGTTACACTGCAGCACCCCCTTCTGCCCACTGAGCCCTGCGGCAGGAGGGCCGCACTGCAGCTCCGTGCTGCCTCCTGATGACAGCTCTTGGGCAGCTCCTCTGCCTTCCCAGCCCTGCCCCTGGGCTCTGGAGAAGCAGGACAGTGAGAGGGGTGCTCACCTGCATTCTGGGGGTCAAGCCCATGGTCTCCCATGGATGAAAGTTTTTATTACTCATTCTTCAGGGAACAGAGACGGCAGGGGATAACAAAAGCAAGGCTGAGGGGAGCCGCCGCTCCCTCAGATCACTCAGGGCTCCTCTGGCTGGCCAGACTGAAGTCACTTGAACGCATTTTGAAAGCAATGGGCTCGTGTTCTGTGTTTTCCATTTGTAGACCAGCCTGAAGTCCAGGAAGGAGGTTTCCCTTTGTGGGTTCTAAGCTGCCTTTGGATGATTCCTTTTGGCCTAAGTCTAACTTAGGTCTTTTCAAAACCAGGCTCTGCTTGCCACGAGGATGCGGGAGGAGTCAGGGCATTAAGGGGCTGGACTCGTCACCTTTCCTGCCTGGAGGAGCTCGGAAGGTCGCCTCAGAGGAAGCTCTAGAACAGTGGTTCTCAACCTTGGCTGCACATTAGAATCACCTGGGAATCTTTTAAAAATCCTGATTTCTGGGCCTCATCCTCCGGAAATTCTGTTTCTTTGTTACTAATGTTGTGGCCCCACCCCATAACAAAGAAACAGAATTTCCGGAGATGAGGCCAGAATCAGGATTTAAAAAAGATCCCAGG